>NC_135785.1:29707500-30067500 GCF_051106095.1 Pogona vitticeps | reverse complement strand
TTTCTTGACCTAAGAAAAAAAGAAACAAAATATCCCCCTCTAGTGGTCAAAGGCAGAATAGCAGCTTCCCATTAGTTTCTATGGACGGAAAGGAGCAGATACGGATCAAATGGTTTTCAATGCATTCCTATGGGAAATGCAGATTTGACCTGAGAACTTTTTGACTTGAGAACTGCCTTCCAATATGGATTAAGTTCTCAAGTCAAGACCCTACTGTAATTGGCCACATTACTGAATGTGATGGACCTTGCCCTACCCAGGTTGGTGACATTCTCTCTTCCTCCTTTTGCTAAAGAATCTGGGATGGGAAAAGACCGGAGGAATTCCCCTCAGCCTTAGTAGCTACCTGCACGTCTCTCCAGATGGCTGGACAGTTCACTGAGTCAGAGGTACCTGGCTGCAAAATCAGAGCTCCGGAGCTTGAATCCGCGCTGTGTCTCCAAGAAGAACCGCCAGCCTGTGTAGCCTTGGACGAGCTGCAAAAGCCCCAGAGTGCTCCCAGAAGAAGAAAACAATAAACTACTTGTGAGTACTTTACATGTAGAAAATCCTAGTAAGGGTCTCACATTATTATTACTGCATGTCATCCATGATGATATTGTTCATAAATGACTAACTGCTCAGTATAAAAGCACCGTTTCATCTTAGTGGAAACTGCCAATCAAATAACTTCATTTAAAATGTACCACCAGTGAGTGACTTTCTTCCAGCAAATTATGATGAAGAATAGCCATGGTCGTAAAACCATTTGAGTAATAAGAGCACATCCAAAATTAAACTCTGTAGCTGCTGTCACTGTTTTAATGCATTCCAAATTTTGGAGATGGTTTAGTGCAAATCTCCCATGGCTTTAGGCTACAATCTGATTTGCATGCCTAAATGGCAAATCTCAGCAAATCTCTATGCACTGTAAACTCTGTGATTTTATCCTGCTGCATAACATCAGCCCCTGTCGTCTGTCTGTCTAGCAATGCAGAGAGGTTGGCAGGGGTGGTCATAAGACATCTTTGTTTGTTTTTTGTTTTAAAACATTTTGCAGCTAAATGACAACTATCACACATGCAATTATTGAAATTCCATAAAATATAATTTACTCTAAAAAGATGTGCTGAATTTCTGTAATGAGCCTTCTTGGAAGAGAGATACAAACCTTCATAAGAATTAGTTTGCTAGATTAGAAGAAACCCAATGTCTTGTTCCTCACAGTAACCAGCCTAAGACCTTGACACTCACATGCTAAGCACAAGTTAGGCAGGGTCTGCTCCCAGGCATTAACTCTGGCAGCCAGTACTCAGAAACACACAGCTAAGTTCCGTTTTGTTAACATAGGGAAAGAGAAAGAGCTCTTTATTCTGCTGTATTCCACCACATTTCATCATAGGTCTTTTCTTTATCCTCAAGTTTTATGGTACATCTCCTCGTGTTTTGCTTCCAAAGTTATTGGCATGTCCCCTTTTGCTTCCCATTGAGCAGCAGTAGGCACCAGCTGAAGGGGAAATCTCATCACAAGAGTGTGAAGGAACATGTCTCTCAGTACCCTGATTAATCACAGAATAAAATGTGCCCACTGGTGGCCCACAACGACCTGTGACTGATACCCAAGTGTTTCGAAAGGCTGAAACTTGACAAGACATTGTAACGTGAATAACAAGATTGTATGTTCTCCTTCTCCCCCTTTTTATCCTCTTTTACCTCTTGTACCCTTTACCCCATCCCTAGTCTGAAATAAAAAGGTAAAACAAAAAACACTACAGGAGCAACCACATTCCTTTCTTATCATAAAGTCCTCTGGTTTTGTTTTGTTTTTGCAATGTGGACAGCCATCACTTCCATTTGAAATTTCACAGATATCTTGTTGGGGCAAGGTGCATTTTGTCTGACTGATTGAACATGTAGCCCATGAGAGGCTGAGGACAATTTTTTTGAGATACGCTGGAAATGTGAAGGCCACACCCCCAAGGGATGGAGCTAAAGGAGGAGGGGGCTTGGCCAAAGAGACTGCTTTTGCTGATTTCCTTTAAAAAAATCTGTTTTAAGGCAGTGATTGATGCAATGGTTGCAGAAAATGTTGGTTTGTCATTAATTGGGACATGGGTTTTTTTTAAACTGAAAAAGCCTTCTTAGGTTGCTAATGGCCAAAATTAGAAAATGATGGAAGGTGTGAGGAGGCTGAGGGCCCACATAAAAGGCCCTGTCCAGCAGAGAGCTTGATACCAACCCGACCCCCACATTTCTCTCCTGTTGTTATTGTTTAGTCATTAAGTCATGTCCAACTCTTCGTGACCCCATGGACCAGAGTATGCCAGGCCCTCCTGTCTCCCACTACCTCTCGGAGTTTGGTCAAATTCATATTGTTCTCCTATATACTACTAATAAGCATTCTCAACTGTGCTAGTCTTTGAGGGCAGTTACACTGGGAGGGGGAATCCGTATCTGAATCAGGTTTAGTATGTTTTAAATCATTTTTTTTTAAAAGTGACTACCTAAACTGCAAATTGTTTTGACAGAATTGTGTTACTTTGATTGGAGGTGAGTATTTTACTCTTCCACTAGGTCATTTATATTAACTTGGATGTGAAATCAGTTTATTATGAATCATTTTGGAGCCATGGTATTATGCCAGTTTAAAATAAATAAGTAGGTAGGCAGACATAGGACTAAGCTTCAATTGCAGTGATTTTAAATGCCTGCGCAGCCTCCCCAACTGACATACAACAACGCTAAAAACTGAGTTAAGTTTTCCCAAGAGGACACACACACACCAAACCAAATACCTCAAGAGTACCATGGGATTTTGATCCAATTTCAAAACCCCAATCCAGCTACCGATTCAGTTTCAGAGTACAGCAATGCTCCTTGTGCAGTAAAATAGCCCCATTGGCACAGGAATTAAACCAGCACCATCTGTCTCAGAGACAGAAGAGTCAAAGAAACCTCAAGGCCTAGATAAGGACTTCTCTTTTTTTAATTTTTGAAGAAGTCCCACGGAAATATGAAGCCGCCCAATGAAGAAGGACAAACCAAAGAAACCAGACTGGCTGATGAAAACGGGGGGGGGGGGGGAGAAAGCAAAATAGGAATGGAATGGATTTTCCTGGAAAATGACATCACTGTCTGGCGGAATCTTGAAAAGGAATCTTCCACCCTGCGCCACTCAGAAACATTTTGTTAAAGGGCCCACTTGGCACAGTTGATAGCTAAAAGAGGGATTCTCCAAAAGTTTGTCTAAACCTTTTAAAAAGCGGTGTTAGTTATCATCGCTATATCGTGTTGATGACTCTCCTTAGGCTTTACATAACAAGTATTTTCTTTTCTCTTGCTCTTGGACCAGAAATTCTCATTCATCTTGTACAAGTGGGAAGGGGTGATGAATACTTCATGGTGAAGGGAATGTACATTTAAAACATTCAGAAGCAGCACATTAGCACTCACTTCATCCACATGTTCCAAGAAAGATCCTGGCACAGAAAGCAGAGACTAAAACAGGATAATTTATCAAGTTAAACCAATATTTCAGTTTTCTCTCCCACCCCAGTGCATTTGGGGGCATCCCTATTTACAAAATAGAAATAATAACCTAGTCATCAGGTAAGAAGATACGCCTGGCAACTTCAATGCATCTTTACTGTAAATATTGGTTTAACTTGATAAATTATCCTAGTTTAGTCTCTGCTTTCTGTGTCAGGATCTTTCTTGGAACATGTAGATGAAGTGAGTATATATAACAAGGACATAAACAACATTGCCTCCCAAAGGTAATGCAATGGGTCAAAAAGTACTGTACTGACTTTATGGGTGAAACAAAAAATGTTTTTAGTTACCTTTTAAAGTCACATTTTAAGGATAATTTTGAAGTAAAATACATGTTTCACATTTTATGACATTTTCCTATCAATCCTAAATTTTTGAAAGAAATATAATAGAAAAGCACAGGAAAGTAACTAGCAATGCAATTAGTTACTTTTTGAGGCATCATAATAAGTAACACCAACAAATTCTTTTTCAAACACTAGAACAAGTAACAGGAAAAAAACCACGTATTGAAAGGAACTTTCTCAGCTCTTTGTCTATGTGCATGCATGCATAGCCCTCCACCTAATTGTAAAACTTCTCTGCAACCAATGTTCTAGAACTCTGACCTCAGCAAAAGTCTCTTCCTTAGCAGGATACTGTATAGGGAACAGAAAGGAAAGAGAGTAAGACAGGAGGATGGGTTGACCCCACCATTTTTGGGTCTGCTGCTGCCTATACTGTAACTGGTATACAGCCATTCACAGAATAAATCTTTTCCCACCCCCATTGTTAGAGTGTATAAACAACAATATTCTATAGACAATGGTAGGCTGCATTATCTGGGAACACAAATAAAGACTGAATAATTAGCTGTCTCATAAGGTGGCATTAGTTTTGTCTTCCAGGCCTTGTCTAGGACATGTTATTACCATAATCAAAGAACAAGATGCCACCCGTCCTTATTTCACAGACAGAAGCTCAAAGGATTGGTGGCTGTATTTTATTTCAGTACTGGTAGCAAGACAATGTCCTCAACCATACCAAAGGCTGGCAGAATAGCATGCATGTCATATACAACGGAAATTGGCTTTGCTATGTATTCTCAGTTCTGCTATACAGCACTGAATAGTGGGACTTCTGAAATGTGAGTTTATTGAAGAACATCTGAGAATTTCTCAGGACTAAAACAAGTGAATAAAGATGAAGAAATCATAAAACTCATCAGATGCAGAAAGCTAGAATACTTTGCTAAAATTAATGAGAAAGGGAAAGAAGTATAGTCTACAGCTGGTCATTCTAGGTAAAAATAAATGGAAAGAGAAGTGCAGGAAGAAGAAGAGGAGCTCACTGGCTTTGGAGTCTTGATGCTGTTCACCCTCCAGAAGAAGAGGAATGGGGAGTCGGAAGTGGTGGCGGCATCGGCACCATCACCACCAAGGGCAAGCTTTCTAACAAAGAGCTCTGTCTTCCACCTACTTCCCACCATTTCACTTCTCCTTGAATTTGCTTCCTGAAGCAGTTGCTGCAGTTGGCCTAACAATGGGAGGCCAGCTTTGCAAATTCTGACCGAGAAATGCCTTGTAGGTTTTATTCTCCCCCCCACTCCAGTTTAAAAAACAATACACAGCACTTTTGTAGCAGGAAGGAAGGGATGTTACAAATGGCTTGACTGGATGTGTTTTAGTTACGTATCTGAAAATCTTGGATAAGCAACAAAGCTACCAATGAGGCCTGACCTCTGATTCCAAGTCATGTAATTTAATTGGTTTTAAATTAAAATCGGTGTTGCTATTAACTTATTTACTTTAGGAGTCCAAAATTGCCTATTTGTTTTGCAATTTCACACATTTGGTGAAATGAAAACAATCCTTTCTCCTCAGGTATTTTCAGATTCTTCAACTCTGTGGAAAGTTTTTGATTATGTTTTTCGTACCATGCACTCAGGTCTCATGTCCAAAACATCAAGTTCTGCATATTAGGAGTAAATAGGGAAAGAGTAGAACAGCTCTAATGCATGAGTTTTGTCTTACAGGGTTATAATCCTAGGCCAATATTTATGAAAAGCCATTTTCCAGTGGGAAATTAAATTAATCTGAAAAGCGTAGTAAAACACAGGCCGTGTACGCTGGGAGAATTCCTCCAGTGTTTCTCTCTTCTCAATGCTTATTAACAGAGACAATGGTAAACCAAAAAAGAAGCTACTGATATTCCTTTATTTTTCTTAAGTCTTTGTTTAGTAAATTCTGTGCAAAATCTTGCATTTTAATTATTGAGGGCACAATGGGAATAAATGTTAAAAGAATAACTAATAATATTTGCTTGGAATTCCAGGGAGTAAAGTTTGTCATCAGCTTGAAACAATGGCCTTTTTGATATTCAAAATGTAAGTACAAATATAAAGTACATTTTATAACTTCATCCTGTTGCTTTTGGTAATAAATCTACGATGTTTTCTTCTTTTCCTAGGCCTGGTGCATTTTTTAAAAAAAATCTGAAATGAATGTGATTCCTCTGAATAAATTGGAAACAACTGAAAATAGTGTGTATTAGAGGAGACAAAAAAAGTGCACTCAGGGGTGTGAAATGTTTGTTGCTTCCAGCAAAGAAGGCATACCAGCAAATGCAACTTAATATACTTCAGGGTAGGAAAGAGTAAGAATAAGCAAAGTATAAATGCATAGCAAAAGGAAAAATGTAATGAAATAAGTATTGAATGGAACAAAATACTTTCTTACTGCAATATCTAAAGTTTAATCCACAGTCGAGTGTAGTCCAAGTAGTAGACTTCGGAGAGTATTTTACACTACTATCAGTATTTTAGATTGGTGTCCATATAAGGAGTCTCATTTGTTTGAATTGAACTTACCCAAATAATCATGCTTAGGGTTGCAAACATGGTCTCTTCAGCTACGCAGCTAACTCCCTTACCTTTCTTGGCAGCAACTTGTCGGACCAGTAATCCTTACATAAAATTCACTATATTTTCTTAATGGAAAAAAAAATTGGCTCAGCCCTTGCTGAATGGCATTTAGAAGATCTGCCACTGAATTACACGGCAAAATGAATGGCTTAGGTTGGTAAACCATACCTAAGGTTTGCAGTACATTTTGCATATCCGAAACTGAATCTTGGCCCTCAAAAGCAAACAAATGTAAGTGTGCATTGGATATTAAAGTGCAAATGCATATGTTAAATCCCAAATGGGAACAAGAAAGTGAAATATATACATAGTGTTGCTTAGCAACAAACTTTCCTCCCCCTTTCTTTCTTTCTTTCTTTCTTTCTTTCTTTCTTTCTTTCTTTCTTTCTTTCTTTCTTTCTTTCTTTCTTTCTTTCTTTCTTTGCCATAGAAATTATGACATCAGTTAGAGAAGCCACACTGTATCACTTGTCAGTCTCCCAGAGAGCTTCATGTGTTTCTTGCCTTATATTGCTCATTTTAAAAGATGAAAGGCTTTCTGTGTGTGTGCGCGCCAGAATAAGGTTGCAAGCCTAATGCATTTGCTCATTAGTGAAAGCTAGCAGTCAGCTGATTTGCAGTGACATGTTACTTTTATGAGTGCCAACAGCCATAGGTGCTCCTAGGCATTTATTTGTATGCAGAGGGAGCCATATGCAAAACAAACAAACAAGCAAACAAAAAAGGGGGCGCTGGTATGGCATCTATATACCATACTTGGTGTATCGCTATATAGCTGACAGCTTTCATTTCTATAGCTGTACTTAATTTTTTTTTTCATTTTTCACCAGGAACACTAGTCATACTACTTCATCATCATCATAAAAAAAAAAAATCAAAGGTAATGGCGTGCATGGAGCACTTTATTTGACACACAGCATGGGTGGGTTTAGGATTGTTGACCTCAAGAATCTTTGTGTGGATCATAGTTAAACTTTGAATTTACAGTTTGACTTGATCAGATGATAGCAGAAAATGATAAAGGACAAAGGGAGCTGCAACTTGCAAATAAGAACCAGTATCTTGTAATACATGTTTCAAGGTGCAAGGATGCATGGCTTGAGAAATCATTACATGGATAGCATCTCAGTTGCCTTGTGAACTCAATGCTGTAGCTTAAGTTAGGATATCTTCAGGCTGATAATGAAGGATTTACATGGACAGTCCATGGCCAATTTATCTACACTAGATATTATCAGAAATTAATTATGAAACAAGATGTAAGTGATATATGCAGGGCCTATGACAAATCTATAGACATCATTAATCATATCATAACAGGACGCCCCAAACCAACACAACAGATTACACATACAGGCATAATCGAGTTGCAAAGATCATTTTTCACCAGTTAGACAAATCTTATGGATCACTCTCATCTACTCCTCCATTTTATAAATTCCAGCCACCATCCATTTCAGAAAACAATATTACAATGCTATATTGGGGCAAGGAATACAGCTCAGATAAAATAGTTGGTTTAATAAGCCAGATAGTATACTTCTGAAGAAGCAATGAAGAAAATATACCTTATAAATGCTGGAGTTCCAATAATAGGTAAATTCAAAAATACAGAAAGCACAAGAATTGCAAAGTACCAAACATTAAACAAAAACATTAAAAGAATATGGAAGTATGATCAAATATTCCTCCTCTTCATATTAATTTCAGCAGCTGGAGCTGTTTCCAAAACTTTGCCTAACAATATAAAACAATGGCAACAGCTCCTAATTTGCTTTCTGAAATTCAGAAATCAGTAATTTTGCAAACATCTCAACTCACTCATACATTTTAAGACTTGATTCCTAATTGTTAGGCTTGACCCTTGAATCTACTCCTACACCAGCAATGCTGAGAAATGATGATGATGCATTTTAAAACTTTTTACTAAGCAAAGTTTTTTGAAAGATCCACAAAACCAGTGAATTCACATGAAATCAGTAATTGTGCAATGAATCTTATCAATGTCAGAGAATTCAGAAGTGAAATATTAAATCCACCTCATTGAACTATCTCATAGACTGTAGCTTGTGAGAGAAACCTGCACAGACATTTCCAGCCATTCAACTTATGCAAGTGGTTGTGCGCACTTACACAAAGCAAAGCAAAGCAAAGCAAAATGTGCTGCTTAATTACTGCCCCAATGTGCTTAAAGCACTCAAAGAGTTGTTTACAATTTAATTATGCAGGTTACATATACCGTACACACACACACACACGGTGAGCTAGGTACTCGGTTTACCAACCTTGGAAGGATGGAAGCCTGAATCAACCTCAAACTAGCTATCTGAATCTGCTGGGATTGAATGCAACTCGTGAGTAGTTTTGACTGCAACACTGCAGTTTAACCATTGCACCATGAGGCTGTAGAACGAGTGGGATACAACATTGCTTGACTTTGTGCCCATTACTGCAGATGTTTAGAAAGTACATTTGCATTGGCTCAAAAATATATCCTTTTGTATATGACTCTGACTTGACTGCAAGTTTTTTTAGGCATAATTTCTTTGCAATTTCCCTAACATGAAGTGGTCGTCAGTCAAATACATTTGGCAAAGGCAGCTCTATCCCATGGAAGGTTCTGTCACAGTAAAGGTCTTTAAAGTTCCAGGTAATGATGTTTTGCTGCAACTTGTGTACAGTTGATTCTACCTACAATCAGTACTTGGATTCAACTCCATTATTCAGAACTAGTAGGAAAACAGGTGACATTTAAAAATAACAAATTTTTGCTTCCTTTTCTAATTTATACTCAACATGGAATTCATCTGTTTTTATAACACTGGGTCAACACTTTTGTAGAGTGTTCCCAAAATTCTGGTTAGCTCAGTTCCAGTCAGTTACAATGCAACCTATTTGCCCTTTTTAATGCCCATTTCTCCAGTAGGGAAAGATTCTTCTGGAACTCTTTCATTCATTTTCATTCATTTTTTTCTACCATCCTTTAATCTTTTAATTCCAGGTTTTAATGAACAAATTGAGCACCATTCTTACTACAATATCCACTGTTTACTTCCTTCCATTGAGACTACTAGAGTTAACCCCTTTTAAAAATAGTTCTTTGTTTTGGAATCCCACCCTACTTCAATTTATTTTGTGTGATTAATGATTTTTATTTATTTTCATTTTTCAGGGAGATACCTGAACTTGATGGAAGCAGAAGTACTTGCCTCAACCAGCCTCCACAAAATGCTAATAAAAGTTTTCCCTTGCTTTTTAAAATATCAGGAGTGTGTTTAAACCCCTGTATAAGAAATCAATACCTTTGCATTTAGGATGTGAAGATCCTGCAAGTGATCGATACATTACCCTGGCTGAAATGGCCTCAAACTCCAACATGGGAACAGTAAATTAAGTTAAGATATTCTCAACTATTTCACAACCTCTCCATGAGCTACCTGAAGATGACTGGCAGATTATCAGTAGTCTACAAAAATAGTTTAAGAACCTCTAACTAATTGCAAAGCCTATCATATTCAGCAAGACAGAATCCATACCATAGCCTGCACCAAAGGCCGTATGTGTGTGTGTGTGTGTGTCTGTGTCTGTGTGTTAAAATGTAAAGGAATAAGAAGTGTTCTTGATAGCTCATTAAAAGCTGCACCATCTCCAGTCCAGGATGATCTGTGTGCTCAATCAAAATACACAAAAGATAAGCATATGTCCCAATGCCAGTTGTTATGTACAGACATGAGACAAAGAAACACAACCCATTTGTCTAGTGCATCCTTATGCACTTCAGCACTGTCCTGTGCTGAAATGCAGTAAGCAGTTTCTGCTCTGGCGCCTCTCTAGCTTTGAAGCTGCTGCTGGACATATACTATGCGAGGGTGAAACAGTGTTTCCTCCATTGTTTTCTCCAAAGTTTTGGATATTTGGGGGGAGTGGGAGGAATATAGTTTTCTGAATTTCTCAGGCAGCATAGCCAGTGGGTATACTGGATTGTGGGTTATGGAATCTGTAGTTTGGCTACATCTCTTGTAACCTCTGTTTTTCCCTGGATGGTAAACTATGTTCCCTCTCCGTGGATCTTTGCAGCCTCTTCATTCTCCCTTCCTTCCTTTCTCGCAGGCCTTCCTCACAGGACACTTTGAGAATCTCCTCATAAAACCCATTCAGTCTTCCAAGGTTTTTATGTTATGTTTTTATGTCAAAGGGGGGTGTATTTAGGGTCCATTTCACTATGATACAGAGTTGGAATAGCACCCTGTTGTGGCAAGTGTGACAGGAAAGCCAAAATCAGTAGTAGGTGAGCCTTACAAACTTTCGTTTCATTCCCTTTCTTCTTACTTGCAATGAGACTGTTCTAGAATTCCTATAACCAAGTGGAAATATAGCAGGTGCAGTAGATTTCTACACTACTGCACTCAGTTCTCTGCTCAGGGAAAAGTTTGGCCTCCGTAACCCTTTCTAGTCACAAGATGGTTGAAGGAGAGAGAATCCCACTTGCTTTAATGGAGCAGCCACTGCTTTGTTGATCATTTCCGTGCATTACACAAGTCAAGAAATCATTGTAGACATTATCAGTTACACATTCAGCCACACAACTGAATATGCACCAGGCAATGTCTATGATGGTTTCTTAGTGTAAAGAAATTCACCTCCAGAAGTTACACTGTTTATGATACAACAGCATAATTAGGCAATAGGATTTGGGCCTATTCTTTAAATCCTGGGAACTTGTTCTGGTTGGAATGGAAGAGAGTTGTACACTAACATTTCAGCAGTATGCTAAAATTTACCCTGCAATTTGATTTCTTTTTTGGAGAGTGTAAACGTGGTATTTGGCACTTCAACTGATTGTTATATCATCTTTCCAGTAATGCTCACAAGTCATTAGTTTACTGAACTTTAAGAACCACTGCAGAGAAAATGGAACAGTCAGATAATTTACTGCAAATGATGAATTTTGAAGAACTGCAGTTTAATAATATAAATATAACAAATATGTTTCGTTTTCTGGAATCAAAATGGAGGCAAAACAATATCCTGAAATTTAGCATGGTTGGAAATCTGGCATTTAGATTTAATCTAGCTGAGACAGATTTTAGGAAGTCTTCTGTTAGTTTACTTCAGGACACTTTTTTGCACAATGTACGAGCCATGACTAGTCACAATGTAAATAAGTTATAATGTTAATTTCAGACTGCCAGCCTTTTATATGCCAATATTCATACATTTTTGCAGCAACTGCCAAATAAAACAACAAAGCTACATACAAAGAGAAGTAGAAATCTGAGAAGCAGAGAGTTTCTGAAGGCTCTTAAGGTCTACGGAAGGATGCCAATCCCAGTGTGGCATGCAAGAGCTTCCCGTGTGCCATTGCCTGATAAATGTTCCTGGGGCAAAAGGAACATCTATTTGAGAAGGGGTGTTGCAGCTCAATGGTAGAGAACATGCTTTGTATGAAAAAAAAAGTCCCAGGTTCAATCCCTGGAATCGTCATATTGAGATAAGAAAGAATTGCTTCTAAAACCTTGGAGACTCCCCCCCCAACCAGCCTTGGCAATATTGGACAAGATGTACCAATGGTTTGATTTAAGAAGAAACTGTCCCTGTGAACAATGGGAGCACTTATTTGTACTGAATGGAACTAGGAATCTAACCATTGAAGGGATTATGAGTTAGCAAGGTTCTAGAGATGAAGACTGGGCCTCAGTGGATGCACTGAGCCTAGTTTATCCAACAAATGCTCATGTTTCCATAGGTATTCCTCTAATCATGTTCAACTAAGCCTCATCCAGACTGGCATTTGTCCTACATTGAACCAAAGGCCCCTGCGTATTTCATATCACATTTTTTTCCTGATATACAGACAATAGTTTGCTTATCCTGATTACAGCTGATTTTTTTTCCTATGCTTTTCCTGTTCAGCTTCATGTGCAGCATTTTTTTTGTATTTCAGTAGATGTGTACAGTACACTGTTTTGTACTGTATTGTATAGTGTGGTTTGGCATACTTGAATTTTGATAAAAGTGTTGTTTATGACATCTCAAGTGGGCACAAGGTGAGGGAGTGTCTGACCTCTCCTCTGGTGGGTTATCTCCTAAAGCAGAGGTTCCCAAAGCTGGGTAACCCAGGTGTTCTTGAACAGCAACTCCCAGAGACCTCAGCCAGGACTAGATAAATCCACAAGGTAGGTATCTGGCAGTGGAGCCAGAGGTTGGGAGTTCGATTCCCCACTGTGCCTCCAGGCAGAAGAGCCAGCCTGTGTGGCCTTGGCCAAGCTGCACAGTATCAGGATCCTCCCAGAAGAAGGAAATGGAAAACCACTTCAGAATACCATCTACAGTGGTGCCTCGCTTAACGAGCGCACCGTACAATGAAGAATCCGTATAGCGATCCCTTTTTGGGGATCGCTATACGGAGCTGCCCCAATCGCCGCACTCGCTTTGCGACGATTGGGGCGTCCGGCGGCCATTTTGGAGCTGCCAATCAGCTGATCGGCGGCTCCAAAATGGCCGCCGGATGACCCGAAATGGCCCCCATCAGTGTTTTCGTGCCCTCCCCTTGCTTACCGAGGTCGCGAAAACGCTGTGGGGGGCCATTTCGGGTCATCCGCGGCCATTAAAATGGCTGCGGACGACCCGAAATGCCCCCCCCGCAGCGTTTTCGCGACTTCGGTAAGCAAGGGGAGGGCGCGAAAACACTGACGGGGGCCATTTCGGGTCATCCGGCGGCCATTTTGGAGCCGCCGATCAGCTGATTGGCGGCTCCAAAATGGCCGCCGGACCGCGAAAACATCGCTGGAGGGGTAAGTTTGGGCGCCTATTGGAACGCATTAAACTAAGTTTAATGCGTTCCAATAGGCTTTTCCTGCCCCGTACAGCGATGTTTTCGCATAGCGAAGGTTAATCCGGAACGGATTAACCTCGCTATACGGGGCACCACTGTATTTGGAAAATCCCCAAAGGCCCTCTGTAAGTCAGAATTGGCTTGAAAGCACACACTTACAATTATCAAGGTAAGCTCTATTTATCTTTTAAACCACAGAGATGACTTTGCCAAGCTTTAGAATGCCTGGAATTAGCCACTTCACTTCCACATTTGTTTGCAGGCCAGGAAAAGACAGCAACACAACCCATCCACTGGGAACTAATCAGCACATTAAGGTTTACTCCTTAACCAATCCAGAGAGCAAACATGTCTTTTCTGCTTTGGGAAACCCTTTTCCCTAAGCTTCAATAGTGCTATGCTAGAAGGGATGGTGATTATATGACCAATTGTATAGCATGTGTTTCTAAACTGGCTTGTAATTGCCAAATTAATCTCTCCAAGGTATTAAAAGCCTATTTGCACAAAGCTATGCAAGGGAAACTGTGTGTGTGTGTGAGGCGGGGAGGGGGAGATCCTGGAAGCGAAAGCAAGAAAGCAAAACACAGTACTGTACCTGAATTGATATCAAGCTCACTGTAACAGCAACTATTTGTTTATTGAGCCTGTTGTGGCCCTGGGAACAAGTAAATACAAGCAGCAGGAATCACAAACACAGGGGCTCTGCAATTGGAGGCTGTCAGGAAGCAGTATGGTGGCTTCAGGAGTTGTATTCGCCTTGCGGAGGGCTTTGTCTCAGTTATGCCTAAGAGGCTTTGGCACTGTATCAGGCCTCTGGGGAAGCCACTTAGCAGGGTGGGGATTATCCACTGGTTTACTATAGTTTGTGCTTCCCAATTCATTGCAAACTTGCTTCCCTGTCATACTGGCACATTAACTCTCTGTGTGCCTCATCTTGGTTTTCTGGGGCTTTCTTTGCATGTGTTGACATCTACTATTTCCAAGGCAGCCATAGGGGGAGGATGTGGGAGGGGAGTTGAGAGGGAGTCTCTAATACAAGTGACTACAGTGAATGCCAGAGGGTTGGGAAAAGCACCCCCGCCCTCCTAGCCAACAACACTAGAAATTTCTGACTAATGACAACAACACAGAGATGGGTAATTTGGCCAGCGTGCATCGTTCTCGTCCGGAACTGATGTGCTTTGCTTTGGTTGCTTCGACAATCCCATCTAAAATGCTAATGAATTATGCCCGCCTATAATAAAGGCTGAAAGTGTTGTATTCTTCCTTCCTTAATATGAGGTTTAATCCTAATGAAGAGTTGCTGTCCTGTTATTTCTGTATTCCATTTGGGTATACATTGTACAGACCAGACACTGCTTACGAGGTAGACCAAGGGTTAAATATTGCTATCTCAGCTGTGGGAATATTATGCACTGCGAGAACTGCCATAGCTGCTCTCTCGCACATCACTATCAAAGAATGGCTTTTGCTGAGAAGAGAGGAAAGAGACAGGTTGTGCAAAGGAGGAGGAAGAAATTGTGGGTGTACTTCCTGTTTCTTACAAACAGAAGAAAGAAAGCAAACTGGGATTCCAGAGGCATTTCATATTTGTTTGTAGTTAGAGGGGTGTCACGGAATGTGTAGCTTTTCTCTTAACTATCATTTGACCAAGACCTAATTTGCTAGAGAGTTTTTTTGAGGGGTGTATAAGTCTCTATTCCTTTGCAAAGTGTTGAATCATAAAGCTTTGTAGTTTGTGTTTTTTTAAAATTTGAAAAGTCCTAACAGAACAAGGACTCTGAGGGATGTGAAGTGCACCACTCCCAGAGGGGGGAAAAAAACTACATTTTTTTTCCTAAGCCCTGTTAAGGCAATAAAAAAGCGTCAATTCCTTATGTAGGTCCAAATGTAGCAGCTGGATTTAGCTTTATGAACCATGAAAAATAGCTCCCATCTGGAAGCTGATGTTGAATAAAGATGCAACAGTACGTCTGCATCTTATAGGAAACATTCATACACTTTCAGCTCAGTGCTAGCTTACAGTTGTAAATGAGGGCAAGAAGTTATAAAAGATGTGACTATAGCTAATCCATTGTTTGTCATCTATAGGATATACAGGAAAGCAACAAATTGCAAAGCAGAGTTTGGCATGCAATTTTATTAGCTACATAGTTTGCTGATTCCATAGTACCTGGCTTGTAGCAAGAAAGGTGTTTCATGACAAAAGTGGGGGAATGCTTCCCCTCAGCTTGTGAGGGAACATGTCCTTCCAGTTGAACCATAAGCCACTTCTGTGAAGCAGTATTAATTATATTGCTATACAGTAAAGCCCCAGTACGTAGTACTGTATATGTTAAATAGGAAACTGAGGAGTAATTTATACATAATCTATCTCAAGAAAAGAAAATTGACTTGAACAGATTGCATATACTAATTTTATAGATACAGAATACCACAGAAGTGAGTACACCCCCTCACATTTGATAAATATTTTAGTATGTCTTTTTATGAGACAACACTGAAGAAATGACACTTGGCTACAATGTAAAGCAGAGAGTATACAGCTTTTAGATAACAGTGTAAATGTACTGTCCCCTCAAAATAACGCAACACACAGCCATTAATGTCTAAACCGCTGGCAACAAAAGTGAGTACACCCCTAAGGGACAATGTCCAAGTTGGGCACTGCTTTAACCTTCTTGAGCATAGAGTTCACGAGAGCTTCACAGGTTGCCACTGGAGTCCTTCTCCACTCCTCCATGATGACATCACAGAGCTGGTGGATGTTAGAGACCTTGTGCACCTAAACTCTGTTTCGGGATGCCTGACAGATGCTCTATAGGGTTTAGGTCTGGAGGCATACTTGGCCAGTCCATCACCTTTACCCTCAGCTTCTTTAGCAGGGCAGTGGTTGTTTTGGAGGTGTCTTTGGGGTTGTTACCATGTTGGAATACTGCCCTGCGGCCCAGTCTCTGAAGGGAGGGGATCATATTGTGCTGCAGTATATCACAGTACATGTTGGTATTCATGGTTTCCTCAATGAACTATAGCTCCCCAGTGCCAGCAGCACTCATGCAGCCCCGAACCATGACACTCCCACCACCATGCTTGACTGTAGGCATGACACATTTGTTTTTGTACTCCTCACCTGGTTACCGCCACACACGCTTGACACCATCTGAACCAAATAAGTTTATCTTGGTCTCACTGGACCCAGGACATGGTTCCAGAAATCTATGTCTTTAGTCTGCTTGTCTGCAGCAAACCGTATGTGGGCTTTCTTGTGCATTACCTTTAGAAGAGGCTTCCTTCTGGGATGACAGCTGTGGAAACCAATTTGATGTAGTGTAAGCCGTATAGTCTGAACACTGACAGGCTCATTCCCCACCCCTTTAACCTCTGCAGCAATGCTGGCAGCACTCAAGCCAACTTCTGGATATGACGCTGTGCATGGGCACTCAACTTCTTTAGTTGACCATGTTGAGGCCTGTTTTGAGTGGAACCTGTGCAGTTAAACCACTGTATGATCTTGGCCACCATGCTGCGGCTCAGTTACAGGGTTTTGGCAATCTTCTTATAGCCTAGGGCGTAATTATGTAGAGCAACAATTCATTTTTTCAGATCCTCAGATAATTCATTACCATGAGGTGCCATGTGGAACTTTCAGTGACAAGTCTGAGAGATTGAGAGTGATAACACCTGCTGCCCCTTCACACCTGAGACTTGTGACACTAACACGTCTCATGACACCAGGGAGGGAAAACAGCTACTTGGGCCCAGTTTGGACATTGTCACTTAAGGGTGTACTCACTTTTGTTTCCAGCGGTTTAGATATTAATGGCTGTGTGTTGTGTTATTTTGAGGGGACAGCACATTTATACTGTTATACAGGCTGTATACTCACTGCTTTACATTGTAGTCAAGTGTCATTTCTTCAGTGTTGTCACATGAAAATATACTAAAATATTTATGAAATGTGAGGGGGTGTACTCACCTGTGATACACTATAGGTGCAAACTTAGAAATTTACCATAATTTAAATAGAAACGCAATAGATCTCATTGTTGTTGGCAAGACTGCGACCTGATGATAACCGTCTACTGTTCTGATGCTAACTTACAGAGCTCCTACATGGTAGTTTATCTTTAAACTGCCTGGAATGTACAGCAGTTTAGAGGACATTTCTGTGACAGTAATTTACTGTCCTTTGTAATGTGGAACATATGGCCACATTATTACACAAGTAGGAAATTCTTCAGTTGTGCCTCCAAAAAGAAACATGAGCAAGGTCAGATGACAAGTAAATTGCACTGTAAGTGCCATGAGATCCATACACTTGAGAAAATCAATAGCTGTCCTATCATGCAGCCAGGGCCTCTAAGCCACTCCTTTGAATCTATACTTTTCTTTGTGCCTCAAGCAGCAGCTTAAACTAGTGTATGTCAAGATGGCTTCCTAACCAGGAACAGAGCTGTAAGGCAGTGCCCACTGTCTTTAAGAAAACCCTTTCTCTTTTTCCTTCCTTTCTGAACAGTCTGCTGCAAGATTATGTCAACTTTCCTGATGCTTTTGTTTAACTACACTGTCCATTGTCTTTGTCTCAAATTCAGTCCTGTCAACAAGGCATCTGGATGCTTCATATTCCTGAAGATTTGCATTGGTTCTGTTCCCACCTTAGAGTCAGGAGATGTTCTTTAAATTATTGTGATGAAAGAAAATAGAGAGAGAAATAGGTTCTAGCTGTATTAATAATGATTGTGTGCTGTCAAGTCAATTCTGACTTATGGAGACCCTTTTCAGGGTTTTCCAGGTAGAGAATACTCAGGAGTGGTTTACCATTCCCTTCTTCTGGGAACATCCTGGGACTGTGCAGCTTGCTCAAGGCCAGACAGGCTGACTTTCTCTCAGGAGGCAAAATGGGGAATTATATTCCCAACCTCTGGCTCCTCTAACAGATACCTAACTCACTGAGCTGGCTAGTTGTATCACAAGGTCACAATATAACTTCGAAGTTAACATTGCAAACCCAGCAAGATTGTGTCTGTGTCCAGCGATTTTTAGTTAGTCAGGCCATTTGTGCTCATTCACATATAATTTCTCCCTCTTTTAATTGTAAAAGCTTCTGGAGTATTATTTATTTGTCATTTTGAAAGTCTTCAATAGAGGTGGGGGTATTCGTATACAAATACGAAGATCCCCACACATTGTTAATGAGGGTCCAACCCCATGGGGCTGGATGGTCCACTCACCAATCCACTGCTGATGTGGATGGCATGATTCTACCAGTGGCTCCACAGCGTGCACTCCACTCGCCACTCCTGGCAGGAGGTGGGAGGACAAGCTTTGCTGCAAGGTCGAAGACTGGTGAGTGGATCACGCACTGCAGAGCCATTGATAGAACCACACTGTCCATGTCTGCAGCATTGGGGAGTGGACCGTCCTGCTCCATGGGGCTGGACCCTCGTTAATGCCACCTGTGTGAGGATATTCGTATTCATATACAAATACCCCTATCTCTAGTCATCAAGCATTTGACTTTGGATGGGTATGTGTTAAAAACGATATCACTTTGCTGTACTTTGAGGTTGTCAGCTGTACTGCATTATTGTCATCTCATTCTGCTTCATGTGACCTAGACAATGCAGAGACAATAAACGTGTCCATACATTCACTTCAACCAATTTTTTGTTGTTGTTAAATAAGGGGATTTTGAAATTTTCTGCATTTGTGTGTGTCTCTGTGTGCATGTGTGTTTGAGTGAGCCAATAAATATACATTCATTTCTCCATTTGTTGAGCACAGTCTGCAGACCTAGTACAAAGCTAAGCTCTTTGTGAATATCCTGTATTTGCCAGGAAACCAAAACATTATGTGATGACGACACAGATAGTCTATGATGATGAGAACAAGATCTTATGTTTTATGACTTCATTTATTGCGAAACAAGGTAAGCAAGGAAGAAAATAATCAGTAACACGAATGTCTAAGATGACTCTCATGGCAACCTGGCTTCAGTGTTCTTGGGAAATCATTTCTATGTAGATCTTCTGGGAATGCCCTTCTCTTCCCTTCAGGTCATATTTTCAGCTTATCAGTGCAATTTAAGAGAAAGTGCTCACCATGTTAAATAGTGGCTGCTAACTTAACCTTAAATAGTTAACATTTCAATCTATTAGCAGTAACAATTGTATCACTAGTAGTAATAATAACTGTAATATCATCATGAAAGCTGAATAATATTATCACTCCCGTGCATCGTGGTACTGCAGTCCAACTCACTTCACAGAATCTGAGCTCCATGTTTGGTTCAGGCATCCATGCAGAAAAATACCTTAACGCTTGCTCCTCAGTCTTGACAAAACTTTAATTAATTTTCAGGCAGTTATGTGAACCCTGAGGCCAACCATCTTTGGGTAGTGTGGGCGGCATATAAGTTAAACAAACAAACAAACAAACAAACAAACAAACTGTTTTGATTGATATGAATTATACAACCAGACTACCCAGAGAAATGGTCTTTTTTAATGTTTATGTTCTCTGTTTGAGCCAATTCTGTTAACTGTTTCTTGAAATATTAAAATGCTGGACAATTAAGTTATTTACATGCAATGGAAGAGGAAGCTATCTTTCTTTGAGATTCAGGGAACTGAGTACAGTGGACCCTCAACTTACAGACGGCTCAACTTACAGACTTTTCGAGTTACAGACTTCTCTGGCCACAAAATTTAGGTTCGACTTGCAGCCAGAGAATCGACCTACAGACCAGAAAAACCCAAAATGGAACAAAAACAGAACAAAAACGGCCGGTTATGGATTAATTGGTTTTCAATGCATTGTAGGTGAATGGAGCCTCGACCTACAGACTTTTCGACCTGCAGCCACCGTTCTAATACGGATTAATTCTATAAGTGGAGGGTCCACTGTACTGTATTTTTGGCTATTCGTGTCATAGGCTTTATCCAGTCAAGGCATTTGCATTCCTTTAAGTTTTCTTTCAGGCATAGATGTCACCGGAACGTGTCTCAGGATCCAGACATGTTCCTTACCTTGCTTCATCTTGCTTCTTTCCTCCCATTTCTCAGGCCTTTTTATACCTGTTTGTTCAGGGGTGGTGTTTTCTATTTGCAACAACCATAGGAGGGTTAATTAACTAATAAGCAGAGATCCAATTAATTCATTCCTTGATTCATTTTGAGTTAAAAACAAAACAAAAAATAGGATAAGTGAAGGAAATAGAGAGGCTCTGGTTAGCAGGCACATCTCTTTGCAGCGCATGGTTGCTTCCCTCATGAACTTGCTCAGAAATTTTTTAAAATTCTGTTTCTGTCCCCTCTGCCTGTCTGAACAGAGGTACTGCTTCCTTTCAGAAAAACAGTTCTTCGACTCCTAGAGAATCTTGCTGAAGACCAGGTCCAGCTTCTTCTGATGTATCTAGGACTGCCCTAAACCACCAGTTTCATTTATTTAAAATTTTTTTAAAGGAACTACCCATTTCAACAGAGTAAACAAAAGGATGCATATCATCTTAGGTAAAGATTCCCCTTGTCAAATGTCCAGTCGTGTTAGCATTATTCTTTCCAGTGCTTATAAACATAATTCAGATTTTTGTGTTGTTGGGAAAATTTGTTCCAGTTAATGCCTTGACCAGTGGCAAGTTATTGGGCGTCTGTCCTAAAACAATGATAAGGAATTATCTTTACTTGTTTGACGGGGGCCCTTTAGATACTTTTTGCAATTTTACAGCCAAAAAGTACTGAGGAATAGGCCATATGTATTAGTGCACGTTTTCAAGTATTAAAAGTGCAAGGAATGGTAAATTACTGTAAAAACAATGAGATTCCTCTGGATCCCAGCTGTCTTCAAATAATAAATATTTTTTATTGCCTTGAAAAAATATCTCTGTCATGTCGCACCAGCATGTGAAAACAGAGGTTCTAGACATTTTATTCCCAGTTCTTTGAACTGAGTCTATATTTTTAAAGATATTTGAGTGCATTTTTTAAAAAAAGAATTCTTAACATTATCAAGTCACACTTCTCCTATTATGTCATTCTATGGAGTTAGGCCTGTCACTATTTCTCTTCCTCAGTTTCATAAAATAAAATAGAATTAAAAAATGATTTATCTTACCAGCCTGCGAAAGTGAAGGAAAAGATAGGCAAAAAGAAAAATCAAATTTCTATATTCACATCATACCAGTCTGCACTTAATACCATTATTGACTGCTTTTTGTCATATTTGAGAAAAATTCTGAATCAATTTTTAGAGTACATGTAATAGGACCATACTTAATATATGCCTACACAGCCCATGTGTGTATGTTCTGTGCTGTCAAGTTATAGCAACCCTAACGGGGTTTTCAAGGTAAGTGAGATATTTAAGCAGCGGTTTTACAAGTTCCACTCACCCTATGAGTTTCCATGTCTGAATAGGGATTCAAACCCTATTCTTCAGGGTCCTAGTCCTTCACTCTATTGTCCTTTAGTATATCACACTGGGAATCGACATACAATATAAAAATCCTAAAATGAAATTTTCTATTGAAATTCTCAAATTATTTATAGCTCAGTGGTTCAGGTATCTGGCTGCGGAGCCAGTGGTTGTAAGATCAATTCTCCACTATCCTTCCTCATCAGTGGCTGGACTCAGCGATCCATAGGATCACTTCCAGCTCTTCAGTTCTAAGATTATTATTATCTGTTTGCTGTCATTGTTTTAAGGTACAAGTTGATTTATTTAACACTTTACTCAGGGAGAAAGTAGAAATATATCTCCCCAGATTTTCTAGACGACACTGAGTTGCTGACACCAAAGTGGAAGATAAATATAGCTAACATCATAGTTTGTGTTCTAGAATTTTCTTTTTTTTTCTTATCTGACCTAGATTACGAAATAGTTTACTGTGTATAACTGTGGATGAATGCCTTTGTTTCCCCTTATGGGCTTTCGCCATCTGGGTCAGATTTAGTGTACCTGGGGTTGTCTTTACTTCTCATCAGCACCAACTTTTTTCCCCTTCTTTGGGATTGTGCAGATCCTACTGCCTGCTGGTCTTTACACAATTGTTAGAAGGCTACCCTTGGTTGGAAGTAAAAACCTCTTGTCTGCCATGTCCCCCAAATTAATGGTCCTTTGTAGCCACCAGCCCGGCTCCAGGTCATAGCTGTTTTCATTTTCCCATTCATGGCAATGGGGTTTTTCATGGATATCTGGAAACTCAAAACATCATCAGGGACCTGGGAAATGATGGGGTTGGAGTGTCACTCAAAAAGCACCTATCCAGGTGTTTTCTTCTGGGCATGGGCAGGGTCAATATTCAGACCATTTGAAAAAAGCAGAAACTAAAACGGCAATAGACGCATATATTTGTTTTGCTGGGCACCATAGTAAATAGGCACCCTTAACTCAGGTTCTTAACCTGGGCGATATCGCCCCCTAGGGAGCGATTTTGTTTTTCAGGGGGTGATGGAATGAAAAGGGGCAATTTGGAGGTGAAGGAACAGAAGGGGTGATAGGGGTGATGGAGCTGCCATGCCCGCCACTCAGGAAGTTATAATCGCCCCCTCCCCATAGCGCCACCATGGTGCCAGATCCAGAGGAGCTGGTGCTGACAGCGGATGTGGTGTCGCTGCCACTGCCATTGAGGAAGTTATCATCACCCCTTCCCCGTGGCACTGCTGCAGTGGTGCCACCACCAGCGGGGAGGGTGGCGATGATAACTTCCTCAATGGCTCAAGGGGGTGTTTCTTTCAAAAAGGTTAAGAACCACTGCCTTAACTGACGGATGACTAGCTTCCAGAGCAATCTTCTCTGACGTGCTGTCTGAGGCTTTAAAAAGCATCTGTCTATCTTGTTTGTTGATGGATCAATTAATGAAAGAGGATGATCTTTAAACCAGGAGTAGACAACTTGTGACATTGCAGAAGTTGTTTGATTACAAATCCCATCAGCCCTTGTGAGCATAGGTAATAATAAAGCTTCAATAAGAGCATCTAGAGATCCAAACATTTTCCTGGTTTAAATCTTTGGTAATTCTTGAAGTCTCTCTCTCTCTCTCTCTCTCTCTCTCTCTCTCTCTCTCTTTCTTGGCAATAGGTTCCTATTTATTTCACCATTTTGCTGAAAACTGAAAGAATCAAAACAGCTAGAAAATAATCACTGCCATACTGTGAGCCAGCTTTCCAGTTTACAGAGGCAGGAGGAAGACAAAGGCTTCCTAAAGAAGATTAAATTCAAAAACAATTAACTCGGACCAGAATCTATTGGGGTTAATTATTATTTGTCTTAATATAAGTTGTGACCTTATTTTACAGCCTGTCTTGAGTCATGATTCAGATAGAGAGAGTGTGCACGCACATGCACACACATGTGTGTGAATGCTGGGATCTAAACCTTTACCTGTCTGGAGACAAAATAAAAGTCACAGACACACCTGTTAAAGTTCCCACTGCCTGATGAAACAGCTGATGGCTTGGGCCGACTGTGAGGACATCAGTTAAATGGGTTCTGGGAAAAGGTAAATATTCATGTATCTGTGTTTCTTCTGCTCGCTCAAGGGGAGCGGTGGTATCCAGCATACTAAAAGTCTTCAAATACCGACAAATACAATTTAGCTTTGAAGGCTGCCAGCAATTCTGCAGGAGCAAATCCCATTTGTAATCAAAGGGTGAGTCATTAGCCTTGACATTTGAGAAATGAAGATTACTATGAATTTATGAAAAAGATTCCCTAAAATGTTTCCCTAGCAACTGCCAATGAGGAGCCTCAGGCATCTGTCTCAGATCCCTAGGTTGAGTACGGTTGCCATCCGCTATCCATAGAATAGGCAGCTTCCTTTCCAACAGCTATTCAAAAAAAAAAAAAAAAAAAAAAAAAGGCTCAAGCTCGCCTTCCACTTTTGACCCGGAAGACTCTTTGACAAAACAACAAGCAAGAAGGACTGTGAGATCCACTATCTGTGAGAAAGTGCAAGAGGGCAGGACCCAAATTCTCAGCTTTTGCAAACAGCTTAACTTCAGAAGAAAACGTGCATAGCATTATGGCTACTGTATACAGGTAGCTAGTAGGAAAATAATTACTACTGAATGCATTTATTTATTTGAAATGTTTTTACCCTGTCTTTCTTCTTCAGGCAGCCTTCATCATTAAAAGACAATATTTAAAGTCAAAAAACAGTAAGTACACAGATACGAAAAAAGATCAAACAAATACCACACTAAAAGACAGTAAACAAAAGCAACATCAAAAATGCATTCAAAGCACAACCACGATTTAAAACCCCACTCAGGCAGACAGCTATTAAGGAAAAGCTTGCCTGAAGAGAAAGGTCTTCATCTGCTTGCAGAAGGACAGCAAAGATGGGGCTAGGCTAGTCTCCTGTGGGAGGGAGTTCCAAAGTCTGGGAGCAGCAACAGATGCTATTGCTGCATCCACCATATCCCCATCAAACACACCTGTAAGTGTGGTGGAACCAAGAGAAAAGCTTCTCCTGCTGATTTTAACAGTAGGGCAGGCTGATAAAGCCAAACCTGGTTCTTGACATAGCTTGTATATTTATTGTACAAAAGGTATTTTTGGTGTCCTAAGTGGATAGTTTGGCCATTTTATGTTCATTCAAAGCAACTGTAATCTCAAAAGAATGTTGGATGTACTGAAACTCATTTATTTATTAGCTGATTGTTTATTTTATTAGCAATTTATATGTTACCAAAATGAAGATTTTATCATTTCCCAAGACATCTTGATGCCTAAAACAGATTGGCAAATCTACACTTCATCCTTGTACCCAAAGGAAGCCAAATTGTTTTGGCACAGGAGGCAGAACATTTTTCAAACACCCATTTTCCTCTGTGACATAAGAGAAATATTTAGTTTTATAGCAAATAAGTAACATTAGTCTCCCTTTACTAATCTATGCTGCATAGATCTGGATTGTGAGAACATCCTTAATGGAAAACCTTGCAAAAACACAAAGAGCAATGGAAAGACAGATGCTAAATATCAGACTAATACAGAGATTCCCAACCTTGAGTCCCCAGAAGTTCTTGGACTACAACTCCCAGAAATCCTGGCCAGCACAGCTAATGATGAAGGCTTCTGGGAGTTTTAGTCCAAGAACATCTGGGAATCCAAGGCTGGGAATCCTTGGACTAATAGGTAAAGTAGCAAATCAGGTTTATTCACCAAAGACAAAAATAATTGATGTAAAAGACAAATAATGTCATTAATATGGAGATGGACAGGCCCCACCATGAGACAAATAGTGGGGGGACGGAATAAATAAATACCTTGATTGGCTGGAAGAACTGCAAACTAGATTGATGGTTTAAAACAGGGGTGTCCAACCTTTTACCTTCCCTGGGCCACATGAGAAGATGAAAATTTGGTTTGGGCCGCACATAAATTTGGTTTGGGCTGCATTGGGGGGCAGCCCTAGCCGTCCTCCGCAGCCCCGCTCCAAGCTGCGATCTCAGACAGCAGAGGCTGCCAGCTTCGACTCTGGTGGCTTTATGGGGCGAGGAGGGGGTCCACCTATTGACAGGGACGGCACAATACAGTCACACAGCCCTCCTCTCCCCTCCCTCCCACTTCTTCCTTCCTTCCCTCTCCCCCCCCATTGTGATGTGCCCCACCCGCATTCCGGCCGCAAGCGCCGGCAGTGTAACTTGAAACTTTGGAATTTCTTTAAAAATAAAAAATTGCACTGGGCTGCATTATGAGCCAACCTGGGCCGCATGTGGCCCTCGGGCCACAGGTTGGACAAGCCTGGTTTAAAAGATCATGAGGAGAGGTATATAAATTTGTGGAAGCAAAGAAGAAGAAGAAGAAGAAGAAGAAGAAGATGATGATTCTTCCCTTCCAGAACTCTCAAATCTACTGTTTGAAGCAGATGCCTCACTATGCCTCATGGACAGAATTTCATCAAAACTGAGTTTCACTAACTTTAATAGCTGCTATGAAAATTATGAGACACATTTCTGGCAAAACCACAGTTGAGAGTATGAAAGTGGGTAAAACATATCTGTACTAGCAGAAGAACTGTAATGCCTGCCATTATTTATTGACAGTAAATAACTGAAATACCGGTAAAATCACGTCAGATATCTACTTAGCCAAGGTGAAAGCTGTAAGAAAAACCTACTTCGCTCACCGGATAAACGAAGCTCAGTACCATCAAGTGTAACTCTTCCGCATTGTACGCAATTTACCTGGAATTGGTCACAGTGATTTTTGTCATGCGTACATTAAACATTTTTGAGTATTATCATGAATATGAACCACACTGGGTACCTACAACTACAGTAGGTCCATTCAATCAGTGGAATGTATGGAACAGTTGATTCACCAATCCCCACTGATTCAATTGACCTACTCTAGTTGCAATCCAGTAGTAAGTCCTCCATACATTTCACTGATTGAATAGCCCTGCTTTAGTTATAGGTACCCAGTGTAGTGTAGTGAATAGTGATGGACTAAAACTCTGGAAAACAGGGTGTTATGGCAGCAGAACTATTAAAACCACTCCTTAAATGCCTCACTTACCTTGAAAGCCCTATTAGAGTCACTAAAAATTGGTTCAATCAATCTTTATTTTACAGTCTCCGACTCATTAAAATACATACATGTAAAATTTAAAATAAATGGGAACGATTAAAACATTTCAAAACAGCTAAAGCAGTATAAATTGGTAAAACAGATTAGCCATACAATGATTTTTTTTTAAATGACAGGGTTAGGTAGAGGTCAAGATTGTTTTTCGTATTCTTTGGGCAGAGAGGAGGAATTTGGCCACTGATTCGGTGGTTTTCTTGTTTGTGTCACTTAATAAATATTTTGTATACCAAAACAGAGTCCTACCTGGGAAGACATTCATTATGGGCTTAAGGAATTTAATATGCTCGTTTCTGTAAAAATTGCACTCAAAAAGGACATGCTTCATAGTTTCAATTTCTCTATCCTTACAAGGGCACAATCATTTTTCATAAATTATTTACTACTTGATGGCACATAACTAACTCTAATTGTAACCTACTGTAGCGATCACCCTGCCTATGCATATGTATGAGTGTATCAGCATGCACCAATAAAAGTTGTTGGGAGGCAGAGCCAGAAGAACAAAAAGGGAGGGGTGAAGCAGATAGGAAAGGCAGATAGTCAGTGTGAAATTTAGACAGAGTTAAGTGTTGAATAAGTTACTACTTATGTGAAATTCAAGATTTGAACTGTATTCAATAAACCTGTTTTTGTTAAAAGTTATATGCAGTATGGACTTCAGTCTTTCCAAGTAAATAATGTTGATAGAGATCAACTGGTGGCAGAGTAAATAAGAACGTGGTGTGGGCCTTATATTAGTGAAATAATCCAGGGACACGCAAGGGGCATGTCACACCTACTACACTAAGAATCGGGATTTCAGCCACTGAGACACCGGTGGAATTCCATAGACGTTTGAATTAAATAAGGCTAAATCTTGCTTGTGTATTGAGAACAAGGATGGCTGTGGACACAAGCAAGAACTGTGTGGACATTTAAGAAATGTGGACAGAATGCACACATTTCAAATGCATGTTAACACTGCATTGCTAACCGGGATTGTATTTGCAGCTTTTAGTAATCCTCATGCCCCCATCCTTCAGCGTTTGACCGTGCTATTCCTACTGTTTGTTTTGATTTCTAATAAATATGTTCACTATGATGAGGTCACAATTATGGGATTAAGGCTACCATCATATGTATTTGTTATTTGGAAGTATACTTCTGGAGCATGCAAGCTCAGAATGATAGTTTCAAACAGTGGGAATAGATGCTTGCTCATCCATGCACTGCATCCTTTTTTGTGCGTTCTTAATTTCCTTTTCCTGTCCATTGCGTATGAGAGAGAAAGAAATGCAGGTGATGTCTATATGCTACTACTGAGACATAGCAGCATCTCACCCATGTCCAGTGGTTTCCATAGCTCTCCAGTGTCTAGTTTCATTGAGACACTGAGTATGGACAAGAAGATTAGAGATGAATAAAGAAAAAGTAATAAAAATGAGCAAATAACATTGGGAGGGCAGGGAAGAGAGGTATCAAGGATAGGTTTCATGCTTCTCTCATCCCATATAGTGCTGTGTTCCTGTAGATCAATTTTAGATTATAGATCTTGGACATACAGGCCTTTGTTAATCCCATCTGGCGAGGACTCTGAACCATATATAGTATTCACCATATGGTAGATATTTGATGAATTCTTGCTAAATTCTTTGTTCTCATTGATATAGATTGACTTGATGCAATGAGACATCTTGATAAGGAATTTTTGAGCCGTGAGATTCCTAATCTGTAGCATGTGAAAGACACAATTAATAATTTTTCCCCTTGTAGTTTCTGAAATGCCTACAATGAAAGTGTTACTTTCCTGCATGAAACTAAGCACTCGCAGAGCCAGCTAGCACAGAAGGACTGGATGATTGATCACAATGATGAACAACCTATCCAGTGCTTGGTGACAGCCTCAAAGTGCCACACAGCTTTTCAGTTGGTAAGTGTAAATATATAAACAAAAAGACCTCTGGCAGATGAAGTTGCCATTTGGCAAATGGTTTATTTTATTTATTTATTTATTTATTTATTTATTTATTTATTTATTTATTTATTTATTTATTTATTTATTTATTTATTTAATTTATATGCCGCCCACACTACCCAAAGGTCTCTGGGCGGCTTACAGCATTTAAAATACAATAAAGATATGTACAATTAAAATACAATTAAAATATATATAACATTGCCATCAGACCCACAGCTAACATTATTTCAGTTAAAAGCCTTCTGGAACAGGAAGGTTTTGACCTGGCGCCGAAATGTCATCAGTGTTGGCGCCAGACGAATCTCAGTCAGGAGGGCATTCCATAGTCTGTTTAGTGAATGACATCAAGAATCCAGGGATAAACCAAAGCCAGAAAAGGAGATGAAGGAGTTTGGAGATGGCTACATGGATGGGAAGACAATCTGAATCCCATTCAGATTCAAATCTAAATTAGAGGAGAATTTTGAGGGCAGTACCAAAATGCTCTTTCCTCCCTTGATGCAAGCATTTATTTATTTATTTATTTATTTATTTATTTATTTATTTATTTATTTATTTATTTATTTCCCGCCCATCTGGTCTTACAACTACTCTTGTGAACAAAAGAGATTCTTATTTTAGCCACACCAGGAAATACAAAATGTGATGTCAGCCCTGGGTTAGCAAATAATAGTTCTCAGAATTTGGGGGTATAATTAAAAATGTTATCTGGCATATGAAAGTTATGTGGCAGAATTAACTTATGCTTTTCACTATACCAGATGTAACAAGTTTCTTGGGCTTTAGAAAAAAAATTATTAAAAAGTGAGCAGAGCCAGTAGAAAAAAGGACCAGTTATATACATGACAAACCTGAATTCAAGCCTCATTTCAAGCAAACACTCATGGGGACAACAGAGGGGGTAGGTCTTTGGAAATGTCACCAGCTATTAACCTCCATTCCTGAAATAAATCTGTTCTCTTTTAAAGTTCTAATAAAATTTCCATTTTTTCAGTGCATTATGAAAATGGAAGAAACAAAGAGTGCAAAAGTGAAAATGGAGTGAAACTGATAAATATTAAGAATCAATAAGGACAACAATTTAAGAGCAGCAAGTGACTTCTTCAAATAATTCACATCCTTTGTTGATTTGTTCCATGGAATCACTAAGAAATATCCTAGTATTGTGTCTTAGACACGGTGAGCATGTGCAACCCAGCTGATCTTTAAATGGAAGGTTAAAACTTCTGTTAGAGAGATACTACTCTCACACTGGACTTAAACCTCCAAGGGACTTGAGGATCAAAATGCCATCTTGAATTACAACTGGAAAGGAACCAAAAGCAAGCAGCTTTTCCAGAGAACGGATGTAATATGGGCCCTCTGAGGAGTCTTGTGAAGGAAGCTGGCAGCCTTGCCAGCTGAAGTTTCTTCAGGCCCAGGTTTGGTTGATCAGTTCTGATTAGTTGCAGCTGTAGTCTCTATCCACAGCAACACTACGAATGCTGAGAATACATTCCAGATGATGTATGTGTGTGTGTAATACAGATTTGCCAAAAGAAGAACATATTTTGGAGCATAAGTATAATTGCTCCCCATTCACAAAGCAGAGCAAATGATTACCTCTCCATAGGTGAATGGACGGACTGGAGAGCAGCATTTCCGAAATCAGAGGTAGTTTAAAGAGATTGTTGCTTCCTTTGCTGCTGCTTATTCTTTTGTTCTCAAAGGATGCAAACCCTGCAGTTTTTAGTTTTCATTGTCTGAAAGGAGCCCCTGCCAATAAAAAATGGCTGCTGTATTATCATGCAACAAGGCAAATTAACTCCACTGTATACAACAGACAAGTGAAACTCAACATATGCTCAGGTGAGGTCTGCAAAAGCAGCTGTAAATTAAGAAGTTAAAATCAGTTTACCCCTAGCTAATTTCCAGTGTTGTTTCTGCCCCTTTATTGATTTCTTTGTTTTTCTTTTTTTAAAGCAGGATTTCTTTTTAGTTGGAGTGTAAAGAGAATGATGGTGAGAGTAAAGAGCTACCCTGGCAAGGACTTGGGAGGGAGTACTTATTTTGTTTTGTTTTCCTTAAATAGAGAGGACTAAAATAAGGGACAATCCTGTTAAGAGAGGGACTTCTTGGGAAGAGAAGAAAGTGTGTTTAGTCGTTTAGTCGTGTCCGACTCTTCGTGACCCCATGGACCAGAGCACGCCAGGCCCTCCTGTCTTCCACTGCCTGCCAAAGTTGGGTCAAATTCATGTTGGTAGCTTCACAGACACTGTCCAGCCATCTCATCCTCGGTCGTCCCCTTCTCCTCTTGCCATCACACCTTCCTAACATCAGGGTTTTTTCCACGGACTCTTTTCTTCTCATGAGATGGCCAAAGTACTGGAGCCTCAGCTTCAGGATCTGTCCTTCCAGTGAGCACTCAGGGTTGATTTCCTTTAGAACTGATAGGTTTGTTCTCCTTGCAGTCCAGGGGATTCTCAAGAGCCTCCTCCAGCACCACAATTCAAAGGCATCAATTCTTCGGCGGTCTGCTTTCTTTATGGTCCAGCTCTCACTTCCATACATCACGACAGGAAAAACCATAGCTTTGACTATTCGGACTTTTGTTGGCAAGGTGATGTCTCTGCTTTTCAAGATGCTGTCAAGATTTGTCATCGCTTTCCTCCCAAGAAGAAGGCGTCTTTTAATTTCAGGGCTGCTGTCTCCATCTGCAGTGATCATGGAGCCCAGGAAGATAAAATTTGACACTGCCTTCATATCTTCCCCTTCTATTTCCCAGGAGGTGATGGGATCAGTGGCCATGATCTTAGTTTTTTTGATGTTGAGTTTCAGACCGTTTTTTGCACTCTCCTCTTTCACTCTCATTACAAGGTTCTTTAATTCCTCCTCACTTTCTGCCATCAGAGTGGTATCATCTGCATATCGGAGGTTGTTGATATTTCTTCCGGCAATCTTAATTCCGGCTTGGGTTTCTTCCAGTCCAGCCTTCCGCATGATGTATTCTGCATATAAGTTAAATAAGCTGGAGGACAGTATACAGCCTTGCCGTACTCCTTTCCCAATTTTGAACCACTCAGTTGTTCCATGACCAGTTCTGACTGTTGCTTCCTGTCCCACATATAGGTTTCTCAGGAGACAGATAAAGTGGTCAGGCACTCCCATTTCTTTAAGAACTTGCCATAGTTTGCTGTGGTCCACACAGTCAAAGGCTTTCGCATAATCAATGAAGCAGAAGTAGATGTTTTTCTGGAACTCTCTGGCTTTCTCCATAATCCAGCGCAAGTTAGCAATTTGGTCTCGAGTTCCTCTGCCTCTTCGGAATCCAGCTTGTACTTCTGGGAGTTCTCGGTCCACATACTGCTGAAGCCTACCTTGTAGGATTTTGAGCATAACCTTGCTAGCGTGTGAAATGAGTGCAATTGTACGGTAGTTGGAGCATTCTTTGGCACTGCCTTTCTTTGGGATTGGGATGTAGACTGATCTTTTCCAATCCTCTGGCCACTGTTGAGTTTTCCAAACTTGCTGGCATATTGAATGTAGCACCTTAACAGCATCATCTTTCAAGATTTTAAATAGTTCAACTGGAATGCCATCACCTCCACTGGCCTTGTTGTTAGCCAGGCTTTCTAAGGCCCATTTGACTTCACTCTCCAGGATGTCTGGCTCAAGGCCAGCAACTACATTGTCTGGGTTGTCCGGGATATCCAAATCTTTCTGATATAATTCCTTTGTGTATTCTTGCCACCTCTTCTTGACGTCTTCTGCTTCTGTTAGGTCCCTCCCATTTTTGTCTTTTATCATGTTCATCTTTGCGCAAAATGTTCCTCTAATATGTCCAATTTTCCTGAACAGATCTCTGGTCTTTCCTTTTCTGTTATCTTCCTCTATTTCTTTGCATTGTTCATTTAAGAAGGCCCTCTTGTCTCTCCTTGCTATTCTTTGGAAGTCTGCATTCAAGTTTCTGTAACTTTCCCTATCTCCCTTGCATTTTGCTTCCCTTCTCCTCTCTGCTATTTCTAAGGCCTCATTGGACAGCCACTTTGCTTTCTTGCATTTCCTTTTCTTTGGGATGGTTTTCGTTGCTGCCTCCTGGACAATGTTACGAGCCTCTATCCAAAGTTCTTCAGGCACTCTGTCCACCAAATCTAGTTCCTTAAATCTGTTCTTTACTTCCACTGTGTATTCATAAGGGATTTGGTTTAGATTATACCTGAGTGGCCCAGTGGTTTTTCCTAATCTCTTCAGTCTAAGCTTGAATTTTGCTATGAGAAGCTGATGATCAGAACTGCAGTCAGCTCCAGGTCTTGTTTTTGCTGACTGTATAGAGCTTCTCCATCTTTGGCTGCAGAGAATATAATCAATCTGATTTCGATATTGCCCATCTGGTGCTTTCCATGTATAGAGTCGCCTCTTGTGTTGTTGGAAAAGAGTGTTTGTGATGACCAGCTTATTCTCTTGACAAAACTCTATTAGCCTTTGTCCTGCTTCGTTCTGAACTCCAAGGCCAAACTTCCCTGTTGTTCCTTTTATCTCTTGGCTCCCTACTTTAGCATTCCATTCCCCTAGAATGAGAAGAACATCTTTCTTTGGTGTCAGTTCTAGAAGGTGTTGTAAATCTTCATAGAATTGTTCAATTTCAGTCTCCTCAGCAATGCTGGTTGGTGCATAAACTTGGATTATTGTGATGTTGAATGGTCTGCCTTGGATTCGTATTGACATCATTCTATCATTTTTGAGATTGTATCCCATTACAGCTTTTCCCACTCTTTTGTTGACTATGAGGGCTACTCCATTCCTTCTACGGGATTCTTGCCCACAGTAGTAGATATGATAATCATCTGAGCTGAATTCGCCCATTCCTGTCCATTTTAGTTCACTGATGCCCAGGATGTCGATGTTTATTCTTGCCATCTCCTGTTTGACCACCTCCAGCTTCCCAAGGTTCATAGATCTTACATTCCAGGTTCCTATGCAGTATTTTTCTTTACAGCATTGGACTTTCCTTTCACTTCCAGGCACGTCTACAGCTGAGCGTCCTTTCGGCTTTGGCCCAACCACTTCATTAGCTCTGGAGCTACTTGTACTTGTCCTCCACTCTTCCCCAGTAGCATGTTGGATGCCTTCCGACCTGAGGGGCCCATCTTCCAGCGTCATATCTTTTAGCCTTTTGTTTCTGATCATGGGGCGTTCTTGGCAAAGATACTGGAGTGGCTTGCCAATTCCTACTCCAGGTGGATTGCGTTTAGTCGGAACTCTCCACTATGTCCTGTCCATCTTGGGTGTCCCTGCACGGCATAGCTCATAGCTTCTCTGAGTTACTCAAGCCTCTTCGCCACGACAAGGCAGCAATCCATGAAGGAGGAAGAGAAGAAAAGAAACTAATAATTAGCCTCTGAACCACAAGTTTCCTCCACAACAAAAGAGCAAGGATGTGTGTGTGTGTGTGTGTGTGTGTGTGTGTGTGTGTGTGTGTGTGTGTGAGAGAGAGAGAGAGAGAGAGAGAGAGAGAGAGAGAGAGAGCCCTGAGGGGGTGTCTGAGAAACAATGGCTAATGAATGTGACGCATTTATCAGTCTTCACTGTTGTACTTTGGTCAGTTTGTTGCTCTTGCTTTTTTTTGGGGGGGGGGGGAGAGACGGACCATTCTATATCCTTCTGTTGTACTGCATATGAAGAGCCCAGGCCTTGAAATAGAATTAAAAATCAGCTCCACTTTACACTAGTACTGTATGTGTGACTACATACAGTCTGCACACTGTAAGAACTCTGCTGAATCAGAGAAAATACACACTTCAAGTCTAGTGCCTTACTCAAAAATTGTTAGTCAAAAAACCTTGGAGTCCATTCCAGCCCTGGAAGTGCATAAATAGGTAGAATAGTCCACTTTTACACATGGCCAATGAAGAGAAATTGCAGACAAATCTTTATAAAAGGCATTGCCTTCTGTAAAGTAGGAACACACATGGACATCCTTTAAGATGCACAGGACATGGGCATCCTTCACATGATGTGAACCACTTGAAGCTTTTGTTCCTGAATATAGAAGTTCTCTTTTATAATAGTGACTAAATGGTAAGAGTTGCTAAATACCCCCACCCCCATTTCCCCATTGTATCTTTCATCATTTGGAAGGAACAAGATTTGATAGCTCTAGGAAAGGAAAGCCTTCAAGTGGTTATCATACTTGCCCCCAACTTTGCTTGTATTTGTTGGGTTTTTAAGTATCAATTGTCACTGGAATGACCCTTAATGTTAAAATGGCTTTCTTTGTCTTTCTATCCTACTTACTGCTAATCACATAAGATGTTGAAGGTGCTTTCAAACTTATATATGAAAATGTCCTTAAAGCTAATTCCTGGGGTCATATGTACATAAATGTGCTGAAGTGATCTACTGCACCCCAACTAAGCACTTGGATTCTAGTTTTTGTTATTCACTCATTTAGTCGTGTCCGACTCTTCATGACCCCATGGACCAAAGCACACCAGGCCTTCCTGTCTTCCACGGCCTCCCAGAGTTGGGTCAAATTCATGTTGATAACTTCGATGACACTGTCCAACCATCTCATCCTCTGTCGTCCTCTTCTCCTCTTGCCTTCACACTTTCCTAACATAAATTATTCCGATTATTTCTACTGGATGCACATACAAGGAAAGAGTACACTGGTCCACATTTATTTGTTTACATATACATATTTATACAGTGTTTATATCTTAAGATTTCACAGTGGTTTAGAGCAGTGGTTCCCAGTCTTGGATAAGCCAGATGTTCTTGGGCTGCAATTACCAGAAGCCTTCACCATCAGCTCTACTGGCTGGGGTTTCTGGGAGTTGCAATCAAAGAACAGCTGGGTTACTCAAAGTTGGTAACCACAGGTATAGAGTAATAATAAAACACAGAGTACAGTATAAAACAAAACATAAAATCAAGAACTAAGAGCTACCTGGTGCTTGTTGTAAAAAGCAAGAACACCAACAAGGGATGGTCAATTGGTTGTTAATTTCTGTTCACAACCCACAATTTGAATTGGGCTCCAAGGGAACTACTGTTCTGACTCATACAAGATTGTAGTTAAGTTTTACATTATTCCCTTCTCTGTAGTTTCAACTACATACACCACTGTTGTTGACTGCATGACACAAATCTACCATTCCAAAAGTCTTTTCTTCTTTTGATATTGATCAACTAAGGGTATGACTAGACGGGGGAATTTGGAGTCATCTGGGTCATGTTTAAAAGGCGCTTATCTTTGATGCAGTCTGTTTTATCTTGCACTCTAGTGATGCTTCCATTAACATAGGAGACATTTCCTCTCACGTGAGAAGGATCCTGACAGCATTTCAGATTGCTCCAATTTCTTTGATTACATATGGCACCTTCCTCACCCCTTTCCCCTGTCTTTTGTCATGGTTGTCATTCCACAGGCTATGGTGTCCCCCCTTTTTTTTGTTTAATTTCGAAAGTGGCATAATGCTACAGCAATATATCAGTCTAGCATGGATACTCCCTTATATCAGAAATAGCGCTTGGTCACATAGGAGAATACTGCAAAAACTGTGGAAATAGACGACAGAGTTTCTCTGCCATGTTTTCTATTGTCACAACCCACTGCATACATCACAGAGTTGTCACTAAAGAGGACACCTCCCAGAGTTTTATTTGGGAGCGAATTAAGCAATCACACAGGCTGCAGAAAGAGATAATCAGGAGTGCTCCCAATCACACCAAATAAAGTACAGCCTGGAGCTGTACCAGAAAGGAGTGGAATACCTTGCCAAAGGGGCAAGACAGATTGCTCTTATTTAAAGCACATGTGATCACTGGAAATTGAGGTGGACCAAACCACACCCAAAAGTGAACCAGATATATGCTTGTCTGACCCATTAGGAATGGGTCAGATAAGAGTGTCTACCCATTAGGAAACACGTCCACATGTGTAAAATTGTGCAAAGACTTAAGGTTCACATGTACTTCTGGCCCTAGGCTCTTGAAGATCCTCTCAATGAGCTCTGGCCCCAGTATGTCTACCTCCTACTCACTTAGGACCAGCACACCAATTCACTTGCATTTGTCTTGACTGTAGAAGTACCCAAAGGGAGAGGAGAAAGCAAGTGGGAACTATTGTTATCACTCCTTACTTTTGTCACTGCAACGAATAGACGGTGACACAGTGCAAAGAGCAGCAGGGCCAAGAGGCACTGGATGTCGGCAGTAGGCCCCTGACCTAAGCCCAGTAATGCTTACCCTAGTCTTTGTCCTTTTCATGTATCAATATATATCCACGAATCTGGCATGTATTTAGGTGAGGAAGTCACTGGATGAAACAGTTCTAGCTTTCTGTAGTGTTCTCAGCTGGAACATCAAAACAAATTTAAAAAGCACAGAAACAAAATATTTTTTACAGATGTGAATTACAAATCTCTGAAGCCTGGGAGCTGCAAAAAAAAGCAGGTTACCATTTCATGTGAATGAGATCAATGTCGTTACACACCCCATATTCTAATAGTGGCCTTAATAGATCCGAAACATTGTATTTAGCTACAGCTACTGAAATAAACAGGACTGACGTTTTGAAAGGGTAAAATATAGCACTGTAAACAGGGGAATTAAAATAAAAAGGAAAAAAAAAAGAGGCCTAACCGTATTCTGTCTCTAACCTGCATAACATTCAGTAGACTGTAACTTGAAATGTAGCAGAAACCAACTGGAGTGTCTGCTGTCTTTCAGATACAAGCTAGTTGCAATCGGATGCATTAATGACTTCTCCATTGATATTGTAATTTTTCTTCTATGCAGAGAGAAGCATTCTCATATTGTTGGTACCAGGGGCTCTTGATATTCCCAGATTGGGGGATCATTAGAGATGTTTTTTTCCATGCTAGGCCTATCCTCATTGTGGCTGTGTTGGTGACATAAACCATTCTCCTTCAATTGAAAGCCACTGATCACTAAAGAGGTTGGACCTTGAGCTTAAGACCTTGGTGACTGATTTGATTAGTCCATTTGAGTGAGAATAGGGCAACACAGGGGCTATGTTAATGGAACTTAAACAATAGGCCATCACTAATCAGAGACCTCAAGGTTGAAGTGAGGTTAATTGTTATGCGGGTGGCATTTGAAAAGAAGTGTTGACTAGTGTAATGCACTGTGGGACTGTAGCATTTGAACATGCAGCCTTAAGGCCAGGGGTTTTGTTCAGTTTCCCAATGAAATTTAAAGCTACATTATGCACATCTCTAAACAGCAGCCCATAGACCATGGCCCTTTGATACAGGGGGAGAACAATTCCTAATTGATAATACAAAGGAGCCCCAGGCACAACATTCCAGTCCCATCCTGGTGCTGAATGCCTTTTATTTTAAGGAAAATAATGTAACATTTTGGTTCAGATTTTTAGCATCACACGTGTAGTTACACATTTGTTTCAAACCCCAGGAAAGATTTGGACAAAGGTTTTGATTAAAATTGGGATGAATCAATCCCTGTATTTTGTTATGATCTGCTTACCATACTACAGCGGAGATGAGTGCCCAAAGAAGCTAGACACTGATATGTCTGCCAATATATATGAAGATGTAAAATAGAAATAAAATAAAATTTTAAAATGGCTGGAATAGCAATGCAGTAGTAAGCATCCTTTAATTCAGTGAGACTTTTAGGTGTAATATGTAGGATTAGTTTCCATAAAGTTCTGTGATAGATACAGATATAATTCTTTACTAATAGCATTTGATTATTTAAAAAGAAACTGTATTTAATATAATTTTTTAATAATATAGAATACAGAGCCTACAGTAGACTGTTCCGTGACAACATCAGTGTTGCACTATTTATTTGTTCTTGGTCCACAAGCTTACCTCCCTCTTGTATGTAATGCCAGGGCTTGGAAAAGGTACTGGTTTAGATTAAAAAACCTAGAATTAGCAGAGTCAGTGACCTTGCTGACTGGTGGAATGCTGGGAGCTATGGTCGAGAAAAAAGAAATTTTCATATCTATGCCTACAAATGAAGACATTTTGGCTACATAAGCAGCAACACTTTGAGCATGAATGTCAGAAAGAGAGGGAGTGATGCTCTTGACTGTGGCCTTATTCCATGAGTTTTATGCTGTAATCTAAAACAGTGTTTTCCAACCTTGGGTCCCTAGATTTTCTTGGACTAAAGCTCCCAGAAGCCTTCACCACTAGCATTGCTGGCCAGGATTTCTGGGAGTTGTAATCCAAGCCCATCCGGGGACCCATGTTTGGGTATCACTGGACAAACTAATGGAATTCTGTACTACTGGTTTCATCTTGCCTCAGTTATTTTGGGAAGTTTTCCCTTCCTTCCTTCTTTAACTAACAATCATGTAGTTGATCATTTATTTTCTCCTTGTTAGATTCTATTCCACCCCTCTCTAAGGTCAAAATGGCTCTCAGACACAATAATTATATTTATTTATTTATTTATTTATTTATTTATTTATTTATTTATTTATTTATTTATTTATTTATTTATATCCCGCCCATCTGGTAGACTTTACCACTCTGGGCGGCTGTTATAAAGCTTAATAACATGTCTAATATTAAATTAAGCTAGAACTTTGAAAATTCGAGTCATACTCTCTTCTTGGAAATTGTGTGTGTGTGTGTTTAGTCGTTTAGTCGTGTCCGACTCTTCGTGACCCCATGGACCAGAGCACGCCAGGCCCTCCTGTCTTCTACTGCCTCCCGGAGTTGTGTCAGGTTCATGTTGGTTGCTTCGCAGACACTGTCCAGCCATCTCATCCTCGGTCGTCCCCTTCTCCTCTTGCCATCACACCTTCCTAACATCAAGGTTTTTTCCAAGGACTCTTTTCTTCTCATGAGATGGCCAAAGTACTGGAGCCTCAGCTTCAGGATCTGTCCTTCCAGTGAGCACTCAGGGTTGATTTCCTTTAGAACTGATAGGTTTGTTCTCCTTGCAGTCCAGGGGATTCTCAAGAGCCTCCTCCAGCACCACAATTCAAAGGCATCAATTCTTTGGCGGTCTGCTTTCTTTATGGTCCAGCTCTCACTTCCATACATCACGACAGGAAAAACCATAGCTTTGACTATTCGGACTTTTGTTGGCAAGGTGATGTCTCTGCTTTTCAAGATGCTGTCAAGATTTGTCATCGCTTTCCTCCCAAGAAGAAGGCGCCTTTTAATTTCAGGGCTGCTGTCTCCATCTGAAGTAATCATGGAGCCCAGGAAGATAAAATTTGACACTGCCTCCATATCTTCCCCTTCTATTTCCCAGGAGGTGATGGGACCAGTGGCCATGATCTTAGTTTTTTTGATGTTGAGTTTCAGACCGTTTTTTGCACTCTCCTCTTTCACTCTCATTACAAGGTTCTTTAATTCCTCCTCACTTTCTGCCATCAGAGTGGTATCATCTGCATATCGGAGGTTGTTGATATTTCTTCCGGCAATCTTAATTCCGGCTTGGGTTTCTTCCAGTCCAGCCTTCCGCATGATGTATTCTGCATATAAGTTAAATAAGCTGGGGGACAATATACAGCCTTGCCGTACTCCTTTCCCAATTTTGAACCACTCAGTTGTTCCATGACCAGTTCTAACTGTTGCTTCCTGTCCCACATATAGGTTTCTCAGGAGACAGATAAAGTGGTCAGGCACTCCCATTTCTTTAAGAACTTGCCATAGTTTGCTGTGGTCCACACAGTCAAAGGCTTTCGCATAGTCAATGAAGCAGAAGTAGATATTTTTCTGGAACTCTCTGGCTTTCTCCATAATCCAGCGCAAGTTAGCAATTTGGTCTCGAGTTCCTCTGCCTCTTCGGAATCCAGCTTGTACTTCTGGGAGTTCTCGGTCCGCATACTGCTGAATCCTACCTTGGAGGATTTTGAGCATAACCTTGCTAGCGTGCGAAATGAGTGCAATTGTACGGTAGTTGGAGCATTCTTTGGCACTGCCTTTCTTTGGGATTGGGATGTAGACTGATCTTTTCCAATCCTCTGGCCACTGTTGAGTTTTCCAAACTTGCTGGCATATTGAATGTAGCACCTTAACAGCATCATCTTTCAAGATTTTAAATAGTTCAACTGGAATGCCATCACCTCCACTGGCCTTGTTGTTAGCCAGGCTTTCTAAGGCCCACTTGACTTCGCTCTCCAGGATGTCTGGCTCAAGATCAGCAACTACATTGTCTGGGTTGTCCAGGATATCCAAATCTTTCTGATATAATTCCTCTGTGTATTCTTGCCACCTCTTCTTGACGTCTTCTGCTTCTGTTAGGTCCCTCCCATTTTTGTCTTTTATCATGTTCATCTTTGCGCAAAATGTTCCTCTAATATGTCCAATTTTCCTGAACAGATCTCTGGTCTTTCCTTTTCTGTTATCTTCCTCTATTTCTTTGCATTGTTCATTTAAGAAGGCCCTCTTGTCTCTCCTTGCTATTCTTTGGAAGTCTGAATTCAAGTTTCTGTAACTTTCCCTATCTCCCTTGCATTTTGCTTCCCTTCTCCTCTCTGCTATTTCTAAGGCCTCGTTGGACAGCCACTTTGCTTTCTTGCATTTCCTTTTCTTTGGGATGGTTTTCGTTGCTGCCTCCTGGACAATGTTACGAGCCTCTATCCAAAGTTCTTCAGGCACTCTGTCCACCAAATCTAGTTCCTTAAATCTGTTCTTTACTTCCACTGTGTATTCATAAGGGATTTGGTTTAGATTATACCTGAGCGGCCCAGTGGTTTTTCCTAATCTCTTCAGTCTAAGCTTGAATTTTGCTATGAGAAGCTGATGATCAGAACCGCAGTCAGCTCCAGGTCTTGTTTTTGCTGACTGTATAGAGCTTCTCCATCTTTGGCTGCAGAGAATATAATCAATCTGATTTCGATATTGCCCATCTGGTGATTTCCATGTATAGAGTCGCCTCTTGTGTTGTTGGAAAAGAGTGTTTGTGATGACCAGCTTATTCTCTTGACAAAACTCTATTAGCCTTTGTCCTGCTTCGTTCTGAACTCCAAGGCCAAACTTCCCTGTTGTTCCTTTTATCTCTTGGCTCCCTACTTTAGCATTCCAGTCCCCTAGAATGAGAAGAACATCTTTCTTTGGTGTCAGTTCTAGAAGGTGTTGTAAATCTTCATAGAATTGTTCACTTTCAGTCTCCTCAGCAATGCTGGTTGGTGCATAAACTTGGATTATTGTGATGTTGAATGGTCTGCCTTGGATTCGTATTGACATCATTCTATCATTTTTGAGATTGTATCCCATTACAGCTTTTCCCACTCTTTTGTTGACTATGAGGGCTACTCCATTCCTTCTACGGGATTCTTGCCCACAATAGTAGATATGATAATCATCTGAGCTGAATTCGCCCATTCCTGTCCATTTTAGTTCACTGATGCCCAGGATGTCGATGTTGATTCTTGCCATCTCCTGTTTGACCACCTCCAGCTTCCCAAGGTTCATAGATCTTACATTCCAGGTTCCTATGCAGTATTTTTCTTTGCAGCATTGGATTTTCCTTTCGCTTCCAGGCACGTCCACAGCTGAGCGTCCTTTCGGCTTTGGCCCAACCACTTCATTAGCTCTGGAGCTACTTGTACTTGTCCTCCGCTCTTCCTCAGTAGCATGTTGGACGCCTTCCGACCTGAGGGGCCCATCTTCCAGCGTCATATCTTTTAGCCTTTTGTTTCTGATCATGGGGCGTTCTTGGCAAAGATACTGGAGTGGCTTGCCATTTCCTACTCCAGGTGGATTGCGTTTAGTCGGAACTCTCCACTATGTCCTGTCCGTCTTGGGTGTCCCTGCACGGCATAGCCCATAGTTTCTCTGAGTTACTCAAGCCCCTTCGCCACGACAAGGCAGCAATCCATGAAGGAGTCTTGGAAATTACCTTTCTAATAAGATAGTACCATTTGATTTAAATCAGTGTTGTTAAAGCTATATTCAAACTAGCCAAAATGGATTACTCCAGGCTAGTTGAAGTTATGTAAAGTCAAACATCTTCCAGTCTAGCTGGACATTACCTGGAACTATCCTCACCTTGTCCTAACTTCGTACTGGCATAGTGACTGTGTTCCTGGATGGTAGTTGTTTAGGATCTGGCATAACTTAGTTCCTATTATGCTCTTTCTCTTTTAATCTTTTTTTTTTTTTTTTTTTTTGCCTTACCTTTTGGTGGAATTTAAGAGGCAAATGTATATTAGTGGAAGACGTTTCTACCAACATGCTGTTATTTTTGTTAATATATAGTGGTGCCTCAACTTACAAACGTCCCTACTTACGACCATTTCAAGTTACGACCAGCTCCAGCCGCAAAATTTTGCTTCTACTTGTGACCGAAGCTTCCACTTACAAACAGAAAAAGGCAGGGGAAAAGGCAGGAAATTCAAATTTCTAACTATAGGTGGCAACAAGGCTGCTTCTTTGTAGCTCTTTCAACCCAACAGATAGAGAGTGTGCATTGGAGGAGGCTTGAGACTGTCTCCTTCTGCTTCTGAGTGAGTGTGTGTGTGTGTGTTTGCAGGGAGGCTTGGGGCATTTGTTTGTTTTTTGGTTCCCCCCATTTCCAATGGGTCTGGAGTGTTTTTTCCCCATTTCCGATGGGTCTTGGGGTTTATTGTTGCTTTTTGGAGTGTTTTTTCCCATTTCCAATGAGTCTTGGGGGTTTGGTTGGTTGGTTGGTTGGTTTTCCCCCCATTTCTGATGGGTCTTGGGAGGTTTGGTTGCTTTTTGGGTTTTTTCCCATTTCCAATGGGTCTTGGGGAATTTGGTGTTTTTTTGGGTTTCCCCCCCATTTCTGATGGGTCTTGGGGGGGTTGGTTGCTTTTTAGGTTTTTCCCCCATTTCCGATGGGTCCTGCATGCTTCCCTTGCTTTTTCCTTTGTTTTCTTTGCATTTCCACCTGCTCCCTTTGTTCTCTGTGTATTTCCGATCTGCTCCATTTGTTTTCTGTGCATTTCCAGTGTGTCTTGCATGCTTGATTGCTTTTCTTTCCCCCCCCCACCCGCTTCAACCGGAAGGGATTAATCACATTTCCAATGAGTCTTGCAGTGATTTTTGTGTGTGTGTGATGTTTTCCTTCGGCTAGAATGAATTAATTGCATTTCAATGCATTCCAATGGGAAATGGTGCTTCGACTTACAACCATTTCAAGTTACGTCCATCTTCTGGAACAAATTGTAGTCGTATGTTGAGGCACCACTATACCAGGATTTCTGCTTGGTTTATGCCTATTATTAACTAGAGATAGGCATGAACCAGAAAAATGATGGTTTGTGGCTACCGACAAACAATGAACTTTCTTAACTTTTTAATAATATGAGCCACGAACCAGTTCATTTTTAAAAACCTTTTTGCCTGTCTGGCAGAACTACCCACCACCCCCCTTGGCCACCCATCTGCTCCCTTCCCACTACCCCCTTCACCTCCCTCACTGGTCCTGCCTCCTCCTCCTCCTGCTCCATCATTGTTCTAGCTGCAGGTGGGCCACCCAGCTCTGTGTGGCCGCACAGCTTACAGGAAAATGGGTTTTAACTGATCTCCCTGATCAACTAGTACCATAGCACATGTGCAGAGATAGCAGGCTCAGCTCATGGAAGCTAGGGCGCTGTCTTTGCACATGCCCATGTTTGTCAGCTGATAGGCAAGCACATGCACAGAGACAGCAGGTGCAGCTGTCTCTGAAGATAGTGGCAGCGGAGGAGCAAGAAGAGGAAGTAGCAGCACAAGGTAGGAAGGTGATGGGAGTAGTGAGAAGAGAGCAGGAGCAGGTTGTAGGGGTGGGGTGGGTCAGATGAATCAGGAAATGCATTAAATTGCTTAAAACGTTGGTTGGTTTAGTTCATTTTGTTTCATCGGTTTTGACAAACCTGAGCCAATGAACAAATGATTTTTGACAAACTTCCTGGTTGCTTTTTTGGTTCATGCCCATCTCGATTCCGAACCCCTGCATCCTGAGTCAGGATCACACTAAGTTTCAATTATTTTACAACTCTATTTTTATCCTTAAGCAATAATTTCCCCATCCCTTTAGCAACTGATCAGTAACAACTTATAAAGCCAGATACATACATATTATCCACATAAATCTTCTTTAAAAAACAGCTTTTGTTATAAATGGATAGGTGTTGTTGCTTTGAACTATGGCAGGATGATATATTACAGGGAGTGAATAGAAATTTTGATTTCTTTGAATGTTACCTCCTGTTACTTAAAAGTCAGTTAGTCCAATATGGCACTCACATGGAGGACAGATAACAGATGATAGCTCTCCCAGTTTATTTTCAGAATAAATGAAATCATATGAAACTTAATCTTGGTAATTATTTTGGGAATGCTGATATATTAGTTAACTTCTGTATGACTGTTTGCCTCCTTAAATACTTTTTATTATAAAGGCATGGGCAAGGCCTGAAGAAAATAAATAATGTGGTCTGCACAAAAAGATTTGATGTTAGTTCCACCCCTCCATGTTGCTGCAGATGTTTCACTGTTAGGCAAAATTCCTAAATTATTAATCTTGATATGTGCTGAATTTAACTCCAGGAGAAGTAGCTTTTTGGATTACCGTACATCTTCCAGAATAATTTGGACATCATGGCCACAAACCTAATGGTTTAGAGGCTTGGGGGCATAGTGCAAATAAGTAATTTTTTCAAGTTTTCAGCTGGCCCTCTCATTAGGCAGAGTGAGGAAGCTGCCTTGTGCCAGACACTACAGAATAAGAGCAAGGTGTGGGAAAGAAGAGCAAGGTGTGCTATGACCTGTGTCCTTGAAGTTACCCAACTGCCCTCTGGTGCAGTGGAAATTGCTGCTGTATCACCCGTTGAAATAAGATTCAACACCCCAGTTGACCCGGTGGAATGGGGATCATCTTATCCTTTATCTCAGGCAATAAACTAACCACCACATGGATTTTAATCCACCAGATAGATATCAAATGCAGGAGCCAGAAGAAAACCAAAGGCCAAAATTGTGCTCACTCCTGGTAGAGCAAAAAGCTCTTGCCAGCATGACTGCACATAGTGAGTCTGTAGAGATGGAGAGAGAGAAGATGAGTGCACATTTTGTGTGGCCAGGAATTGATTATGAAAGGCCTGAAATAGATACTTGTGCACCTGAGTAAAATGCAGAACTAGACATGGGGGTATTCGTACAGTGGTGCCTTGCAAGACAAATGCCTCGCAGGACAAAAAACTCACAAGACAAATGGTTTTGGCAATGGGATTGATGACTCGCAAGACAAATGTTCCTATGGTCAAGCTTCGCAAGAAGAATATTTTCTGTTTTTTGTTCCTGCCTCATATTTGCTGATTTTTAAATGTTTTTCTATGATGTTTAAAAAGTTAAAGTTTTCTGACTGAAATTTTTAAAATCATCTGCACAATATATATGGCTTTAAAGAGCACTTAATAACCCCTTTGTAAATCAAATTTGACTTTGTTCTGACTTTTTTTGCCCATAGGAACGCATTAATTAGATTTAAATGCATTCCTATGGGAAAACGCAAGACAACATTAACCGCGGACCGAATTAAATTCGACTTGCGAGGCCCCACTGTACATGAATACCCCCTTACAGGTGGAGATAATGAGGGTCCAGCCCTCTGGGGCCAGACTGTCTACTCACCCTTCTGCTGCTGTTGCTGCTGTGGGCTCCGCACTCCCTTCCCATCACTCTGGAGCTAGCAGTCGACTAGCCACTCCTGGCAGGGGGCGGGTTGATGAGCCTCCCTGCTAGGTCAAAGAGTGGCTCACAGACGAGGCACTCCAGAGTGACTGGAAGGGAGTGCGGGGCCCACAGCAGCAGCGGAAGGACTGCTTGTGTGAGAAGTGTGTTCTGACTGGATCCTGGCCACTGAAACATTGAAATTTATACACTACACATTACACTTGTTTACTCAGTCACTGTGTGAGCCACCATAGTATACAACCTCTGAAATCATAAGACAAACTGATGTTCAGAAAAGTACAGTGTATCCATGAGAAATACTGGTTAATGCAATTGCATGTGGAATTTACAAGACCTAACATCATGAATAAGAAACAAATGAGGCTGATGGGAAACGAAGAAAAATTGGATTGTCTAGTTGTCCTTGATATAATACACATAGTTACTGTATTTTCTTTTTGGTAACCCTATTGAACAGCTTTTACTGCGCTTTTCTTTCTCTGAATTAAAGAACCCCTCCTCATAAGTCTAATGTTTGACAGTAAAACATGGTGCATTGTAGAAACCAGCTGCAGTACGATGGGAAAATGCAACTATCCCAAGTATTTCAGCTTAATACCTAGCACACCAAATGACTATTCATATAAAAAACTTTAATTGCAGCTCCCAAGGGAAAGGAGGGTTATGGAGTAGCAAGATATTGAATCTTTGCATTTCATTCTTGAGAATAAAACACTTTAATTTGCCCTGTGAGCACATGGACTTTGGAAATTGAAATCAAATGTTAATTCCATCTACTGAATCTCACACAAAACATAATTTCTTCTAAATTAATATATGCACCGTTTTTTTTCCAGAACAGATATAAGAATTTACTATTATGTACACACTGCACCAGAATATGCAACCTATGCTGGGCGGTATTTATCTTCTTGAAAAGAATGTACCAACTTGGCTCCCAGCTGCTTTGCTTTAATGTTGGGAGTTTTCCCCCGTTGGCTGTTTCTGATTATATTTGTTTTTCACCATGGCCTCCAAGTTAATAAAACATGGCAAGGAGGCTTTTGGCATCAGACTTGTGAACAGTCCTTTTAAAATCAGCATAACTATTTACCCTATTTAAGCATACGCTTAAACATTATTACTGGCGATGACGGTAGTTCTGCAAGGCGTTTCTCTCACCATTTACTGCAGTGAGAGACAGGGGTGCTTAGAGTCCGCTGTACTATAGCACCAGACCTATTCTACAATGGGTTAACCTGAATTCTTAGAATTGTGGCCTAGGATCTCAGAAAGGTTTCACCTTTCAAATGCAGGAGACTCATAAACAACTGTAGCTTTCCAGTAGTACTGTATTCCCACAGTATGAAGCAAGGTCAGTGTTGTGTGAATTCTCTTCCAAGACCTGGGGTGCTAGGAAATAATATGGTATGCATTGTGATTGTGCAACTGTGCTATATTCTAAAAAGAGGCAATTTTTAAAGTAATGACTGAGACCTATTAACTCTGTGGTGGTGGACTGTATACAACAGCACGGGAAAGTTGTATTTTGGAACTACCGCTCCCAGAATTCACTAATTAGTGTGTTTTATAATAAAATCTAAATCATAATGGTCCCAAACTATTGGTAATTTACATTTGTGTAAGAGAAATATCAGAAGCTGGAGGGGCAACCTGCCGCTCAATCATGAGAGTCTGGTTGCATTTCTGGGAACACCCACATGAAGGAATTTGACCAGTACTTTTTACATGACTGATAGTTTGCCACTCTAATTTATCCAGTCTCCCATATGCAGCTGTGAATTGCCATTAAGATGGTTATAATAATGAACAAAATAAGCAATGATTTATTTATTCACCAACTTTCTTTCTTTCTTTCTTTCTTTCTTTCTTTCTTTCTTTCTTACTTACTTAGTTACTTAGTTACTTACTTACTTACTTACTTAATATTCCATCGTTCCTCTTTATAGAATTAAATTATTCTACAATATTAAAACAAGACTGAATATGATACCTGATTAAAACACACTCAGCTAACACAGTTTAAAACTTTTTATAACAAGAACAATAGCAACAACAACAACAAACCCACTCATCATCAAAGGCTCTGATCAGTGACTAAAAGCCTGTTTCAATAAAAATGTATTCGCTTGCTGGCAGAAAGACAAGGAGGAGGGGGCCAGCCTAGCTTTCTGTGGAGGGGAGTTCCACAGCCTCAAAGCAGCCACCAAGAAGACCTTTTCTCTTGTTCTCATCAAATGCATCTGTGAAGGTGATAAGACAGAAATAAAGACCTCTTCTGTGTTGGAGTATGCAGATCAATTGTGTCCCAATATGCAGTTGGTGATTCTGCCAATCACTCAGTTCTACCCTGCTACTGGGACGCTATTGTGCATTGGTCACTTCCTGCCCCTCCTTTCTCTTGTGTGCCTACTTCCTCAAAGAAGGGCCTTTTCCAAGATGGAAATGTAGTTGTAGAAGGATTTCAGTGGAACTTAGCACCAAAGAAGACATTAGGTAAAGGTAAAGATTTCCCCTTGACATTTAGTCCAGCCATGTCCAACTCTAGGGCGCGGTGATCATTCCTGTTTCCAAGCCATAGAGCCAGTGTTTATCCAAAGACAGTTTCCATGGTCACGTGGCCAGTGCGACTAGACACGGAATGCCGTTACCATCCCACCGTGGTGGTACCAATTTATCTATTCGCATTTTTACATGCTTTCGAACTGCTAGATTGGGAGGAGCTGGGACAAGCAACAGGAGCTCACTCCGTCGCATGGATTCGATTTTGCGACTGCTGGTCTTTTGACCTTGCAGCACAGAGGCTTCTGCAGTTTAACCCGCAGCACCGCCACGTCCCTATAAAGAAGACATTACAGATGTGTAAAATGTTGCCATCTTTTGTTTATGAAAATGAAAAACAGCTTTGGACATTTTTTTGGAAGTTGCAACTAATTTAGATCACATTGTATTTATTATTGTTTTTATGACCAAAGAATCCAAGTCACTTAATACTGTAAACTCTGGTGTGGTCCTTAAACATGGCTACCATTCACTGGATTGGCACCAACATATGTCAAAGTGGTAAATCTCTTTCCAAGTTTCTAAGATGATTTCAGAAGCAGAGTTTTCTAAAGGGCACAGAACCATTCCAATGTACATTTGCCTTGGACCTGACACAAACAGCTGGAAGAGCATAGCAAAGGCTGAATTACAAATGAGACATGATCACTGAAAGGTTTGCAGTGAATTATATTGGTATACCAAGCATGTGCTGCCAAGGCCATCTGACAGAAGCTGCAGTAGTAGGAACATTTGCCCTGTGGAGACCAACAGACAAGAGTGCTACTCAATCTCTGTCTAGCACTATGCACCTGGCATTGCATGTGAGGATTGTGCTGCTTCCAGTACTGTGCTGTCCTTGCCCATGGATTTGTGGTTTTTACCTTGTTATGTTTAGTACATGACACAAAATGTTGTATGAAGCTTTCTCCCAAGATACCAAAATGATTAAGAAAAATGTTCTAGACAGAAAGGATGCTGCACTGGAGCGCTAACCTGGGTATGTAGCTAGCTGAGAGCTGGCAAAAGCCATCCCTCCATGAACATCAGGAGTAACATCCGGCATTAATGGGCACAAAACAAACAAACGAACAGTGAAGCTGACATATTGTTCCTGGCAAACCCAAGAGGATGTTGGACCATTAAAAGGAGAAAATCATTAAAAACAAAACAGCCTCACCAACCACCACATATAATGGAGGTTTATACAGACGCCTCTTTTCTACTGCACTGCTGTTTCAGCTGACAACTCTGAGGAAAATTCTGTAATGAAGAAGAAAAAGAAGAAGAAGAAGAAGAAGAAGAAGAAGAAGAAGAAGAAGAAGAAGAAGAAGAAGAAGAAGAAGAAGAAGAAGAAGAAGAAGAAGAAGAAGAAGAAGAAGAAGAAGAAGAAGAAGAAGAAGGCCATTGAACTTGTTTTGTTGTTATGTGGCAACACTTTGGAGTGTACACCACCACAAGTTGTTCCCTTTGAGTTCATTTCAAAGTGTATGAAAACAATTTTGACAAGTGGCTAAGAAGAAAGAACTCTGACTTGCTGAAAAGGTTTTCAAAGGAATCTGTTCTTTAAAACAGGCTACATGAATTATGTATTCTCAGTAATAATTACAATCTGGTCCCCAGCCACTGATTTTGCCTGACCTGTTTGGTAATTTATAGTTGCTGCTTTATTTTAGGGTCTGAAGACCTTGCCTCCTCCCACCTCAAATTTTCCTGTTGCATTCTTAGGCTGAGAAAACGAAGGAGCCATTTTGTAGAGTATTTATTGGTAGGGGGTCCACAGAGGTCTCTAACAGTTTGTGGGTGGCAAGTAAAGAAAATCTGAGAAAAAAAATTATCTATATGAACAGAACTAAATTGATAGTTTGCACCAGTGGATGAAGGAGACAATGAGATAACAGAGGGGGGCAAGAAGGAACAGAGTTCAAATTCACTGCATCCTTCAACAATATGAAACAGTGTTAAAATTTATTCAGACGCTCACATCTGGACCCATCAAAATAGCTGAAATGCTTCATCTTGTTAGCAGATGACAGTACAGTATTGAGATAACTGCTTCATCAAATATTCTCTAGGCTTAGGGGAGCTGAAATTCTCAACAATTCAGGGAGACCCTAAGAAAAGAAAAGAGAAATAGAATTATCAGAAAAATTGTCCCAACTTTTTCTCTCTATTAAATTTTGGGCCATTTTGTGTGAAATTCAATTTGAACCTCTGGTTGTACAGCATACAAAACACTTGGGAGTGGCACTATTTTGAATGCGGTTACAAACTATTAGCTATACAAAATATCTGCTCCTGTTGAAGATGATGAAAACTGCTAGAACTATTTTATTGATATGTCTCAACAAAGCTGCTATTTTCAGACTCTTCTGGCTACGGAATTGTCATAATGAATGTCAGCTATACGTAGCCTTATGGCACTGGTTGTGACAGTCAATAGCATAAGTTTGTTGAAAAGTTACCAGTCCCAAAGAAATGAATTTTTCTGTGAGGACTGGTTGGAAAAGGTGGTTATATTTAGCTTGGAGAAAAGAAGATTAAGATTTGGCTTGTGGAGGAAAAAAAATAGATGCCTGCATATATCTAAAGCAATGGTTTCCAATCCAGATGTTCTTAGACTAAAACTCCAAGGAGCCTTCGCCACCAGCTGTGCTGGCCACGCTTTCTGGCAGTTGTGGTCCAAAAAGTCTGGCAACCCAAGGTTGAGAGCCACTGATCTAAAGAAGATGGGGCAGACTCATTGTCTGTTATGGAGATTGGATTATTTAGTTAGTTATTTTGTATTACAATTCCTGCTGAGCTCACTTTTGAACAACTTTCTATAGTCCACGGCAAATTTTGGCTGAACATTAGGAGGAAATTTCTAATGGTAAAAGGAGTCGTTCTCAAGAGTTCTCATTTATATGAGAGGGGAAAAAACCCAGGGAAGTAGCCATGTTAGCCTCTTGCAAAACAAACAAAGATTTATGACACCTTAGAGACAAACAAACTTTATTTGTTTTAGGTTTTCATGGACTACAGCCTATTTCTTTAGATGCATAGTGTGTTGGAAGTATCTACGTAGACGCTGGATAGCCATCTGTCAGACATGTTACAGCTGCTGATCCTGTCTTGTGCAGGGGTTGGACAAAAAGGCCTCCAGCATTCCTTCCAAACATATAGTTCTGGAATTAGTTGGAATTTCTAAGAACTTGAGAAAGGCTTTTGTTCCTCATATTTCCCACCTTCCCTTCTTGCTGCACATTGTCTGTCTCAGACAGATGTTCCCTCAAATTTTGTTCCCAGCTGTAATCTAAATCAATGCTAAAAAAGGAAAAGCACCTTTTTTTTATTCAGCTGCAAAACCTGAACCCATGTTAACCCCATAACACAGTAGCACTAGCGAGGATATATAATATTGTCCTTGGTGGAGAAACCAGGTCAGTTGGATTTCCCCACCTATTTCATTCAGCCTGTCCAGCTCTTGTATAAATTAAACAAAATAATTGTTTCCTTCTATGCTGAGTTCTATATGGCAACTGGCAATAATTCATTGGAGGGGTGCTATACAGATACATTTTCCAACTGCATGTACTTTCCACACTTTCTTTTCTTTACATCACCAAGAATGAGTCACTCTCTGCTTTCAAAGCATAAATCAGTGGGAGTGAATTGATGGCTATATGATTTATGAAATCCAGACTTTATGAATAGCCATTATTATCTAGTTTTGAACATACAAAGAAGGTGCTGTTGAATATTATGCACTGGGCCAGAGCATGGAAAGTAATTACTTTTATGAATTGCAATTTCCAGAATCCTTCAGCAACCATAGTCACTGGGTAGTTACAAGAGTTCTAGTTTAAAAAGTATGATTTTCATGCTCTTGGCAGCTTTTGATGAGTGACCATTATCTCCGAAGATCTTCTCATGAAAACGTGAAATCTTGTTGATGGTTCAAACTGTGTTGAGATGAAGATGAGCACCCTTGACAGATCTGGAGGCCAATATTCTAACCCTTGAATCCTTTGGGGACATAACTGGAAATGGAAATGGCAGAAACCTACTTTTGTTTTGGAAAAATGAATGTATTTTGTGTAAAACATGGCAGTGCAAGCTTTAAAGGTCCCAGCTAGACAACAGTTTGAAGAACACGGTAAAAGTAAAGGTAAAGGTTCCCCTTGACATTTAGTCCAGTTGTGTCCGACTCTAGGGGGTGGTGCTCATCCCCGTTTCCAAGCCATAGAGCCAGCGTTTGTCTGTAGAGTTTCTGTGGTCATGTGGCCAGTGCAACTAGACACAGAATGCCATTACCTTCCCACCCTGGTGGTACCTATTTATTTACCCGCATTTACATGCTTTTGAACTGCTAGGTTGGCAGGAGCTGGGACAAGCGACGGGAGCTCACTCCGTTGCGTGGATTCGATCTTATGACTGCTGGTCTTCCAACCTTGCAGCACAGAGGCTTCTGCAGTTTAACCCACAGCATTCTGTGAAGAACAGAGAAAATGTCAATACTATTTATAATGATTTTTCTGCCAGTTGGGAGAGCAGAAATGTCCTTTAGATATATTGTATGGGAATATGGGAAAACACAATTACGGCATTTTTAATTGTGGTGCTTTGGTAGTTTTAACTGATGGTGTGCTGCCTTGAGTACGCTATTGGAAGAAAGGTGGCATATAAAATTGATTGATTGATTAATAGATAGAAAATTACCTCTTGGTCCATCTATGCTAGGCTGCAGTTCTCCAGGTTTTCAGGCCAGAGTCCTTCCTAATAGTACCTGGACATCCTGGGATTAGCTGGTGGTTTCCCATTGAAGTACTAATGAAGCTTGACCCTCTTTATATTCTGAAATATGACATTCATTCAGTGTGGGGCAGTGGTCCTAAAGAACAGAAGAGAAAATAAATTTTCTGATTTTAAGAACAGAATCTTTACTACAAATATTGCCTTCTACCTCCTCCTTCAGACAGTTTGTAGGTTGAAGTTGCTTGCACTAAGCTGTCATCGAGTCCATTTTTGTTCCTGCTAGGTTTATTACCTGTCAGATTTGGGATGGCAGCCAAGTGAATACTGGACTCTGCAATGAAACATATAACCATGCAGCATTTCTTAACTGACATTTGCGCACATCACCACACAATTATGGAAATGTCTCTGTGTGTATTTAAAAAACCAACAAAACACAACCTTGGACATGGCCATCAGATATTCATTTCCAGGTTCTGTTTTGTAATCTTCCTGTTCAATACATGAACAATGCAATTCTTGTTTTAATAAGATGCACTTTGATTTTTTTTAAAATTCTTCTTAGACTAAATGTTCCCACCTCTCTAATACTTAAATTATTGATATTCTGAAAAAATACTATTGTTTCAAATATTAGATGCATTCTATTGCTATTTTTAATTCTTCTTTATTGTTTTTATTGATTTTTTAACTTTTCATTTTATTTATACTGATCATCTGATGGATATGTCTAAAGATATATTATGTTGTTTCTAAAATGCAGCATTGAGAAAGTTATGTTAAAAAGGTATTTATTTGGTATGCTTAGACCCAAAGCTCAGAAAAGTAATGTTACCTTATAATTCCCATTTTTTAAAAAAATAAATCTTTAATTTATGATTTCTTCAGATTAACTAAAACTAATTCAGTTATTTTTAAAAAGAAAGACTGAATGCTGCAAGCAGCTGTTATGTGGTATGAAACATTTATGCCCAAAATGCTTTTGCTTCATTACATTGGTGTAACACACATGACACAAATTTTGGAGGAAAATTGTCTCAGGTTAAGAAATCATGATAGACATCTGTTGTCTGCAGAGTTATATGACTCATCATTAGAGACAGGCATGAATTGCTGGTTTGGCGGTTCAGTGTGGTTCGTTTCCCTGTTGAACAGCTGATCCTCTGTCTGGTGCTCCACCCTCTCCAGCAGATGCCCATTCAGCCACGGCAGTGCTATGAGGCAGGGCAGGGTGCTGAATGGGCACCCCTGGAGCGGATGAGGTATTGAACCACAGATCAGCTATTTGGCTGGGAAATGAAAAAGAATAAACAGCTGAACCAGCTCTTCATGCCCTTTTCTACCCAGCATGCAACTTGTAATGTCCACAGTAATTTCTTAATTTGGGGCAGTATGCCTCCAAAGTGATGCTATCTGCATAACAATGCAAGAGGATTTTGGCCATAAATGTCTTACACCACATAAAACATTGTGGTAAAACATTGGTGCCACAGGACCCACAACCAATCATAAGTCAGCATTTGGCCTCTGTTTATGAGACCACACCATTGTAACCTGAAATGAAACTGAAAAATTGCACTTACCTCATGAAAGGAATGCTTACCTCTTTTAAGTTAGAGCTGCAACATCATGTAGTCATACCTTCATATTTTCTAAAGGGGGGGATGAATTACAAGGAACTGTTTCTTACTGTTTACATTCCAGCTGTGGTAATACTTTGTGTGTGTGTGTGTGTGTGCGCGCGCGCGCATGAGTGCGTGCGTGCCTACACACACACACACACACACACACACACACACACACACACACACACACACACACACACACACACACACAGACCTTTGAGCAGCATACAAGTTAATAAAATAAATAAATAATGAAATGATGTGATATGAAATGAAATAAATATTGCCCTATGAGCTTAGGATAACACAAGGTAGATAAACAAAATTTATTTATTTATTTATTTATTTATTTATTTATTTACTTACTTACTTACTTACTTACTTACTTACTTACTTACTTACTTACTTACTTACTTACTTACTTACTTACTTACTTACTTACTTACTTACTTATATCCCGCCCATCTGGTCTGGTCGACCACTCTGGGTGGCTTCCAATAAGGTGTATACAATAAAACATAAGGATGTTACAAACAGTCCATAACACATACAATAATAAAACAAATAATAAATGAAAGAAAAAATAAAGAAGAATTAAATATTGACAGGAGGGAAGGCCTGAACATACAGCCATGTTTTTAGTTGACTCTTAAAAGTGCCCAGCATAGGGGCCACACGAATCACCGGAGGAAGGTTATTCCAGAGGCGAGGAGCCACCGCCGAGAAGGCCCGGTTTCATGTCCTTTCCTTCTGGGCCTCCCTCGGCGTTAGGCTCCTCAGCCTCACCTCCTGGCTCGTGCGGGTGATCCAGGTAGATCTAGGTGGGAGCAGGCGTTCCGCCAAGTATCGGGGTCCTAAACCGTTTAGGGCCTTATATGTAAGCATTAGCACTTTGATGTCAATGCGGAAACGGACGGGCAGCCAGTGCAGCATGGCCAGAGTAGGAGATATATGTTGGTATTTTCTCACTCCAGTATCACCTTGTATTTGTTATTGTTGGTTGTTTACTCATTGCTACATAGAATAATAATTAAATCTCTCCTTTTGGGGGGCAAATGTTATCTGTAATTGATGAAAAACTCCTTTAGTATGGTGTTTGTAAATATTTAGATATCAAAATATAATTGGTCAGGTTTTGTAACCTTTAACACAAAATCCTCTGCTTTTATTAATACGAGCCTTACGACAAGTTTGAAGTACTGGGAAGAACAGAGTATAGTTTTTCTGCACCTCTTTGCTATTATTTCATTTGAGCACCATAAGAATGAGAGTACTGGATGAGTTATTCATATGAAGGCTGGAAGAAATAACTCTCTAGGTTTCAGGACCCCTGTGGACTTCCATGGATTTTACCAAAATATTTTTTTAGATGCCTATTGTTTTTTTACTTAAAAATATGGCAGATGTGAATGAAATGGATAGGTCTCTTTCAAGGGTAGGGGAAAAAATTCAATTTCATTGCTCAGCATGTAGCATTTTCCTATGTGTTTCAAATATGCTGTAAAACAAGATCTCCATGTCTTTTTAATAGAGAAACTTAGCACTTTGAAAAATCACAGGAAAACACTAGAAGATGAGATGATTCAGCTTTCTGTTGTTATGATGCTATTATGTTTTTTTCCAGTTTGTTTATACTTCATTTTCTTCATTTTAACAAGGTTTGCTTGAATAGTAAAGGAAAAAAAATAAGTTTTTACAATAAGATTGTATTTCCCATCATATACCAGTAGCCGCATCGTATAGAGTATGCTTTAAAACTGAAAAGTAGAAGCCCTCATAGTCTTTTACATGTATTTACTTTAAGGTGAGCAAACCTTTTGTGTGTTATGTGAAGAAATAAGGATTATGTGCTATTTGAGAAGCAAAACAGCCAGGTAGAATTTTTGGGTTCAAGGTGCTTTAGCCTTAATGATTGACCTACTTCAGACACAACATGAAACAGTTGTTTGTTAGCTAAACTATAGTTTGTTCACACACAATGCTCAGCTAGAAGGAATCCTGATTTAATGAAAGACTATGTCCAAAATCCTCTTGCGTAGTTACCTGTAAATCAAACACATACTTTTGAAGTTGAATTGCTTCACAATATTCACGTCACAGTAGATATTATCTGTTGCCTGCTGAGTCATGTATTGAAGCAATTTACTTCCAAAGGAATGCCTAACATTATGCCAGAGTAACTACACAAGAGAATTTTGCCCTGTGTATGTGTAGTCCATTCCCTTCTGCTTCTCTCCTTCTTTACCATAACTAGATAACAGTGGTGAGGCAGGCTAGGTTTTGGGGTGAGAGCTAAACCTGCTTCTGCATTCTCGATAATGTGAAAACAGACACAAAAAGAATACACATAAATGGATCCAGAATCCAGATAAATCTAAAATTACCAGGTAATATGGCAGTCTAGAGGAAAGGGAAAGAAAACATGTATGGTGGCCAGGGAGGCAATAAAATGTGTCCTCTGTTTTAGGTTTGTTCAGCTGCTCGCATGAAGGGAAAAGAGAAATTGGAACTAATATGGTACATGTGAGTAGAGACTAAATAGAGAAGAAAGGCACGGAGAAGAAAGCAAGAAATAAAATACTTACCTACTTTCATAGCCAAGGAAATGATCCATCACCTCTTTAAATCATACATACACATCTTTCTTCCCTGACACTCTCATTGTCCATAACAGCATAGGAGATGTCACTCTATTAAGTGGCATGCTGCTAAGCATCCATGAGGACTTCATCCACAAACCACTCTATCTCTCTCACCTTCCTTGACCTCTAGCAAATTTATCTTCAGAAAATCAGTAACTCATTACATAAAACGCTCCCTCAAGACTCCTGGCTACCTTGCAAATACTTGTATCTATCCAATTCTGTTTATGAATAAGTGCAGCAATGGCATGTTTAAGGTAGAGGTATTAATTGGTTTTAGGAAGAGAAAGTCCAAATGAGGCAAAATTGAGATATTAATACCTTACAGAAACTATTCACAACTTTTTTTTTTTTTTTTGGCTACAGATACAAACACAATATAAAAGAAATCTAGGATGAATCAGGATTGTATAAGTCACACAGCAGACCTTATAAGGTGGTGTGTGAGGAATTGTTTCCAGTCTGTGTTCCCCTTCAAGTGTGCCAGGGCCCCCTAAGGGACCATATGGCCCTTGTTTAGAATGTCCGCCTTACTGGAACAGATACAGGCCAGTTCAAGAAGTTCCCAATCATACTTAGATCAGTAAGGTAACTCCTGTAGTGATGTATGGAAGTGAGAGCTGGACCATAAAGAAAGCTGACCGCCGAAGAATTGATGCCTTTGAATTGTGGTGCTGGAGGAGGCTCTTGAGAGTCCCCTGGACTGCAAGGAGAACAAACCTATCAATTCTAAAGGAAATCAACCCTGAGTGCTCACTGGAAGGACAGATCATGAGGCTGAGGCTCCAATATTTTGGCCATCTCATGAGAAGAGAGGACTCCCTGAAAAAGATCTTAATGTTGGGAAAGTGTGAAGGCAAGAGGAGAAGGGGACGACAGAGGATGAGATGGTTGGACAGTGTCACCAAAGCAACCACCATGAATCTGACCCAACTCTGGGAGGCACTGGAAGATAGGAGGGCCTGGCGTGCTCTGGTCCATGGGGTCACAAAGAGTTGGACACGACTAAACAACTAAACGAACGAAGGTAACTCCTACAAGTACGTAACTGAGGTTTGCCCAGGCATTTGGGGAGTGAAACATGTTGAAATTTGAACTAAAATGCTTTGCATCTAGTTTCTGTAGCAAAAGAAGGAAGCACCAAAGCAGAAGAAGTTTGGCAGTAGAAGCCCAATGGAAGCCAAAAGCTATCCTGCAAATTCTAGACACAGAACCTGAGGAGGCATTGAATTGACTTAACTTCTGCTCAGGCTCCCGGTTGTTGTTTTTTTTAAATTTTGAGTACCTACACTAAATCTTCATTACATTTAGGATTATGTGGATGTGTGAATATGCGATGGAGGAGCAACTCTTTTATGGGAGTTTTGACTGGATAGGTCCAGGTATTTCTAAGATCAAAAAGGGGAAACCTGGCCACCTTGCTCCACAGCTAAAGTTGCACAGTTATTTAACTTACCAGCTTGCTTAACTGTTTACCTCAACACTTTGTGTTTGGAGTTAAGTAGGCAATACAGTTAGAGGTCGAGCTCTATAAGTGGTAAAAAAAACCCCCCAAAAACCTGTTTATCCCAACATGAAATTTCTTAATCTCCACAAACTATCTTGCTTTTATTTTGTGACTAGTCATCAGGTGATAAATATAGGCTTAATTAGCCGGACTAACTGTTCAGGCACAGAACTTTGAAGGAAGTGCTTCACTGATTTGTCAGGTGAAGCTCTATTAAGTTGCATGCTGCTAAGCCTCCATAATGATTTCATCCATAAGCCACTCTGGTTCTCTCATCTTCCTTGACCTCTAGCAACTGACTAAGGTAAATTTTTAGCCAGCTTTTAATTATAGTGTGTGTAGGCATCCTTCAGTCTCGAGAGACTATAGTAACGTGCAGAGGTTTGGAACAGCGTCAGTTCAACTTCACATTTTAGTTTTAAAAACCGGGGAGTCAGTGTAGAAAAAAGTGCCCTCTTACATGACAGATCTTTGTGTTCCTAGAGGGACTCAAGGCATAGTTGGTAGATAAATACTTTATTATGGTCAATGGCCAACATTCAAAATACATACATATGTTAGCTAAAACTATGTTAGTTAAAACTGAAATGTGAAGTTGAACTTTTATATTAAACTGAGGTCTCTACCTATACATCAGCTGAACTTAAAACCAAAAACTGAGCCTTTGGCTTAAAGGGAAGGCAAAGCCTCTGCTTTTTGTTCATGAGCCAACGTTTTTCAAGTTCTGCACTGCCAATTTTGCTAATGTGGAATGATATATTCATTTCAAAATGAGCTGCTTGTTTCAACTAGCCATTTGCTCCATTTCAATAATTAGCGTATTTATCTACCTCTCCAGACATTCTGATTATTTCTAGTATCTCCTGTTCCTTAGTTTAGTTGCTAATCAGTATCCTACAGAGAAGTGGAAAATTCAGAGTAGTCATGCATTTCTTTCTTTGTAGCTCTAGTCAACAACAACCAACATCACAGAAGTATGACTAAGACTCCCCCCACCTCCATATATTCAAGTTCATGATACAACATTGCCTCAGTCATCTAGTGCAGCCATTCTCAATAGGGGCCATATGACCCCCTGGGAGGACCCTGGCACAATTGAAGGAGACCGCGGACTGGAAAGAATTCTTCATGCACCACCGTATCCAGTTTGTTATGCAACTTATACAATCCTGATTCAGTCTATATTTCTTTCATATTGTTTTTATGGTTATATGGCAAAAAAAAACACATACAAAAAAAACATGGCTGATCTAGTGGATATAACTCCACATCTTGTTTGCTATAAATGTGTTCACATTTCTTTTTTGGTCTGTAACTCTCAGTATTTGCAAACCACGAGGGCAGGCTGACTGGAGTATTCTAGGGGGTAGTACTCTGTCAAGTAATATATTTCATTTCTGGCAAACATACATATTAAAAATAGTTAATTCCATCGACATCTACCATGTAGCAGCTGTCAGCTTTAAGTACTGGATGAATGAGAATAACTATGCTGCATTTTCAGCAGGTGAAACCTGGGTTTTAGAAACAGAGCTAAATAATATATGTAGATTTGGTAGTAGCACATTTCCACATGTCTATGTGGTAAAGAGTCCAATATTCCAAGTTTTCCTAACCATGGGATACTAAACCCACACTTTCTTGTAACACACATTTCTTGGAAGTCAGCCCTACTGAGGAGCTGTTCCATCCAGTATAGTCAAACCTCGCTGTGTTCCTCTGTTCCTCCACTTTGGTTCAATATTCCACTGAGATGTCTCCCATTTCAGTTTCTGCTGTGGAATATCTTAGACTATAATGGATCAAATTTCCTCTCAGGTAATAGCCAGCCTCCCCTCATGGATTGCTGCCTTGTCGTGGCGAAGGGGCTTGAGTAACTCAGAGAAGCTATGGGCTATGCCGTGCAGGGACACCCAAGACGGACAGGACATAGTGGAGAGTTCCGACTAAACGCAATCCACCTGGAGTAGGAAATGGCAAGCCACTCCAGTATCTTTGCCAAGAACACCCCATGATCAGAAACAAAAGGCTAAAAGATATGACGCTGGAAGATGGGCCCCTCAGGTCGGAAGGCGTCCAACATGCTACTGAGGAAGAGTGGAGGACAAGTACAAGTAGCTCCAGAGCTAATGAAGTGGCTGGGCCAAAGCCGAAAGGACGCTCAGCTGTGGACGTGCCTGGAAGTGAAAGGAAAATCCAATGCTGCAAAGAAAAATACTGCATAGGAACCTGGAATGTAAGATCTATGAATGTTGGGAAGCTGGAGGTGGTCAAACAGGAGATGGCAAGAATAAACATCGACATCCTGGGCATCAGTGAACTAAAATGGACAGGAATGGGCGAATTCAGCTCAGATGATTATCATATCTACTATTGTGGGCAAGAATCCCGTAGAAGGAATGGAGTAGCCCTCATAGTCAACAAAAGAGTGGGAAAAGCTGTAATGGGATACAATCTCAAAAATGATAGAATGATGTCAATACGAATCCAAGGCAGACCATTCAACATCACAATAATCCAAGTTTATGCACCAACCAGCATTGCTGAGGAGACTGAAATTGAACAATTCTATGAAGATTTACAACACCTTCTAGAACTGACACCAAAGAAAGATGTTCTTCTCATTCTAGGGGACTGGAATGCTAAAGTAGGGAGCCAAGAGATAAAAGGAACAACAGGGAAGTTTGGCCTTGGAGTTCAGAACGAAGCAGGACAAAGGCTAATAGAGTTTTGTCAAGAGAATAAGCTGGTCATCACAAACACTCTTTTCCAACAACACAAGAGGCGACTCTATACATGGAAATCACCAGATGGGCAATATCGAAATCAGATTGATTATATTCTCTGCAGCCAAAGATGGAGAAGCTCTATACAGTCAGCAAAAACAAGACCTGGAGCTGACTGCGGTTCTGATCATCAGCTTCTCATAGCAAAATTCAAGCTTAGACTGAAGAGAGTAGGAAAAACCACTGGGCCACTCAGGTATAATCTAAACCAAATCCCTTATGAATACACAGTGGAAGTAAAGAACAGATTTAAGGAACTAGATTTGGTGGACAGAGTGCCTGAAGAACTTTGGATAGAGGCTCGTAACATTGTCCAGGAGGCAGCAACGAAAACCATCCCAAAGAAAAGGAAATGCAAGAAAGCAAAGTGGCTGTCCAACGAGGCCTTAGAAATAGCAGAGAGGAGAAGGGAAGCAAAATGCAAGGGAGATAGGGAAAGTTACAGAAACTTGAATGCAGACTTCCAAAGAATAGCAAGGAGAGACAAGAGGGCCTTCTTAAATGAACAATGCAAAGAAATAGAGGAAGATAACAGAAAAGGAAAGACCAGAGATCTGTTCAGGAAAATTGGACATATTAGAGGAACATTTTGCGCAAAGATGAACATGATAAAAGACAAAAATGGGAGGGACCTAACAGAAGCAGAAGACGTCAAGAAGAGGTGGCAAGAATACACAGAGGAATTATATCAGAAAGATTTGGATATCCCGGACAACCCAGACAATGTAGTTGCTGACCTTGAGCCAGACATCCTGGAGAGCGAAGTCAAGTGGGCCTTAGAAAGCCTGGCTAACAACAAGGCCAGTGGAGGTGATGGCATTCCAGTTGAACTATTTAAAATCTTGAAAGATGATGCTGTTAAGGTGCTACATTCAATATGCCAGCAAGTTTGGAAAACTCAACAGTGGCCAGAGGATTGGAAAAGATCAGTCTACATCCCAATCCCAAAGAAAGGCAGTGCCAAAGAATGCTCCAACTACCGTACAATTGCACTCATTTCGCACGCTAGCAAGGTTATGCTTAAAATCCTACAAGGTAGGCTTCAGCAGTATGTGGACCGAGAACTCCCAGAAGTACAAGCTGGATTCCGAAGAGGCAGAGGAACTCGAGACCAAATTGCCAACATGCGCTGGATTATGGAGAAAGCCAGAGAGTTCCAGAAAAATATCTACTTCTGCTTCATTGACTATGCGAAAGCCTTTGACTGTGTGGACCACAGCAAACTATGGCAAGTTCTTAAAGAAATGGGAGTGCCTGACCACCTTATCCATCTCCTGAGAAACCTATATGTGGGACAGGAAGCAACAGTTAGAACTGGTCATGGAACAACTGAGTGGTTCAAAATTGGGAAAGGGGTACGGCAAGGCTGTATATTGTCCCCCAGCTTATTTAACTTATATGCAGAATACATCATGCGGAAGGCTGGACTGGAAGAGACCCAGGCCGGAATTAGGATTGCCGGAAGAAATATCAACAACCTCCGATATGCAGATGACACCACTCTGATGGCAGAAAGTGAGGAGGAATTAAAGAACCTTGTAATGAGAGTGAAAGAGGAGAGTGCAAAAAACGGTCTGAAACTCAACATCAAAAAAACTAAGATCATGGCCACTGGTCCCATCACCTCCTGGGAAATAGAAGGGGAAGATATGGAGGCAGTGTCAAATTTTATCTTCCTGGGCTCCATGATCACTGCAGATGGAGACAGCAGCCACGAAATTAAAAGACGCCTTCTTCTTGGGAGGAAAGCGATGACAAATCTTGACAGCATCTTGAAAAGCAGAGACATCACCTTGCCAACAAAAGTCCGAATAGTCAAAGCTATGGTTTTTCCTGTCGTGATGTATGGAAGTGAGAGCTGGACCATAAAGAAAGCAGACCGCCGAAGAATTGATGCCTTTGAATTGTGGTGCTGGAGGAGGCTCTTGAGAATCCCCTGGACTGCAAGGAGAACAAACCTATCAGTTCTAAAGGAAATCAACCCTGAATGCTCACTTGAAGGACAGATCCTGAAGCTGAGGCTCCAGTACTTTGGCCATCTCATGAGAAGAAAAGAGTCCTTGGAAAAAACCTTGATGTTAGGAAGGTGTGATGGCAAGAGGAGAAGGGGACGACCGAGGATGAGATGGCTGGACAGTGTCTGCGAAGCAACCAACATGAACCTGACACAACTCCGGGAGGCAGTAGAAGACAGGAGGGCCTGGCGTGCTCTGGTCCATGGGGTCACGAAGAGTCGGACACGACTAAACGACTAAACACACACACACACAATAGCCAGCCTACACTTTCAACTTCATTAAACCGGGATGAAACGTTTTCTGCATCAAGTTCATTTCACAAAGGAGTCTCAAAAGTAATTTAAGGCTGGGAGCCCAATACATGGAGCGCTCTGCTCTCAGAAGCTCTGCTTCATGCAAAGCCCTGGGAAGGTGGAAGTATCTGCAGAGGCAATTTTCCCCCTCCATGGGGCTTGTTTTTCACTTCCACTTTCAATGGAAAAAAACCTTTCCATGGCCAATAATGGGAGGAGGGAAAGACATCTGAGGTATGTCTAAATATCACTGTATGGGAAAGGCTGAGTGGGCTTCGGATTCAATGCCTTCAGGTCCTCTCACTCCCTACCTGTTACTGTTGTTGTTTAGCCATTAAGTCCTGTCTGACTCTTCGTGACCCCATGGACCAGAGCATGCCAGGCCCTCCTGTCTTCTTTGTACCCCATAAAAAAATAACCCTTTGTGTCCCCTTGAGGGTTGATATTTTGGCATCCGTGATGGCTGGAAGATATCACGATCTTCTCCTTTGAGATATGAACTTAATCAAAGACCTTGGGCAAGGAGATCCATTCATTCTAATGGTCCCTGGGCAAGGTTTCAGAATGACAGTTTCCATTTTACTTGTGAAAGTATTTGGTAATGAAGATGTCTGGAGTAGATTGTTAAGTAGATTTTTCATTGTACATGCTTCCAAATTTTCCACAGGGAGAGGGTTGGGATCTTTGAAGGGATGAGAGCTAAACCATTCAAAGATGGAGAGCTGTTACTTTGCCCTCCTCATACACATCTCCGGAGGCTTAATATTGTCCTCATCTCTGCCCTCCATTACAAGAAGAAGAGGTCAAATGCTGGATGGCCTGCACCTCAGCTTCCAGTTCATAGCATCATAGAATAACGGAGCTGGAAGGGACCTATAAGGCCATCGAGTACAACCAACTGCTCAATGCAGGAATACAAATCGAAGGATCAACTGAAATGACTCTGTTTTGTCCACCAGCACAGCTTTTGGGACTCACAGCTTGGGGCTGCTATCACCTTCTCTGAGCACTATTATCCCACAGTTTATTGTGTGACTCAGGTTGGGGCAACTCTAGGAGGCCATATCCAGGTCTCTCCTTCATTGTCCTCTTCCACCTTCTCTGTTCCTCCCACTGTCTGCTGCTACCAGTCCTCCATCTTACTGCCTTCTCCACCCACCCCCTTTATACCCTCCTTCCTTCTAGATGCTTATGACTCTCAATTATCTTCTTGAGCCTTGCACCTTTCAGAAAGTTCCCCACCCACTGGAATCTTAAAGCAAGCCCCTCCTATTGTCCACCTCCATTGGCAACTTTGTTGGGTTTGGCAGCATGGGAGTGATTGCTATGGCAGGCATAGGGGATAGCTCGGGGAACACCTCACACCCATGTACTGGCACAGATTCCTGCTGGTCTGCAACAGTTGCACAGGTGCTGACTTTGATGATGGGCAAGCTCTTTTCAGATTTCTTTGACATTGGCCTAGCCTTTCTGAGCTTTCTTGCTGAGTATTCATAAGAACACTCATATATTTTCAACAAGTTCAGGCCTAGTTCGCAGTATTGGTGCTACACACACTGGTGGTTTCAGCAATTAGAACAGCAGGTCTGGCTATGAGGAAATCTTCTCTGAAACCCTGGAAAGCAAGTAGAACATTCAGATAGTTTACAGCAATTGATCCAAGTTTTCTAAAAGAATATAGCTAAACAGCAGAAAACAAAATTAAAACAAAAACCATTATAGTTGTGCTAAGCAACTGGCTTCGTTGACTAGGGCAAACAAAAGAGTTTCAGCAACAGTAAGGATACCAGAGCACTTGAATATTTAAGTTCTTACAAAATGGTAGGTCTGCTGAATACCTGCCTGGCATGGGTGACATCTCAAAAAACATTATTTTGTATTCTGAGCTAGCAGAGAACTTTAGATGGATTTTCAGTTCATGCTGTCAGAGAACATAATGATCACAGGGGAACATTAACTTGCAGAGTAATATGCTAGATGCTGAGGAGAATGATATTGGGCAGCTGAGCGGTGGGCACTATGCACTATGCCGCTTACCTTAGTCTTCTTGTCCTTGAGCATAGTGGATAACATCACTCCTTTACCGTCACTGAAGACTCCGCTACTGGTCCACTCAGCTCCTGTACGTGGATTAGGAGATTCAACATGTTGTCCTAGTTGTTATGTGCTCTCCATTTGCTTTCAACTTATAGTGACTCTGTTGAGATTTACACACAGCAGTATTGTTTATGTTGTTTGAGATTCTTCAGTAATCCCCAAACTGAGAGCAAAAATAAAGACTCTGGACACAGATGTTTCCTTCACCGATAGTGTATTTACAAATATACATACGCCGCACCTCAGAACTGGGAAATCCATGATTCCAACGGGCAAAATAACGGGCTGCTCCTCCATGCATCAACCCAAGAGTAAGCTTAGTCAGCACCTTGCTTATATAGTGTAGTCTGATGCAATCATGACAGAGCATATTGAACTCTGCTCATGTGCTGCAGAGTCACATGACTTTCACTCTTGGCTCACTGTCAACCTGAGTGACTCAGCCTTTTCTGGTTTCTCACAAACCTTCAAGGCAATTCCATATTACATTTTATACAAAATGCTGATAAACTCTAATAGTGATTTTGAGGTATGTGAAATGTTCAAAGGATGGTTTTAGTATTGCCACCTTTCTGTGGCTGATCACGGAGTTTGGACCTAGATCTTCTGAGTCTTAATCAAACATTCCATCCACTACACCTCATTTGTTCTCACATTCATCTCTTGAAAAAGTCTAATGTCTTGGGCAGCCCTTTTTATTAGTTAGTATGAAGCAATCACTATGGAATGCAACCACATCCACACAGACAATGTGACATCTAAATCTGTAGAAAAATGCAGCAGCCAAAAAATCGGATATCTGATACAAGACAATAAAAATGAAATTGATCAATCTCAAGGATGATTCTCAAAACTAATCCTGATCATATTTACCTCTGACTATGTGTGCCATGTGTTTATGTTGATGGCACTCATGAATCTTTTTACTTTGATTTTTTTCCCATGCTACTTGGTGTGAGGCTTCTGCAGGGCTTGTAAACATATACAGTACACATACTCATACTACATATACAATACACACAAATGTCTCGGTGTGTGTCTTACCTGTGTACACATGCCTCCTTGTGGATACTGTTGACTGAAGGCCAGCGCAGACCAGAAATGCTTATGAAGATCAACACAAAGTGGGCTTGCTGAATGAAGAGAGAGGTAGGGAACAAGAGGGGGAGAGATGCAGATCTGACTTAATAACATAAAGCAGGCTTGTCAAAGATGGTGTTTTCCAGTTGCCATGATCTCCCAGAGGGCACTGACAATGGCCATGCTAGCTGGGAGGTGATGAGTATGAAAAAAGACACCGGTCTTGGGCAGGCCAATCTAGAGAATTCAAATACAGCACCACACTAGCTATTATCTACACAAAAGTTCAATACTTTTAAAGTAACAGATTCCACATTATACAAATCTGAAATAGGAATCAAAAAGTCAACCCTAGAAACGCTATTACAAGACCTACATGGTAGTGCAATTCAATCCTCTTAAAAGTTCAACCTTTGATACAGGTTTATTTTGGAATGTCACGGTAGAGCTAATTTTCTTTTCATTTTGGTTTCAGAAGGTCTGTCTTCAATCCATCATAAAACTATTTCAAAATAAATCACACAGATGACAAGTGTAGGAGAATAATGGAATGTGATATTTTTACAGTATATAAATGCTTATTTTCCTCACACATAGAGCAAATAGCACTTCTCACATTTCAAATCAATTTTTGAGAGGCTGATGTCGAATGACTGACAAATTAGAGATGGTGACTATCTTTGGTGGGTGAACAGGAGAAGGGGGTCCAAGGTGTAAATCCTGCCCTTAGTTACCAGGAACTAAGCATCACTGAAACTACCGGGGCCTACTTCTAAGCAGATTTGAAAAGACTGCAATAGATCCCAGATAGACATCTGTCTTTTACACTCTTCTTGTAGAACTTCGTCATGAATCTAACGTGCAAATGATGGACATGATTACTATGCAAAAATCAGATAGATCTAATAGTTTCAGAAAGTCCTTCATGGTAAATGTATTTAAGATCCTTATTAGAGATGTGGGTATTCATATAGGAATATCCTCCCAGAGGTGCAGATAACGAGGGTCCAGGCCCCCCCTCACGATTCCGCCGCTGCCACGAGCTCCATGGTCTGTTCCTATCACTCTGTTGCTTGCGATGGATTAGCCACTCCTGGCAGAAGGCGGGATGATAAGCCTCTCTGCCAGGTTGCGGAGTGGCTAATCCATCACGAGCAATGGTCTGGCCCCAGGGGTCCGGACCCTCATTATCTGCACCTGTGGGGTGGATATTCATATTTGTATACTAATACCCCCATCTATAATCATTATGTAAAACAGCTTTGATTCTGTAGCCCGTAAGCAGTTGGACAGCTGTGGAAAATCGGGGTGGAGTGCTGGCCTTGCTCCATTATTCCATCTTCCTGGATTTCCAAGTGTTGTACCCATCCTTCTTTATAAACTGGGAGAGACTGGAAAGTCATTTCCAATTTTTTTGGGTGGGGAGCTACCTCAGGTCCCTAAAGGTGCACCTTGCCCCCTCCCCAACGGTGTCTGAAAACAAAGAATCACACTCTTGGAAATGTGCACATCAGCTCAAACAAACCCCAAACATTATAAAGGGGTCAGGGAGGAAATGAAACATATTTGAAATTTCCTTTCTGGCTGCCAGCTGTCCTTCTGACCGTAAACTAAGTTACATGAACTCCGGTTTTTGAAAGACTCCAATAGTTTTAGGGGTTTGGGGGGGTTGTTTGTTTGTTTTGCATTTGCCAGATTTCCCTTCAATTTCTCCCCTTTTAAATATGCTTTTTGGATACCTTGTTTTCCAAATTTAATGTGCAACAATCTCATATCTGCATTTTTAGTGTGAAGCTTTCCAGCAGTTTGATAGGAAAATGACTATGCATTTGGTGTTTTATCTAGCCTTCAGAGTTCACATCTGTCTGCAACCTGATAGCTCAGCTATCTCTGCTTATTTACACTGTAGCTGGTAGAAACCATGAGACCAGCATGAATACCCAAAGCATGAGCTGTATGCAAAAAGCAGCAGACTTTTAATGCTGAAATTATTTGAAATTAAATGTGTGTGTGTTTGAACCTGCCAGAATCTCTACCATTCAGCTACTGAATCAACTGCAGAATGTTAAGCCATACTGTAAGTCCTATTGATTCAATGGCTCTGCTCTATTGACTTGATATCTTTATACTTCATGAATTGTTATGCAGCCATGAGCCACACAGCTGTGAAAACTACCACCTGTGCAGTAGCACCAAGTAGATTCTGATGATCACCCTGATGAATCATCTTCTGTGAGATGCACTATGCCAGATCTACAACAGCAATGTCACCCAGTGCAGTTCTCCTTCTGTCTCCCAAGATTCATATGATACAAGGGGGAAAATGAGTAACAAAGCCCACTCTGCACTGATTTTTCTTGCTGCTCTAAAACTGCAGGTTAGCTTAAGTTTTTTGTGGATGCCTTTTCTGTGGTAGGGGGAGTGCTCATTCTTCCTGCTTTTCCATACCAGATAGGTGTTCCACCTTTTCTCACCGTTGGAATCATCATGCTCCTTCCCGGTGTCCCCTTCTTATTCTTATTCACCATTCTCTCTTGTTTTTCATCATTGCTTTTTCACTTATTGTTTTCTAGCCACACTCTTGCCTAACCACTCCTGATTGCATAATTGTGTTTTTAATTTGTGATTTTTTTTAAAAAAGTGGATGCACATCTGTGCATATGCACGGTAACTAAAAATGGGGGATTGCAATCAGATACACGTTTTGTGCACATCTAGAATACATGGTGACATTTCCTATGATGTTACTAGATAACACGTGATGATTGGCACATGAGCTGCTCTCATTAAAAGCTAATCCAGTGCTTGAATGACCGTGTATGTTTCAATAATCTGCAAGAATGGAAATAGAAACCATATGGTAGCAGTTCTGTGTGCACTTACAGGTGCCAATCTGCTACAGAGAAAGTCAGCTTCTGGAACAGGTTTTGAGTGGGTATTTCATTCTGCAATTTAACATCATAGTTTTGCTAGGGAAGAGAGCTTTGTGTATACAGAGTATGCCTGCAGATAGATGAACAAGTTGGTCTAGAGCAAATCAAACCTGAACTATCTCTGGAGACTAAAATGATGAAACTAAGTCTGTCCTACTTTAGGCACACCATGAGAACACAAGATCCTCTAGAAGAGACAATAATGCTAGGAAAAGTTGAAGGTAGAAGTAACAGAGGAAGACCAAATGCTCGAGCTGCTGCTGAGCTAAAGCTTCAGCAGCGCGGCTTGCCTTTGCCTCCCACCTGGGATAATGCAAGACCCAAGGTCTCACGAGAGCAGTTGGGCAAGAGAGGGAAACTTTCGGTTATTTAAGGGATGTTCCCCCCTCTCTCCGCCCTCTTCCCTTTCTGCAAAGTCAAAGACAGAGCTCCGCTGCTTGGTTCCCTTTCAGCTGCGTCACGGATCAAGGCCTTTTTGATACAGCAGCCAGGAGGTTGAGAGGGTAGCATCGGCTCCCTCCAGGGGTTTGGTTGCGATTTTATTGATTCATTTCAAAGTTTATATATTTTAAAACATTGCAATTTTGGGATTTACTGGCATTGTAGATGAATGGGTAGGGTGGTGGGGGAGCACGGCCAAGGCAGTGCAGCTCATGCCAATCGTGCTTTGGCATGGGCGAGGCCTAACAGCACCTGGGTTTTCCTTTTTTTAAAAAAAAGAAAGAGAGGATTTAAAATACACATGAAGGGATACCTGTAGCAAGAGAGGCTAGCTTCAGCAGGTGGGTAGGTTGATGGCTGGCTTTGCCTCGAGTCTAGATAGGCACTTAGCCCCAGTCGCATGCATGTATGGTGCTCCGCTTAGCTCCCAGGTCGTGGGTGTTTTTTTCATTTATTCACACACCCCCTTCACCCCTCTCCCCTTATATATCGGTTGGCATGGGTATTGGTTCTGGGAGCGCGGGTTCAGTAACGAGGACCAGCAATTAATTTGGCCTCATGATTATTACTAGCCATGTTAATTAGGATAATTCAAAAATAAATAAATTTTATATATTAATTAATTTTAAAAAAGAAAGAAAAGATAAATAAACAAGTAATTATAATAATATTGATATTAATTTCATCCAATTAATAATAAATTATTATTAAAATTGAATAAATTTGAATTATTTAAACTTCAATAAATTATAATATATAAGAATAGTTAATCAGAGCATTTATGTGGTCTGACTAGCTGGTTATTACCACATAGTTAAGTTTAGTTGTCTTAAAAGATGATCATTGCTGCGAACCATCAGCTGGTTACCCCTCCACTATTGTGCATAGGTAAGAATCATTATCTCACTTGTTTGTTTGTTTGTTTGTTTAACTTATATGCCGCCCACACTACTCGAAGGTCTCTGGGTGGCTTACAACATTTAAAATACAAAAGGCAAAATAAAAGGGCAAAATAATTAAAATGCAATTAAAGATATATACTCTAAACATTGCCATGAGACCTACAGCTGCTGAGACAATTCTGTGCTCTTCTCTATCTTGAGTACTAGATTCATAAAGGCATCTCGGAAGAAAAAGAAAGAGGAAGTATTCACTCCATAGAGCTTCGCATTATCAGTTAACTTCTTGACTGACATTTTCAGATTTCATCTTATAAGTATTTAGTGATTGTAAATCAAGGAGAGTGGCAGTATTGGTTCTGAGAGAGAGAGTCGTGGACCCCAGAGGCAGTTGGACCATTGGCAGCAGCCAGGAGCTGGCAGGAGGCAATGGACGAAGTGGCAGCCAGTTCCCAGAGGAGCAGGAAGGAACATGAGGTGTTGCCACATATGACAGCAGAGCAACAAGCAGACGAAGTGTCCAGATGAGAAGCAGTGGGGCTGTAACAATTGAAGGGAGATCAACCACGATCATGGCAACAATCGGTGCAGAAGTGCTGGGCAGGCAGCAGGTTATGGAGGAGGTTGGTGCAGACTGCAGGTACAGTGGGGAGGTGCCAGGGTGACAACGCCTCTGTCAGGTAAGTCAACTACTGCTCCAGACACTTCTCCAACGTCACTTGCTTGGCCTTGGCCAGGCAGTGGTCAATTTAATCCTCCAATTTAGAATACTCAGATTTAGGGCTACTAATACTGCATGGCCTAGTATGAATGCACACTTTGGCAGCTGGACTACTCCAGACCTATTAGTTACATCTCCATCCCCAATAAATATGATGGCAAGTGTAGGGGCTTGGCCATAACCATCAGTCTCAGACACAGGTTATAACACCGCGTCATTGCAAGCCTTGTCATTTGGGGATCCACTATGCCCCTGGGTGATCACCTCACCCCAGGGTCTAAAGAAAAGATTTAAAGGCAAATGGATAGATTTATTTGAATTACTGAACAGAAATGAAGAAAAGAAGGATTTGGATGACGAGGATGATGAGGATGACAAGGATAAAAAGAAACGCAGTGGGCAGAGATGAGACAGGACACGGGCGAACCGGCTGCCCAGGTTCTCAGTATACACCATGGCTGTGGTAAATGCCCAGCCTTGATGGGCACAATCCTTATTCCAGTATCTAGACTTGGTCTATAAGGCATAAGTGGACTTCATAGGTCAAACATGATTCGTGTATGACAGATCATTCCGCAGGAGGGGATTGATTAACCTAAATTTGCATTGGGATGAGCCCCTGCTGGGCCTCTGGCTGCAGTCTATGACCCCATCCAGGCTCTATCTAAGTGACAGGACTGATGGTGGACACCTTAATAAAGACTGCCCTGAATCAGAATCCCTGAGCAGGAGTGGGGCAAGCTATTCACTGGAGGGTTTTAGGAAAGGCGCTAGGATTCTGGAGTTTGGGGAGCACAAGGCAAGTTTCGCCCAAAACCTTAAATCTGTACATGGCATGGAAGTTGCAGTCTAGAAAAGACAGCCAAAGCAGCATAGGCAGGAGAGTGTTGGGACCAATTACAACAGCTCCACTGGAGACCTGGTGGGTCTCATCATTGGAAGTGGAAACAAAAGAGGTACAAGGTGGGTTTAGACTGATATACATCTGTCCTACCCCAAGGGGGAGTTGGTTAACAATACTATCCTTGAAGAACTTCCTGAGTAGAAATTTAGGTGTAGAGTGGGATATAGCTGTGGCTCATTATTGAGATGCTTATCCTTTATGGTGAAAGGAATACAGAAAGGTGTAAGTTATGCTACATACCTTTCATGCAAAGGCAGAAGAGTTAGGTGTACCTCTGCTTAAGGACAATTGAAGGCACCAACCACATCCGTGATGTTCTTGGGCATGGAAGGAGACACGGCACAGAAAGCATCTAGGCTGCCAGAAGTCATGTTGGCTGACCTTAAGGTCAGAGTAGTCTCGATGTTGCAATGGAGAAAACCTAACTTTCCCAAGCTGTACCTCTGTAGTTATTGCAGTGAGATGTCTACTCTCTGTGGACTTATAAGGGGGCAAGAAGTTGCCCCACAGTGGTAGTTATGCTTGGGTTTGCCCTACGACAATTTTCTACATGAGGCATGGCAGGAAATTACAACCTCTCACGGTGGATAGCACCCAAAAGCAGCCAAAGTATTTTAGAACCTGAGACAAAAGTTCATATACTTCTCTCCCTTTCCTGCAAAGCAACAAACAACAATAGCAATAAGGTAGCCAATTAACCCTTTGGTGATGGTCTAAACTTGCTCCCTGAGGGCACTGCCTAACTGTGCCTAGTTCTTGGTGTGCTACTGAATATCAGCCCACATAGGTGTACTAAACACCATGGGAGCACAGCAAAAAAAGGGATTAAAGTGACAGTAGGGGCTAGCACTCCTATCAGCTCCAGAGTTTGGGCATATTACTTTTTGGAGCTCCAGACTTCTGGGTATTAAAAGTAACTTTCTCACCACTGCTTCTAAACTGTCTTCTACTGCTTGGGCCACCCCATCTGCAGGCATGGCATGTGTATCTATGCACAGCTGAACATCTCCATCATTTGTGCTGGAGTAAACAAAGTATGATTCTCCATATGGTGAACTGTAATTCCCAGCAGAGACAGACAGCGTAGCTAATGGTGAGGAATGATGGGAGCTATAGTTGAATGGTTTCTGGAAGATCATACTTTATCCACCTCTGCTCTGTAGTGCTTTCCTGATAATATCTACATTAGCAGCAAAAATAGTAGTTCTTGGATATGCATTGAATAAGACTCAGGAGATCAGATACAGATGTCACCTTGTAACTTGTAGTTTGGCCCTGCATGAAACAGTAAATAAGTGAGTGATTAAGACTATATTTACATCTATAATGTGAAGTAACTCTGCATATTGTGACAAAACAATCTATATAGTTGATATATATACATTTACAATTAAACCTTTTAAAACCGCAAGTTGTAGACTTTCACTGTCTTAACATACTATATTGTAATGTTCCAGTAAATTATATTCTGCATCATGTCAACATCTTCTTATGAAAGTGAATTTAAATCTTTGTAGTAACCAGGAGCTTAATTTTCATTAGACTAGCTATTTGGTAATTAGTCACGCACCATAAATCAAGTCCCCAAGTCTTCTCCAGGTTTCTTAATTGAAAATTATTGTTTCTTGGCTGATTGTGCAGCAAGTCAGTGGAGTGATCGATGCTGAATCCAGCACAAACAGTTTGAGACAGTCAGAACTTGATAGATCATTGCCCTGGAGGGCCTTGTAATGGTGGAGAGGCACTGAATTTCAAAATTAAAGATTCCGTCATCCAGATGTAATGGTGGGGGGAATTTTAGCTGTAGTTCAGTAAAAGAACTCTTAGATCTTTCTAGCTATTTGAGATTCCAGTCATGTTTTATTCCAGAAGAAATTTTGATGAACCTTTTCTAAGAATTTGAGGATGGTACCAATAAGGTTATTCTCTCTGTGTTTCAGTCTTCTGCATATTAGTTCCATTTGGAGTATTGGGTATAATCAGCATACATTCAAACAGATAATCTTAATGGGGTTGTATTGTAGATTAGAATTAAAGGTCTCTTTTAAGCTGTTCTCATTAAAAATATTAGATGCAAACAATTGTGGAGTGTTCCTACTTAAAATTTGAGCCACCAATACTCCCCTACGGGATAACCCATGCTCTTCTACCTCCTACATGGTCTTCTACCCCCCCTCCCAAGAGTCAATTGGCATTCTCAACCCACTAAACATGCTTAGTCTTCTCCACATTGTCTTTTGGGGTCTCCCTGTATTCTGAATACAGGAATCTTCTAAACAAACTCTGCTTATAAATTCAAAAGAACACAAACACTACCATCATCGCCAAGTTTAGGACTGAAACTGTACAAAACTCTTCCCTATTGGACCAAACCAATCTATGTATTTATCTGAAGGGGCACTGGACCTTTCCATTGAAGTCCCCAGTGTTTGTCCATAGACAGTTTCCGTGGTCATGGGGCCAGCGCAACGAGACACGGAACACCATTACCTTCCCACCGAGGAGGTACCTATTTATCTACTCTCATTTGCATGCTTTCGAACTGCTAAGTTGGCAGGAGCTGGGAGAAGCGACAGAAGCTCACTCCGTCATGTGAATTCGATCTTACAACTGCTGGTCTTTCAACCTTGCAGCATAGAGGCTTCGGCGGTTTAACCCTCAGCACCACCACACCCCTTCTTGATAATAAGTTATTACTAATTAATGCTAATTGGACACAATCACCACTTGGAAGTCAACAAGCTAAGACTATTTTTGCTAGTCTTGTCTACAAGACTAGCCCAGAGACCTATGGGTACTGTGGGTGGCATATAAATAAATAAATAAATAAATAAATAAATAAATAAATAAATAAATATTTACGGTGATCTGCTGTATTATGAAGTGTGATTAAAAAAGCATCACCTTTGATTCAAATTATGTTGATCAGGCATTCTTGCGGATGCATCCATCAACGCAGATATTTCACAATTGCTTTCAGCTTCTGTATATCAAACATTCTGCTTCACATGTACCATTTCAGTGATACATTTTGGTTGATTTTCAAGCAAGCAAAGTGTGCTGCTTATATACTGCCCCACATAGTTTAACCATCCCTCTGGATGGTTTCCAATTTAATTATACAGGCTACAACCTGCCCTCTCCAGTGAGCAGAGTATTCTCTGTAAATCAAACCACATCAGATTGATGGGCCAGTGTGGATACTGGCACTGAAACAATGCACAGTCTCCGTGTGATCACCTAATCCAAACAGAAAACATACAATAAACTGAATCAAGCTGCCATGCTTATCAGTGCAGTCGTAGCCATAAATGCATGTGCACACCATTCCCCCTCTCATGCAATCATCAATCAATCAATCGCCTATCTCATCCATATCTATTTATCTTTCCATCCATCCATTCATCCACTCTGCACAGAAAAGTGCTTAAACTCTTTCTTGTTGTATCCTGCTGGTGTCCTCTTGCTTGATATCCTGACCATTTGTGAACCCTTGAACTCTAGTGGAGAGGAGGGACTTCGAAAGGTTGTCATCTGATCTATGTAGGAAAGCAAAAGGAGTAGCTTTCTCTTTAATAGCACTCTTTCTGCTTAACAGTTGGTGGGAGATTAAAATGATCTAGGTGGATAAGGCAGGTTAAAGGTCAAGGGACACCACCATTTCACTCCCCCCTTCATGTCAAAATAGAGACAGGTCATTAGACATTAGAAATTGTATGCTCTTTCCCCCACCCCCGCCAAAAAAAAATTCAATCTATTTACGCACTAATTTTATTGTAAATTCCAATTCTTCAGGGTGACTGGACCCCTACCAAGGCACTGCCCAGCCTGTATAGTTGTCAGGTGCTGACATTCTGAGTTTCAACCATATTAATTGCTGGATAAAGGCTATAATCCCCTCTCTTTGAAGCCAGGGGTTGATTTTAGGCAGTACTTCAAAAGCAGCACACAACTGAGAGAGACATATTTCTGACTAGCACTGAATCAATATGATTTACTCTCTTTGCATTTGTCTACATACGCTAGACATATTTGGTTGCAGACACAAAAGGTGTGATTATTTGACTGTAAAACAGTGCTCAGGAGCATTTACTATCCGCAATATTTTACATCAGATAAAATGGAACACTACAGAACTTTGGTTTGGCATCATTCATATAGTCTAAAATCTTCTGCTATATTTTGATTAACAATGAAGCATATGCAATTTGGATAATTTATTAGATCTCTACAGCTGCAATAAAAACCACAGCCTGGATCGTTTTCCAAAGCTTGGATGAATGGATCCAATTGGAAACAAAGCAGTTTTGAAGGGCCGGTCCTAATATTGTAAATTCATTCATTTTAATTAAATAAGCCAGTCAGCAAGTATTTTGCATGCAGCAGCAAATATCCCACGATTTATTAAACGTATTGTTTAACTTGACTTCACATAACTCCCTCCAAACCCACCTCACCCTCACTTGCCAGAAAGGAAACAAAACAAAACAAGAACAATGCCCAGAAGTGCAAAGAATTGTATAGCTAATATGGGACCCTTGATTGGCAAGTATTTCACTTAATGGCTCTCGATTCTGCAGGCCTGCACTATATGGGAACTCTCTCTTACAGGATTTGCCAAGTATGCTTAGTGTTATGTTCAAGAAAGATTAACAGTATTTCAGATCAAAGGCGAATCCTGCCGCATAGTCTTAGGAGATTGTCATTCACTTCCATAATGGCTCATTTGCACAAGATTTTCCTGTAATATGAACCATTGTTTTGATGGCAGTGATTTGACATCAAGACAGGGCAAAATGGATCTCAGCATCCAAGTCAGACAAGCTTGGGGTGACTAGGTCCAAAAGGACTTGATAATCATTAAAAGCAACTCGCAGTTTTATCTGTTTAAGCCTCTTGTTCAGGTTAAAACAAAGACACAGGCAAAACTTTTAAAGGAGCCATCCTCTGAGCAAGAGTATTATTGAGTTTGGGTAATAAATGTTCTTCTAACCTGTGAGACCTGCCCTTAAAGCAAAATGTGGCGAACAATGATGATGTATTCTGTCCTTATTTCAAAAGGAGTCTGATTTATTATTTTTGAAAACTACTGAAAATGAGAATGCAGCCGAACACTCCCAGTAAAATGGCTTCCTATACTGTATTTTCAGCTTCCATTTCCCACACAATCCACACAGAAGGATCCAATCTGATGCCTTCAAAGCTGGTGGGATCCTAGTAAATCTGGGAAAGTACTGGAATAAATGGTTGTTGTTTGCTTTGTGCTAGGTCATCTCCTTTTATGAGCAGATGAAAATTATGATCATGAGGACATGAGAATTTCCAACTATTGGACAGTCAGTTTTTTAAAAAGCACACAGAGAAGAAAAGATGATAATACTGAGCACACATTTGCTTTCAAACAGCAGAACAGTTACTGATGCGGGTAATTGATATCTCAGTCCTAATTTTCCACTTTCTGTTTGAGAAACACCTTTATTCACTTCAGACAAGGACCCTGGATGTCCCCTCTTCTTTTTAGAGGTAAGGAACTTTGTTAACCCTTGACGTAGGGTTGAAGCCTAGGACTTCAAATTTAACAGTGAATTGTTTTCACATCTCTCTCCCCCTACATCTTCTAAAGTTTTTAGAAAAGGCAAAGCCCACAGTAAAATGCATATGGACAGTACTATCATGTTGACTCTGAAGGAAGTTTCATTGTGCATATATACCCTTGTACCTGAGTGCCATTAGCACTTGAATGCTGTTCATTTCAGTGAGCAACTGAGTTTACATTTGTGCTGGATTCTGAGCACAGTGTGGGCAAGACCAAACCATGGTATGTTGCATGAAGAAACTGGAGTAAATTCTGGAGTAAGTGGGTATGGCATTATTTGCTTGAGGATACCTCCTGAGTCTTTGCTCTGTATCAACATATTTAAAACCAAACAAGAACTAAAGGGCTATGTCGTTTGTCCTTTCAACCTGTATGAGTTTTGCTGGGGTGGGGTGGGGGGAAACAAAGGAGAAAGGATTCTAAAACAAAGATCTCTTTAAATAGAAATCTGTCATTCTGCATGGGAAGAACTGTCACGCATGAAGGAAGTATGACATAGCATATATTCATTGGTACCTTTAAAGTTACTGACAGTGAATTTTAATTTTCATGAGAAACATGGCCTGCCTTGGAAACAGATTGCATTGTTGTTTTACAAACTACAATAGAAAAGTTTGCTTTTATGGCTGGATAGGCAAGAGAGGCAGTAGCTGAAAATACGATTCAGAGGATGAATCGTACTTAATCTGATATGCATCTGTGTGCTTCTGAGGCAAGCTAGAAACCCACAGTAAAGCTTTGCCAGTGTAAATATGTGTGCAGGATTGCATATAGGGTTCAGAATAACTAGATTTGTTATATACATATTCTTAAAAGTATCCTTTTGTACGTGCTAAACCTATCAAATTGAGACTATTTCATCGGTAACTTTTTGAATGCAAGAAACTAGAAGCTGAGTTATCAATCTCTGCAAGGGGAGTTTTATATGGTAACACTGACATTTAACTTTGACAGTGATTGTTTGCAACCCAGCAGTACTTTGTGGGGAATAAAGAATCTATTTCCATAATGTCTTCAAATAAAAGAGAATATAAAATGTTCTTGTTCTCTATGTATGGGGAACTTTTAAAATGTAAACATCAAGCTATTAAACAAATGCGAGGTCCTCACCTCCCTATGCCTCATGTAGAAACAGTTGCCTAAAATACATGATCAATAGCGCCCTCTACATTCAGAAAAGCCTTGAAAAATTAAAGCCAGACATTTACAGTTTGTAGAAAGGTATTTTTAAAATTCTGGCTCTGACAACGTCTGCTTTTGTTTAGGGGCCTTGAGGTGGTAAACAAAAATTTCAGAGGTAGGTAGAATTACCAGATTATGCATCGCCTTTTCTTTATTTACAGCTTTAACAATTCTAGCTCTCTGTGGAAAGACAGCAACATTACTCAGGTTAAGAATGAAAGTATTTTTGTGTGATTGATTGTTTATGCAAAATGCCGTGTTCTGTTCCGCTTTGAATATCTACTACATTATTTAATGGTGCTGATTACTTATTCAAAGTCTTTCATTATTATCCATCAACAGTTAGATACATGGTTTTGATAGTTCCCCAATCAACATTAATAGTGCAAGATGGTATAAATCAAACAAAATAGATTTATTTTATCTTACGCTAAATATGGGCATGTTTTTTGCAGTTTTCAAAATAAAATGCAGAAAAGATGACAACGTAATGCTGAAAATGTGGCAATTTCCAAATACATTTCATAATTAACAATTATCATTCTTGAACTAATCAAAATTGTTAATTTTCACATCATTTAATCTTGTTTTTTTAAAAAAACCAAGATTACTCATGTGCCAATACCCTCCTATTTCTGTTTTTTTTTTTTAAATGCAAAGGTGTCATACCGCTATGGTAGATTTCTATATAGGTTACAGAAAACTACAGAAATGTACACCTTACTTACAACCTTATTTCAGACCTAGTAGAAAGCCTTTCAGAAATTGATAGGTTTATTTTTTAGTAAATAGGATTGGACTGTAAGAGTAATTATTGTATATAAGCAAGATATTTCTTTAAATGTGTTAAAAGTTCTTATGCAGGTGTGAGTTTCTAAGTATGTGTACAGGAAGGTGGCAAAACATATTTTAGCTTTGCAAACTAAAACAGGCCTTTCTTTAAATATTTTAGAGAGTATAAAATCTCAGAAAGGAATGGTGGAAGTTACAGGATCCATGTATAAAAATGATTTAGCAAATATTAGAGCATGGTAGGGTACCTGTGCTGACACTTGTTTCACTCCTGGAAAATAATAATCCTTTGTTGCATTTCTATATTTTAATGTGTTTAGTTTGCCGCTCAGAAACTGAGTCAGCTCTGAAATTTACGAAGGTGCAATGGCTCTTAGCAGCATTGTGTTCACGTAGAGAGCAGATTAAACCGGTGAAAGAATGGTGCAAATAATTGTTTCATATGTTCTCTTTGCTTGTGAGTTCGATAATCATCCGGGCTGATTTACAAATGTAGACTTCAAGGTTGCTCAGCTTCCTGCAGAGTAGAAGACTGCTACTTTGGCACTCATACTCATGCCCTTGTAATCACCACTCAGAAACGGTGCCTTGGTACTTCCAATTCCCAGTGTCTTGATTGAACACCTCATTCTGTGCTAACAAGGTGTCCAAGGTATTTGAATAGGGTCTGCAGTCAGGGAGAAAAAATTGTTAATGGTATCACTCATTAAGAATGGCTGCACCAGTTTTTTAAAAACATAATTTGGTAACTGTCTAAATTACAAGTTGATTCCTTACTTCTCCATTTCCAAGAACAAATATGAGGGGGGGGGGAGGGGGACAAGGTTCTGATTTTGTGAGATGTATAGAGGAGACTGATTTATAGAATTAGGTTGGAAATTATACAGATAGAACAGAAATTAAGAGGCTCATACAGATGTATTTGGAAAAAATACCTTGAGACGTTTGAGCTCTAATATATTCCTGTATTGTTATTGCATGATGGTAATCATGGGACTTTAATATTCATAAAACTGCTGAAAAAAAAAACAAGGCCTGATATATAAGACCCAAACATACAGAGCAGAGCTACTGTGCTGCAAGAGAAACTATGATGCTAATGAAGGTACAGAAGATATATTTTTAAATGCTAATGCTTAGCAAATGCCGACTGGTATTTTTCATAAAAGTGAATTTAAAAATAAACACATTTCAAGGATAAAAATGTAATAAACTGTTGCAAGAGGCCTGGGCTATAAATCATAACTACTTCAGAAAGAAACATGGTTTCACTGATGTGTGTAAAAAAAGGTTTTAAAGGAATCTGAATAGTCCCACTGAAACATAATATGAAAGAAATATATGTTCTATTCAATCGGAGCTTGAATTGGCTTTCAGTTGTGAAATCAACTTGTTGCTTTTGAAAGTTTTCTACAAGGGATAGGAATTCAGACTCATGGGTTCTGCTTCTATCCAAATATGCAAGTATATTGACTGGGACTGTTTAAAGCAAAGTTATAAATTCATGTAAATCTGAACCATTCAAATTTTTCGATTAGTGAGATTTGTACCCGAGATATTATTCCCTTGTTTCAGAAATGTAAGCTAGAGTTGTGACTTGGGGTAGAAGTCATTTCCTTTTTACTGCTTCTACTATACAAGCTTGAGGGTATGAGGATGAAAGACTTGTAGTAACTGAATGATTCGTTTAATTTAAAATGGGAAATATCGGGGAAAAGGAAAACAACTGGCAGCACTTCCTTGTTTTCATTCCCTGTGCCCCAACTCTATAACCTTAAACACAGCATTCTGAGTGCACTTGAAATGTGCTGTAATAAATGCTACACATTTAAATGTAAATATGCCTAGGAATGGTTATATGAAAATTTGAAGGACTGATCAACAAGGCAAATCTTATTCCTGGAGTATCCTGACAATAGTGGAGGACTTCTCCCCCTCTCTTTCTGATCATAATGTAAGTATAAAAGGTAATTCATCTGTAAAACAGATAGAAGAGAAAATGGGTCCCCTCAAAAGTACTTTCAGATAATTTAACAAGGGAATAAAATTTGTAAAAATATCATTTAAAAAATCTAATAACAATCTTAAATACTCCACTGAAAGATTAGTAGCCTGAAATTTCCTCAAGGTGAGGAAGGATGACATTTTACTTCATTATCTAAAATATCTTTAATTTCAGTGGGGCGCAGCATTCTTAAAGGGTTTATATTTGGTATTTGCACATAATGTTTGGTACTAGTAATTTACTTGTACATATTTGTTTTAACATTACACATTTCTCCATTTGTTAGTAGTCAGCACCCTTCGGCAGTCTGAAACTTCACTCCACTCATTATATCATATTAAACAGATTGTCAAAACCTGATGATAATATAAAAATAAATTATTATAAACTTTCTGTTTGCTCATTACAGTATTTATATCTTAACTGGATAATATTATTGAGATGGTAACTGCATTCCATTGCATATTATAAATAATTATAATACTGTATAATTATACTGTTATAAACAGTAGAACATTTTAGACATTACACCAAGAGTTCAATAGGTCTAAAATGCATATTTGTATCAACATGTATCAAAAGCTTTTTTAAAGAACATAAAGTTGCTTCCATAGAATTTATTCATTCTTATTGTTGTTACGTACATGCCATCAAGTCACTTCCAACTTATTGCAACCCAACTTATTGCAACTCTAAAAGAGGCCACCAAACTCCAGGAGGCAGTGGAAGACAGGACGGCTTGGTGTGCTCTGGTCCATGGGGTCACAAAGAGTTGGACATGACTTAACGACTAAACAACAAAAGATGGCACTGCTAAGAGCCATGGCACACTCAAGACTTTCTTTATAGAATCAATCCATCTGATGTTCCTCTTTCCTTTCTGCCTTCAACTTTTGCTAGCATTATTGTCTGCTCCGGTGAGTCTTGTTTTCTGATGGTGAGCCCCAGTTTAGTCTTTTCCCCCCTTCAAGTTCAGGCTTGACTTAATCTAGCATCACCTTATTTACACGTGTCTAACGTTGCTGTTATTCTTTCTTTCTTTCTTTCTTTCTTTCTTTCTTTCTTTCTTTCTTTCTTTCTTTCTTTCTTTCTTTCTTTCTTTCTTTCTTTATTTATTTACTTATTTATTTATTTATTTATTTATTTATTTATTTGATTTATACCCCACCTATCTGGGTGACTCGTCCACTCTAGGCGGCTTCTTAGAATCCTTAATATCCTTATTTACTTAGGAAGAACCCTACATAGGCCTGGATTCAGCTTTTGTTTTCTGAGAGTTCTTTTCAGAATGTTCCCACCAGCAGAAAGGGGTGACATGGATATTTGAAGAACTTGGTGCTACTCCATGGTTCCATGCAGGTAGGGAGATGGAAATCAGCCAATATTGCCACCTATTCCATTCCATCAACAGGACTCTCCTGTGGGTCAAAGAAAAGAAAAGAAAAAGAAAGAAAAAAAAGAAGGACTCATTCATGGGATCAGTTTCAGGGTCCAGACCAATCAGACTCATCCCAGGCAAGTGTATACAAGACAGTAATCAAGGGGTCTTATGCTGCAATCCCATATACACATACCTTGGAACAAGTCTTATTGAAGTCAGTGACGTTTCCTTCTGACTGGACATGCCGAAGACTGTAGAACTGGATAATGATTGTTATTCTCACAAACTCATCATAACAATATACTAAAGCAATGGTTCCCAGAATGGGAAGCATCCTTTCCTTGGAGGTGTATGAACAAATCCCATAGGAAAGGTAATACAAGAGGTTGGGAAATAGTTTTATCAGCTAAAGCAAAAGGTTTATTTTCATTTTTTGTACCACAAATTTGTCTTCTGGTGTTTAGGAGTAGCTCTTTATATTCTCAAAGGTTTTCACAGCCAGGATCCAATGGTGGTTGTAGGTTTTTCAGGCTGTTTGGTCATGTTCTGAAGGTTTTTCTTCCTAACGTTTTGCCAGTCTCTGTGGCCGGCATCTTCAGAGGACACAGGAGTCAGAATTCTGACAGGAGTCAGAGACATGACCAAACAGCCCAAAAAAACTTAAAACAACCATCAGTAGTTCTTTAGTTGGTAAAAAGGCTGAAGAAATAAAAGGATAGAGTGAAGGAATTTTTCTAAACTTTCTAGCATACAAATAAGAATGTTGATGATTATTTTATTGTGGGAGTAGATAAATGACTTGAAGCAAGATGTAGGCCAGTGAAAATGGTCCGCCTGCTATAAAAACTCATGGAATTCCCAAGACCAGGTTACTGGTGACGTTTCTGGCTTCCCTGATATGAAATCACCTCACCCAAAGAAAAACATGTTCTGTGTAGCTGATATGTATATATAAGGAAGCTTTTATGTGAATATTATAATTTTTTCTTAAATTCAATTATATGTTTAATTAATGTTTATTTTATTTTATTAACTTTTTAATGTGTTCATTTTAATCTTTATGTTATGAACATAATTTGGAGGGAAGATAGGAAAGGAGGGGTGAGGAACTGTAAAGGATTCTTACAAATAAATTAATGTTAACGATGCTGAAAGCTTAGGAACCACTTTGCTAACATCTGTCTTTCTGAATTTCAGTAACTGATTTAGAACACAAATAGAGTTTAAGCATGTTCCACTCTCGTCTCATAAATACGGACAGCCATTTGAAAAAAAATAATCTACAAATACCTGAAGTATTTCTTTTTGAATTTAGTAATACTTTTATAGGAATATCACTGGGGGGGCGGGAAATGCTTTCGATTCCTGTCCTTATAATTGAAAGCTGTAATTCCAAACATGCTTCTGTGAAACGAACTATGTCAGAGAATGAACAAATGTATTTCCATGTACACATGTACTGGATAGGATGAGGGCAGAAATATAATTACTGTATATACTCACCTTTCTAAATGAACTGCAATTATATCTGTACATGTACCGTTTATGCTAGTATTAAATAATAATCGTGTGCTGTCAAGTCATTTCCAACTTATGGTGACCTTTTCTGAGTTTTCCTGGTAGAAAATACTCAGAAGTGGTTTACAACTCCCTTCTTCTGGGGGCATCCTCGGAGTCTGCAGCTTGCTCAAGGCCACACAGGCTGGCTCTACTCACAAGAGACACAGTGGGGAATCAAACTCCTAACCTCCGGCCCCTCAGCCAGATACCTAAACCAGATACACAAACAATTTAGCCAGTCAATACTACTATTAAAGAACTATAATTCAATGGTACAGTGGGGGCTTGACTTGAGAACTTAATCCGTATTGGAAGGCGGTTCTCAAGTCAAAAAGTTCGCAGGTCAAATCTGCATTTCCCATAGGAATGCATTGAAAACCATTTGATCTGTATCTGCTCTTTTCCATCCATAGAAACTAATGGGAAGCTGCTATTCCGCCTTCGACCACTAGAGGGGGATATTTTGTTTCTTTTTTTCTTAGGTCAAGAAAGGTTCAGGGAAGGCAGGGAAAATACAGTCCAGGCAGTACAGTACCAGGCAGTCTGAAGACTGTCTCCCAATCCACTCTCTAAATGCTGGGAGGAGTGAGAAAGAGACAGGCACCCTTTTCACTGGCCAACAGTTAACTGAAAGTTCAAATTTTGCACTTTCCCTGCCTCCCACGTGGGTTTTTTTCAGTTCTTAACTCAAATCTAAGTACTTAAGTCAAGTCAATATTTTCCTATGAGAGCTGTTCGTAAGTCAAAATGTTCGTAACTCGGGCCGTTCGTAAGTCAAGACCCCACTGTAACACATTTTACTGTCCAAAAATACAGGGGAAGCCCTTCAGAAAGGAACAACAGATTTATCAGTCTCCATTGTCAACATGGAATGACAGGGAGAGACATCTGCAGATGGCTAAACATTCTGTTGCTTAATTCCCAACTCCCTGGATTCAGTTTAAGGGTTGCAAAGAGTGCTGGGTAGAGATGGGGAAATTCTGACCCACCTCTCAGTTCCACCAGAGGGAACTCACTATTTGATCTTGCCCAGTATTCATTGCACATAAAACATTCCAACCTTTTTTTTTACTATCCAAAGCCAGCAATACAAATTGATCAATTAAAAAATTATACCGTAGGCCAAAATTGATGATACTGATGGTGTGACTAGATATGGATTTGTCTTTCTGTTTGATCTGTTCTGAGAATGGGCTGGTTTGCTCCTTTTCTCAGCAACCACATGACAGATGTGCCACCATGAACCAACTTGTTGCATTCCTATCCACACCTTTTTGGGTCCCTGCCAAGAGCTACTTTTTTTTTGTATGGGTAGAATAACTCTACTTTGGCTCAATCCCAGCACGTGTGATTGCTGGGACTGGCCCAAAGCAGATAGCTTAAGCAGACAGCTTACACCACTTAATGATCTTGGGATACTGAAAGCTTCCTCCTGCTCCTCCATGAAGTCCTAGATAGAGGAAGCAAAGGTGGTTGCTTTTTAAAAGCCTTGTACAATAGCATTAGTGCTATGTCTTAGATTTTTTTTAAATTGAAAGCTTCCTCCCAGAAGGAAGAAGAAACAGGAGGGGGAAAGGAGGGGACCTTTTTGCTTCCCCCTTTGCTTTAAAGGGAGGAAGGGACAAATAGGGTCACTTCAGGTGTAGTGTGGCTTCCTGACCTCAAACCACCCACCAAATATTATACCACACATCTGTGCAACCTTAAGCAACTCTGTTTAACCCAATCCAACCCACTCCAATTTGACCATCTAGTCACACCCTAAGTTCCCTTAAGAGGAAAGGTCTACATTTTAACACAAGCTTATCTCAGTCCCCATTTTGTAAATTTGTTTGTTTGGTGATACCTTTGTCTACATGCTTAATAACTTAGATAGGTTTGCATGTCTGGAAAGATAACAAGAAGACATGCATTTGTCTTAATTTGCACTTTCACCCTTTCCTTTTGTTCAACGTATAGCTCTCTAGACATTGGTGGACTGCAATTCCTGACATTCTTTACAATTGACTGTGCTAGTTAGCACTGATATGGGAACTATACTAAAATAAGTTCCTTTTTACTTTTACTTTTTTTCTGATATGCTTTTAACTTTAATTCTGAAGGTTTTTAATATAATACAGTAATTTGTTTATTTTGATATAACAATGACATTATTATAGTTATTATCGGAGCTGACTAGAGAGCACAGTGAATTGTGGAACTAGAGGCTGAGAATTCAATTCTTGCTGTGCCTCCAGGTAGAAAAGCGATCCTAAGTAGTCTTGGGTGAGCTCCACAGTCCCAGTGTGTCTCCAGAAGAAGGGAAGAAGAAGGGTATACCACTTCTATTTAATACCTAGAAAACCCTAGAAAGGGTTGTCATAGGTCAGAATGTACTTGAGATGCAATTACCTTCATTCTAACTCTTATTATATGCTGTGATATTCTAAAATATTGCCATAATTGGATATACACTTGTGGAATCAAAATTACATATATCACAGCTCCATACTGCTGCTAATTATTGAGATGCCGTTTTCATTCCTGGATGTGCATCTGAACATGTGATCAGGTGTGGATCCAGGATGTAACTGGCACATTGCTAATTAACAACAATTTGCTGGCAACACTTATTACCATTTCATTTGTGTAAGTGGAAATCAGCAGTTATTTTTAAATTGCGACATTTTTTAAAAATATATTTTTATGTGCTGACTTGGTTTCCTGTGTTGGAAGAAATGCAGAATATCTTCTCAGTGCTATCCTACTGGAGGATGGGCTTGGTCATGGTCATTCTCTGAATACGGTACTTCTAAGCAATGATGTTGTGCTGTATCCAACCAATTTTTCACACTCTTTAGCTAGTAATCTTTTTTTTAATGGTTTCCCATGTTAAAGTCCATAATTCCACACTAAATAGAACTCAGAATACTTACATAGTGAGATCTAAAATAAATAAATAAATAAATAAATAAATAAATAAATAAATAAATAAATAAATAAATAAATAAATAACAATAACCTATACCATTCTAACAGAGAATAATTTTAATGTATAATAATGGACCATATACAACCCCTGTGTAAAACCAAATTAATAATTCCAGCTTTTTTCTGGCTTTTACAATCTGGTAAAGGTAAAGGTAAAGGTTCCCCTTGACAATTTTTGTCCAGTCGTGTTAGACTCTAGGGGGTGGTGCTCATCCCCGTTTCCAAGCCATAGAGCCAGCGTTTTGTCCGAAGACAATCTTCCGTGGTCACGTGGCCAGTGCGACTTAGACACAGAACACTGTTACCTTCCCACCGAGGTGGTCCCTATTGATCTACTTGCATTTGCAACGCTAGGTTGGCGGGAGCTGGGACAAGCGACAGACATTCACTCCATCGCGTGGATTCGATCTTATGACTGCTGGTCTTCTGACCCTGCAGCACAGGCTTCTGCAGTTTAGCCCGCAGCGCCACCACGTCCCTATGTTTACAATCTGATCCCTGCATTAATGTCTTGACAGCAAGCAACACAAGGGTTATAGGGGCTAAACAGAAGAATCTTGTCGAGATTGGTAGCCTAAGCTTCATGCTAACTTAAAAGAAAGGGTTAAAGCTTTTAAATATGTAACTACAAAATTAATGGAGCATACTAATCCATTCTGAGATCTAATGAAACATACCACAATTTAAATTGCAATTAAACTGAGAAATGTCAGCGGACATTGTGTCTCTATACAAAATCCCTTCCACAAACTTGCCACTGATGAGCACAAAAAGCAGCTCCATGTGATTATCTAAATAGTTGCATTAAATGATATTTATTAAATATATATAAAAAGCTTGCAGATGCAATTGTATATATTGGATGAAAATGTGTTATGGGTTGTGGGGAGGTGGCTATGAGCCACCTTGGCAAGGCTGAGCCAAGACATTTTTTTTTTTTTGCTGCCTGAGGCAAAACAATTGGTAATCCTTTAGGTCAACATATAGTAGTACCCAGGTGTGGGAAGACCCAAAGTCAGCCAAGTTATTCTGACACCCGAGGCAGAAAAGTCCACAAGCAACTTTCCCCAACCCAACTAAAGTGAATAAAACACAATAATAGCAAAAGAAATAAGTAACACATTGCTGCTTCTTTGAGACTTGCACAAGGGGCAGCTCTAACTGTAGGACTGGCTTTGAGATTTGGAGGATGTGGTATAATCAAATTTGAGAAAGAAAATTCCTTTACAAATCACTTTCACAAAGGCCTTTCCCTTTTGGTAGTCTTTCCTAAGGGACTATCTGTCTAAGAGAGGTTTCTAAATTGATTGTTATTCCCCCGTTGCTTTGAATTTGGTTTTGGTGTTGATTTTGTTTGCTGTTTTAGTGCGGTAGTTGCTTGATTCTTTTTAAACATTTCTATACTTAGTGTTTCTACATTTTAAATATTGTCTATTAACTGATGTAAGCTGCCTTGGGTCCTTAGAAAGGCAGGGTAAAAATATTTTAAATTTTAAAAAATCCATTACTGAGTTACTACTGTTGATACATCAGTTATCCTTGATGCAGTATCATGTTTTTTTAAGTTCTATAACAACATAATTCAAAGCAATTAATGCCTCTGTTGTTTGGGTTTTTTTAGCTGATCTATTTTTTTCATTGCTGATCTATTTTTTTCATTGCCACTTACTGCATAAGAGTATATTAGAGATGGGCACAAATTAAAAAACAAATTACCAAATTTGTAAAAAAATTGCTAATTTGTCAGTTTGTATTCATATGAATCAATGCCCCCAATAAATACAAATCAATGAATTTTTAGTGATTTTTGATTCATCAATTTGTTGGGCTATAAAACAGCCCCCTCCCGTTTTGTCAGTTCATTAGAACAAATTTAAATTTGTAATTTGTCAACCTTGATGAATCACAAATCAAAACAAATCACAGTTTTTCTTATTTGTGCTTATCTCTAGACTATATTATTACACTGTGATTTATTTGGAATAGAAAGCCTCTATGAAAATCTACACAATCGGACATTTGTTGAACAGTTGAAGTTTAGTAACAATAAATGTAATGGTATCAAATGATTCTTATATTGCAGCTCCATGCCCCTGACAATAAAATATTGATTTTAGAGAATACAGTTTATGCTACATAGATCAGTCAGTAAATATAATATATGTGAGCTGCAAGAGTAATTTCGTAAACTGATATTGTGGGATGCTTAAGATACTCATTCTATTGACTCTTGTGATATCTTTGATCCCCAGACTCAGTTTTCATTTTTTTTTCTCCAGCTGTTATTCAGTTAGAAAAATTGTGAATTTCTAATGTATCTGTTTAGATGCTATATCGATCATTGGGTTTCCAAATCAGAAGTCACCTTAAAAGTGATAATTTTCGTGGTCAGCATGGTCAATAAGGAATAAACAAATAATACAGACAAGTGGGTCTGCTGAAATGTGCAAAGAAAAATATATATGTTGAGTCATTTTCTAGACCATTCTATCGGAATGAGACTAAAAGATAACCTACACTTGAGACCCACAAATTTTTAAATGCAGTCCTCTTGTGTGGCCCAGCACATGTGGTCATAGGACTGAGCAGTCAATGGACTGCCTTTTGCACTGAAAATATTATTCAATGTAGACCCAAGGACTGCAATGTAAAGAAATGTACACCTAGTTCTGTGGCCCTGGTCAGACATTAATCAATTAACTGGGACCATAGAACTAGCTGTATATTCCTGTCTTTGGATTATAGTACAGATGTCTGTATTAAGCACTAGTTCTTGGTTTCAGCATTTCTAACCTGTTGTTGATTCTCTCCTCTCCTGCGGAAAGACAAGTACCATTGCAGTGGGCTGATAAGAAACAGAGTGCCACCCTTTGTCATGCTGAGCAACTGCTGGGAACACAACTGTAAAAAGAAGTTCAATTTATATGAGAGGGGGTGGTGTAGTGGTCCTATGCTTAGGGTGAAGGAGTGACTGCTTTGTCATCACCCTCACCCCATCAGTTGAGGTGATGGTCTGAGTGGGTCTACTGGTAAGTGCAGCCCTTTGAGCAATCTAGGCCTCTATCTTTGAGAGGCCCCCAATTTTGTGCAAAAGGGCCACTTGTTGAGTCCCTTCCTTGCCTCTGTTTGAGAAGGCAGGAAGGAAAACTACAACAAATTATTTTCCTAGTTTTCAGGAAGAAAAAGTAGGCCCAGGATACTTTGTGACTTAAGGCAAAGCACAAGCTTACTGAAACTGACCAGGATGAAATGTTTAGTGGGGCTCTTGGAGAAAAATAATAGTCTGACACCCAAGAGTCCTTTTCAGTTTCCTAACCCTGTGTCAACTATGCATGAAGCTGCAGCCCAGAGATTTCTCCAAGAACCAGGTGAAGTGCGTATAGTCGTGTGTTAGCCCCTGACAGGATGGGCTGCAAGAGGAGTGACTCTGTGTTTAGTACCATCTCATCTTGCCTGGAGCATTTATATGGATTGTGTGGGAGAACTCATGAGGGTCTCTCATAACCCCGAGAAAAGAGAAATTGGCAACACTGCATCTGCCAGCTATGACAGAGCTTGGGGCCACTCCTTAACACACAAGCAACTTCTGCTTTCTGACAGGGCCTTGACAAAAATGAGCTCACTCTGGTTCATAATTGTTTAGCAGGTTTGTAAGGCTGTACTCTGTACAAGAAGGTTTGATCAACCTGATTGTGTTTTGCTTTCAGATCAAGTGAGACCTGGAGTCATGCTGTCTGGGTTGGTTGTAGATGGCAGCTCACCTTTGCTCTAGTTATTGTCACTGCAGCCATTCCAAATATGTCTAAGTCAAAATCCATGTAGCTTGGGGAAACGTAGTTCTGACTGACCAATAACAAGAAGAGAAGACAACAGCAGGAACTATATATCTGTGGTGAGGTCTCTGGATGCTTAGCTTGTGCTTTCCCCCATAAAATAGCAGCATAAATAATTTGGGGAAACTTGCAGTGCTCACCTGAAGGGCCAGATTGAAAGCGAGGGGGGGGGGAGTCTATGGATACAGTCTTCATGAAAGAACAATGTCTTCCCAGTTACCCTAGAATATACTCAGTGACTACAGAGACAAATTATTGGAATCTCATGTCAATATCAGTCACTCATCAGACTAGTCTGCTGAAAATGACAAAGCACGAACACTGAAAATTGCTGAAATTCAGCATGGTGATCACCTTCATCATGTGAAATCTGTGCCTAATGACCTATGATCCCTCAGTTATCTAGAAAGGCTAAATCTTGGATTTCAAGTCAAAACATTTCTGTAAGTACTATCTGTGAAAGACCATGGATGTAATCCCAGCAAGTCCCTGGAAGATTCACTCCGTGAAATACATTTGGACTCTTGAGCCTTATGGAAGTTGATAGACTACCTCTCACTGGTTGTATGATGTTCACAGTATTTAAGTCACCAATGTGGGACTCTTGTGTTCACTTGTGAGACTGCTTACAAACACAGCTTGCCTTTCCAACTGCTCCTTTGTTTTGTCTGTGTCGATTCTGGTGCTGTTGGTGAAGACAACGTCCAGACAATCCTTCCTCTGCAATGACATGCCATAGCTTGAAAGCTACCAGGCAGGTCTGTGACCTGTTGCCCTGTTCCTAAATCATTTGAGCACCTGCAAACCACGACTATCTATATAGAGCTGGATCTGTGGAGGACCTGAAGTAGCACAGCTTACAATAACAAGAAACCCAAAGGTTAACGACATGTGACATGCTAGATTTGTTCATGGTGGTCTCTGAAACGTACAACACTTGTATTGTGCCCAGCATCTACTGAAAGTGGTCCTTCAGTGTTTCCAGCACTGATGGCTCCAATAATGGGGAAATGTGATACATATATTGAGTTCTTGAAGGGCACTGAGCACATGGAACTCCCTTTGAAGCTGAACACTTTCACATGTGTAAGACCAATGGAGTGCGGAAACTGTGTTGCTTATGCAAGCTTAAACTGCTTTACTGATTGTTTCAAGCAAGCAACATTCTTCTGTTTTCACAGTCTCTCTCTGCAAGTGAATGCTGCCCCATCAGCTTTCACTTGTTCCTTTCTAGAGACAAGCAGCAGTAGCTCCATGGCAGCCTCAATTGTTAATTTTTGCCCAGGGAAAATTAATCTTTGTGCCAACGACAACATTTAGCATATATGGTTTAATTCAATAGACTGCTTTTTATTATTAAATTCAGACTGAGGTTGGGAATGACTGAGATTACCTCAAGGGTATATTTTGTATAAAAAAATAACATGAGGCTGAACTATTAAATATCAACCATAGTTGAGTGATATTAACCACATGAAAAACATATGTGGAGGGCATACAAATGTAACATGAAAACTACGCAAAAAATGGACAATTTCCCCCTTGAAAATTTATGCCCAACTTTTATAAAGTCTTATGTTACCCTTCGTAAAATTCAAAGGTATTTATGGAGACCACGTTTGTACCATTGCCAGTACCTAAAGGGAAGGGAGCAGCAGTGTATGTGTGATGCAGAATAGAATACAATAAAAGATTCTTTGCTTTTTGGCTCCCTCCCCCCATAGCACACAAACAGCTGTTTTGTGGCATACTTACGTGCTGTGTAGCTTGTGAGTTCGAGACCTACTGGGCAGAAGCTTCAGCAGAATGTACGAACTTGCCTCATGTACTGAATCTAAATCAAGGTGCACATTTAATATATACGTGGCTGGTAGCTTATCTTCTGTATGCCATTAGGACTGACCAGAGAATGGCTTGGGAAAGTTACTTGTTTCGGTCCACAATCCTTAGAACTCCTCAACCATGCTGGCTGGAGGGTACCAGGATTTGTCACCCAGCTTGTGATATTGCAAGCTCAAGATTGAAGTGGGGAGCTGGCTGAATAACCCAGTGGTTGAAGTATCTGGTTGCCGAGCCAGAGATTCAGAATTTGGACGCAAGAATTGCCTCGGAGAATCAGACCTCTCCAATTCAGTTCTAACTTTCCGGCACAGGATAGTTGGATATCTCTGAGAAGCAAACGTCAGTGATGACTATTCCTCCAGTGCACAAATTTGTTAAGCATATTTCTTTTATACATTAAGATTTCCTTTAGCTTTCTTAAGTTAAGAATATTTTTACTATGGTATGAAATGATACCATAGTATTATCAGTGGTCACTCCTTGTCTCTAGAACGATCTCCCATCTGAAATCCACTTGGCCCCTTCCCTGGGAACTTTAAACCGTCCTTGAAGACATGGATCTTTAGGTAGCCCTTCCCGGAATTTACATCTGCATAACGCAGCTGCACTTTCTAGTCCTTACTTAATTCTGCCATCTTGCCTTTCCAACTGTTATTTGTCTGTTGGTTTTTATTTACTCTGTCCATTTGTTATTTTGATTTTGCATTTGACTTTGTATAATTATGTGCTATATGGTCAATTGAATTTTATATTTTTGTTTTGATTTGTTTGAGAATGTTTTATATTTTATGTGTTATTGTCCCATTGAGTGTAAACTGCCCAAAGTGACCTTGCAGCCAGATGGGTGATATAGAAATTGAACAAGCAAGCAAGCAAGCAAACAAACAAATGATACATATATAAATACAGTACCATCAGTAATTGCAGGATGCTCTTTTCTTCAGCAATCCATCTGGAGGGATGCTGTATCACTCAACTCATAGTTACTTTGTCAGATGGGGCACGGTTCTCTGCTGTTAAACCCCTAGTGGTAAATAGTGCACAGGTCCCTGCCCAATCCTGGCCGTGAGAGTTAATAATAGCAATATAAAAAACTAATAATATGCTCCCTTTATGTGACACCCAAAGTCTGGTAGCTGAGGTGTCCACTCTTGTTAATGGTAAGGGTGGGCCTGACTCTGATTGGTTCTGGCTGTGATTTGCAGGCAGAATTTCTTGCATTCCTTTAAGCTACAATGCTAGGGACTGAATCTGACCTTCCTCTGCCCCATAGTTAATGCTACACATCTGTAGTCTACAGATGAATTGTGCACATGCTGAAAACAGTCGGCTCAAGGTGAAATCAGGCAGCACATTATTAGGAGGTGCTTATCATTCTACAAAGGTTTATTTTTGAGCAAGCAAACATGCAAACAAACCCTGTATTTACCTCCCAATGACCAATCACAAAGCAAAATAAGCTAATTTACTGATAATGGAGGTGAAAAAGCTTATCCTATAGTAGTCATATATGTTATAGAACTTCAGGAATGCCTTCTACTAACAACATACTGTCTTTATTGTAAACTTTGAGCCCAAGATGACCAATGTTAGTATCACCTTCAGGCTCTGATATTTTTCTAAAATAAAACCATGAGAATCTTAATTCCCTTTCAGTGTTCTTTGTGAAATATTTATCACATCGAGGAATAAAGCAGGACTCTACCTAATAGCCCTACTGCTGCTGTTGCACTCTTGCAGGACTCCCTGCAATATGCACATGAAAGAGCATAGAGGAGAAGGTGTGGAGCAATCTGGATCCTGCCGTATCTGTATAGTTCTGAAGTGGGATCTGAAGTGACCTTAAACCCTTGGGATGTACTATTGGCCATTATATATGGCGAGGGCTTATGAGAACTGGAACCATAAACTGCACCCCCTGCTCTAGATCAATACAGTGCTGTCACTGATTCTGATAGCTATTTCTGCTGCTGAGAACATGGTTGGATTTCCTGGACTCTTTCTTAAAACACTAGCAGAGAAGGGGTTATTAGTCTTTATGCTGAAGAAATCATTTTAAAAGGCAAGCTCAAATCAAATAAATACCACACTTGTTTTACAATGTTCTGGTGCCACAAAAATGTTTCTGAGGTCTGGGAGTTATTATGCATGTAGTTACATACATGCAAACCCATTCCTCCAGGGAAGCATATCTGTGTGTGGTGTGATGTGTTAAAGGTTTCAGTTCATAGATAAACCGCTGTATTGCACACATTGCCCTACTGTACGCTCAGGCAATTACTCACTTGAGTGGACAGCATGTAATTTTTTGCTTCTCCCAGGGCACTAGTAACGTGTAGTTCCCCACTTTTTAATGATTTGTTCAAAGGCTTTTGATGAATATGCGCATTATGTACCTTGGAGCGATACAGGCCTATTTAGCATCTGACTCGCTGCCCTTTTCAGGGCTGTACATCTTGGAGGTGCTTAAAAGTGAAGTGCTCACAAAACTAGGTGCACTGGGGTATGGAAACACACGTTTAATAGATGTCACACAAGAACAACTTACATAGGAGAAAGCATTAGATACTTCCCTTGAGTAATGATAATGTGAATCGAAGGGAAGCCAGCCAAATATTTCTTTTTGAATAGGACTCTTAGTTTCCAGCATTTGTGTGAGTCAGGCAATCCAAACAAGGCTTGGAGTGTTCCTAATCTTAAACCCCAAGTGCAAATCGGATGAGACCTGACATTCCCTTTGGATAATTGATGCACAGAGAAGCTGCTGGTGTGATACATTTTTATGGATTCAAGGCCATCTTTTCTCAGTTTTGAAGTCATACTCTTCTCTTTGGGCAACAGAAATCAACTCATTTCCACTGGAATAACATTCCATCAATTGTTGTTCTTTTTTTCAAAAAGAAAATATTTAAATGCAGCCTTTTCCAGAGTGATTTGGATGCCAAATGTCAATTATTGTAGCAATAGGTTCACAAGAAGTGCAGACTACACAGGTTCAAACAAAACTGGCCCCATCTGTTGTGTAGAAACTGTGCAGAAAAGAAACATGGAAGACAAAAAAATAAGTTGGTAACCAGGAATAATGAAAATACTTTTTCCATTTTTTCCCCATCTTTTGGTCATTGTAGGAAATGTATAGTTTTGTCTAGAATGCTCATCTGAAAGATACACAGGTGCCAACGTGTGGAAAAAATGGTTTTCTTTGTTAAAATAACCTGGTGTGTTTGGGCCAATTGCATTTGAGGTCTTCCTTGGGGACAAAAGATTGACAATGTCTGAAGAAATATCTGAAAAACTGTTTCCAAACCTCAGTAACCACATGACCCTTATGCCTGGACATGTCTCTCATAAACCTACTGCCCTGAGGAAGGCCACAAAATAATAAACGTGTTGTTTTCCACCAGCTTATTCTGGTCTTCATCTAAACTAGTCTCTCCAATGGATATGCATACCTGGGACCTGTAGTTTGGCACATGTTGGTGGCACCAGCTCATTCATGTTCTAGGCTAGTCTTTTTTTAATCTGGTGTTACCTGCATGTGTTAAACCAAAACTCCCATGAATGCCAGATATGATTTGCAGTGAGTATAAGGCACTTAGCTACTTTCATTAGCCATTTTTCTCCCATAATTATCCTCCACCAAGTCATTATGAATGGCCCATTCCTTTCCCCAGCTTTGTCCTCAGAACTATCCTGGGAGATAGGCTGAGAGAAGACATACTGACTGCCCTTAGATGATCAAGGTTGAGTTCCAAGGATTTGATCCTGGTTCTTCGTAATCTGATGCTCTAACCAAGTGGGTGTCAGGGGCCAGGTTGTACACAGTTGTCTTGCCCCTGCTTGTACACAGTAGGGGCAAGGGCACCAGGACCCAGCCAACAGCACAGAGGGCCAAGCCCAACTCATACATAGACCAACTAGCTAGGAGCACAGGAGCAGAAACTGGAGCACTGGGACTGGAACCAGGCTGCAGGACTGGGAGCACTGAGTCAAAGCAGGAATGTAGGAACAAGACTGCTGAAGACCTATGTCACTGAGGCAGCTTCTGGGAGGGAGAGTCATCCCTTAAGTAGGCCTTCCCTCAGGGCTCCCAGGTGAATCTTATGAGAGCCCTGGCAACACTGCCCCAGCAGGTCTTGATCCTGAAAACACTGAGCTCTTCCTGGGACCAAGCTGGCCCTGATCCTACATCTTCCAGGGCGGTGGTGCAGGGGAAACCCTGCTGCCACCCAGATCCTGACAGCGGTTGCCAAACTTTTTCAAGTCATGGCCCCCTTTTATAATATCCAAATAACCTGCGACCTCCCCCCATAAGCATAAAAAAGCATTTCTAATGGAAAGTCATCCCTTCTCAGAAAGTAGGGTCTTTTTTTTCCTCTTCCAAAGGGCCAGTTTCTCATACATGCATATACATGCTAGCTTTATATCCCACTTTGAAATGTCAAGGAAGGAATTATTTAGCAATGGCTACAACACATATAAGGAAAATACTTTGTTGCCCCCTTGGGGGGGGGGTTCTCTCTTGGGAAGACTCCCAGATTGGGAAGGACTACTCTGACCAGTACACAGCCAAGGCTTTCATTAAAGTAACACTGGCCAGCCGTAAGGATTTTATGTGGCTTGGTTTCTTAGAATGGTTAGCTGAACATAAGGTACCAAATGTTACCCCATTAATTTCAATGGTACCTAGAATGGTTAACTAGGGATAGGAACATTACTGTGAAGAAAAACAACAACACTGGTATTAGTTGAACCCAAAATATTGTATTTGGATGGGTATGTACACCTGTCAGAAAGTGAATGGCCTGAAGTTATACTGATCTCTGTGTAGTTTATGGATCTATAAATCCAGACTGCAATAGGCACTCTTTATACATTGCTTTCCTGCTACATCTTCTCTCTCTCTCTCTCTCTCTCTCTCTCTCTGTGTGTGTGTGTGTGTGTGATATGTATGGCACTTTTACTGCTTGAAACAGACATCCTTAAGGGGTTGCATTACACCTTTTGCCCCCGTTTTTGTCCTTAGAGAACACTGTAAATGGCATTGTAACAGAGCATGAGAGTTCCTTAGAGGATTAATGAAACTTTATAGAGGGCATGATTTAACTAGTACAAGAGAATGTTTTGCTTTCTTAGAATAAAAGGCAGGAAGGTACCAAGAATCTGTCTTAACATCAACTGGCCCCAGTACAGAGTATTCCCATGCTACCCCTCCATGTTATGTGAATTATTAGCAGATTGGAAGTGACATCAATTAGTTATAAGTCTGTGTTTCTGATGGAAAATAAAAATGAGCTACTGTACGCACAGCTCTCAAATTCATCTCTACATTGCCTAGGGATTTTCCTTTCTTTTCTTTCCCACAATATCAATTATCAGTTTATAATATAATATTGTTGACTTAACAATGATATATTTCCGGCTGAAGGCAGAAATGCATTTTGTATTAATAAATTGTTTTGAAATGGGGTTAAGGAATATTTCATTATATAGGAAAGGCAGCTATAAACTGTATTAGGTGGTCTCTCAATCACTCCTACCTGTGGCTGGTTTGTGAGGTTAAGCATTTATCAGTGTGGCAGGAAATATTATACATGTGATAGACAGCTATTAGTTCTTCTCAAGCAGAAGTCCCGGTACCTTATATTCCCAACGCCATGGGAAAAATTCACTTGGTATTTTCTTTCTGACAACTGTGCGGCTGTTCATAATTTGATGGAAAATTGATTAATCACACATTTAACTCAATGCAAGATCTTCTGCACTGTAATAAATTATGGCCATTAATCAATAAGTACAATGTAATTCCAGGAGTCTGGAGACATGCTGGTTTCTAATAGAAAAGCTTGCACTGAGGCCTTCTTGCCAGTGACCACTTCATCTGAGGTATTTTGCACCTGCCTCAATCCAATTAGATGACATAATTAATGAATCTCAATGCACTTGATAATTTGTTATACAAAAGGAAGAATGTTTTGGCACATCCATTAAGTTCTGATGTACAGCCCTCTACAAGAGAGAGAGAGAGAGAGAGAGAGAGAGAGAGAGAGAGAGAGAGAAACCAGGTGAACCCTATAACTGCAAAGTAGTTGTCTTATTGTTCAGCTGTGTGTGCACACTGTACACATCTTGTGAGTAAATAGGATTAAAGTAGTGCTACAGATGAATGAATGGGTTTTCTCTGACAGAAACTGAAGGGAAAAAGTCTTTGTGTACATATATATGTGTATAAAATACACACACACACACACACACACAGAGAGAGAGAGAGAGAGAGAGAGAACTGACCATCTTGCATCTTTTATGACAAATTAAATGGTATGATTAGAGTAAGTAGTCAGGAAGTATTGTTTTCCAGCCGATCTAATCAATGTTTCCTTGGTTAAGTCTCAGTTACAGTTTTACGGATCACACTCCTTTTGCACCTGTTCTATGGAACCCACAAACAGGCACTCAGTCGATTTTACAGCAAGAGAAAAGCATGCACAGATAAAAAGGAAAACCAGGCCCATTGATAATTCTGTCACTAAGAGACGATATGAGCAGATTTTGTTTAGAGCCTCTGAAAAACAATTAGCTGAGGATTAGAGGACTAAAAGGCCTTTCCTAGCTGTACCTGGAAAATACTTTGCCCATTTAATGCCTTCTAAGCTGTCATTGTGCTTGAACTTCAGTCCCAGTGATTAATGAAAAGCTGGAGGGCACAGCTAGAAGCTAAAGTCTCAATTATAAAAAAGCAGTAACTAGTTTAATGTGCTGATGCTTTGATACTTAAAGTGACAGCTGTGAAAAATGGCAATATTTCCAATCATGCTTTAATAATTTATCATTAATTTATTGGCATGTCCAACACACTTTACTCCCACTTTTCTTTTTGTCCTTTGAGGTTCACAGTGAATTGACAGAGGGTAGAACAAGAGCTGTTGTAGTTGGGATGGTCTTTTCAGGAGTAACCGAACAGTTCTCTAAAAAGCGCTTCAGTTGCAGGAGGATCAATTGCAGCCAAACTAGTAGTGACGCTATTGGTGCAGCTGCTTGTGGTGCTAATCTGGCTTCTACCACAACCACCATCACCATGAGAATATCCTTCAGAATATCTCCCATATGAATCTTACAATATAATTGATAATTTAAGTTCTTATTTTTTTTAAAAAGAAAAAACAACTTTTGAGCCAACTAAAATAATCTTATACCACAAAAGTAGAATCTAATATTTTAAACTAAGTATCTGATGTCTGTACTCCATCGTTTTCCATAATGCTACACAGAACCAAGAAATAACTATCAGGTTGTAATCAATATTAGAGTGGGAAAACAGAATATTGGTTCAGACATGTATCCTATTTGTCCTTGCAAGTTACTTGAAGAAACTGAGACAGACATTGATTCTGGGATTTAAAGGACACATCTTTGTTATGGCACATGAACCCAAGTATACAGCTAACTGTAGCTATGTGTCAAAAGGAATTCCTGGTCTGTATGGGGTATCCTAGAAATTTTCTGCTCATTGAGTCAAGGCATTTTTGGACAAAATATGCATGCAACTGCACACATTCCTGTATACTTGAAATGGGTGAAGTCTAAGAGATCAAGGGAGAGCCTGTTATACCTGTAACCCAGTCTAAAGTATATGTTCCCTAAACCATTCCTCTTGCTAAACAGCAAGGCATGAACTGTTGGATAGCTCAGTGGTTTAAGCAGAGGTTGAGAGTTCAATTCCCCACTGTGCCTCCCTGACAGGAGCTGGACTTGATGATCTCTAGGGTCTCTTTCAGTGCTGCAGTTCCAAGATTATTATTGTTTGTTTGTTTGTTTGTTTGTTTGTTTGTTTGTTTGTTTGTTTGTTTGTTTGTTTGTTTGTTTGTTTGTTTATTTATTTATTTATTTATTTATTTATTTATTTATTTATGCCCCGCCTATCTATCTTGTTGTTGTTTTGAAAGGAAATTTTGAATTTCACACTAATATATACCTTACACCATCACAACTGTGTTGGTACAAAAAAAGCAATTTTTTAAAGCTGGCAGAACCAAAGAGAAGCTAAGTAAATGACTGTTTCACACCAACACAGACCTCTGCGAATCTGGAAAAAAAAACAAGCAAATTTACGCCTATGCCAGTGTACCCTATGCCTCTGAACATGTACTGTGAAAGACCTGAAGCAGGCTATCTCAAATGCCTTTGAAGTTGCCCATTATTAAGCCAAAATTATCTATTTATTAGTTGTATAATGGTGTTTTGAACACAACCAAGGAAGAGTATATTACTACATGCTTTGGCCTGGATCCAATTGGTAGTCCCTCACTAGAGTAAAGCAATTGAATCAATGGGATTTATCTAAGTAGTGCCTTACCATTTCGCCACTGATTCAATGGTCTACTCTAGGTAAGGCTAGCATTTGGATTTAGAACTTTGTGTGTTTAGAACACATTTAGAACAGTGGTCGTCAACCTTGAGCCTCCAGATGTTCTTGGACTTCAACTCCCAGAAATCCTGGCCAGAAGGGGGGGTGTAGACTTCTGGGATTTGTAGTCCAAGAACATCTGGAGGCCCAAAGTTGAGGACCACTGATTTAGAACACATGCTTTGCTATGCAGAGTTATAGCTCATAATATTTATAAGCCTGCAGAGAGTGGCATAAAATCATCAGGGCAGGGAATTTGATAGTACAAGTGCAACAAGTGTTATATTCAAGCTGCACAAAAAAGACACCATAAAATCCAACAAAACCTTATTTGGAGTGTGGGAAATTTCCCATATTACATAGCACATGTCTAAACCTTTAGCAAATGCAGATGTGTATAATGCTTTTTTCAATTTATTCCCATTAAACCAGCCACATCTCTTCCCATGCACACATTGCTGTAATATGGGACTTGGATGAACAGTACAGAAAACACAGACCTCTCTCTCTCTCTCTCTCTCTCTCTCCCCTGCCTCTCTTAGAGCCTTCGATTATTAAAACCACTAACAAAGAGAAGCAGTTTCTGGCCTTGCATGCAATCTGCCAAAAGAGATCTGTCTCATTGCAAACCAAGTGTTAAAACCAGGGGCTCCACTTACTTTTTAAAATAGGGTGTGAAAAAGTTACTTTCTTGGACTACACCTCCCTCTATCATGCATGGTTTGCAGCAATTTTGGGTATTGCATCTCAATCTAGCCCCCAGCCAGCATGGTTGGCAGAAAATTTTGGGAGCTGCAGCCCAGAAAGTAACCTCTCCAAGTTCTGCTTTTAAGGCATTGCTCCAACTTTGGATTTTTGGTAAGGGGAAATATAACTGTAGGACATGCTGCAGACAGCGAGACATGTTTAGTCTTGAGCAGAGAAAACTGAAGGGAGATACGATAGAACTTTTCAAATACTTGAATGGCTGTCATACAGAAGACGAGCAGGATCTGTTCTCAATCATCCCACAGGGCAGGACATAGAACAGTGGGCTCAAGTTACAGGAAGCCAGATTTCAGCTGAATATCAGGAAAATCTTCCTAACTGTTAGAGCAGTATGGCAAAGGAACCAATTACCTTGATTGCCAGTAAGTGCTCCAACACTGGAAACATTCAAGAGAAATTTAGACAACCAACTGGCACATATCCTTTGATTTAGGATTCCTGCCTTGAGCAAAGGGTTGGATTCGATGGCCTTACAGGTCCCTTCCAACTTCATTGTTCTATGATTCTATGAGATCCTCAAGGTATTTTGGATTGTTTGCTGCAAACCAGGAATTGAGCATCTTCTACCCTTGCACAGTCCTTGAACTGAACAGCTGGGGAGAAAAATATTTGCTGAGAACTAGTAGTTTTCTGAAAGCCTATCCATTATTGACAACCCAAATAGGCAACAAAGATTTAGATTATATTATCTAAATAATGAAAAGCAGACTGGATAAAATGTCCAAAAATTACCAGTTTGCACCAGAAATGCAGAGAACAGAATCCACATAATCTGGACCACTTGGTTAAAAAGTTACTTTTTTAGAGTAGGAGTCCCAGAATACTCCATTAGACATGCTGGCCGAGGGATTCTGGAAACTGTACTAGAAAAAAAAAGTACTCTTTCCAAGCTCAGTCTTTGACAGAAGAAAAAACACTGAGGGATACTGCTCAAAAGCTGTGATTATAGCATACCCCCAAAACTGAGTGGCCAGATATATCTTAAGTATGACAGAAACCTCAAGAGGGAACATAATGTGTTATGTACTGCCTCTTTCAGAGGCAAGCCCAAAAGGTTTTAGTGTTGGCAGGGCATTTTGGGAGAAATAGAACTTGGACATGTTATGAGAGAACAAGCCTCACTAGAAAAGATAATCATGCTTGGAAAAGTTGAAAGCAGGAAGAAAAGAGGAAGACCAAACACCAGATGAATTAAAGCCACAGATTTGAGCTTCCAAGAGCTCTATGATATGACATTTTAGAGATACTGTAAATCATTTGTAAGGTACATAAGGGCAGAAGTGACAGCTTTCCATCTGGGTCAAATGCTGCAAGGAATAGTTCATGCTTACATCACTTTATTCCTCTAAATTTTGTTCTTTCTTTCAAGTCAGAAAGTTCCAAGACATTTCAAGACCTGAATGTAAGCAAAATTAAAACTCAGTCTTCAAATATTGTGCTGTAAGAGAGGCAAAAACACAAAAATAAACCCAACCCTAGCCGCATGGGCCAAACATAGCTTATATAAAATGGGTAACAATAACAACAAAACAGCCAGAATCCTGTTGGCAATTTACGCATGATTAGGAACTCACTCATTGCCACTAACAAAGCAATAGTTACATTAGTAGGCACACCCATTATGCAATCAGACAAATGCCTTGGAATGCTGTTCACCTCACACAGGTACTGGCAATTTGCTACAGTGAGTTACACAATTAAACTTACGCACATGTGAATCACCAACAGGATGATCAGAGAACTGGAAACAAGTCCTATGAGAAAAGACTCAAATAACTGGGCATGTTTAGTCTTGAGAAAATAAGCAGAGATATGATAGCACTTTTCAAATACTTAAAAGGCTGTCAGGCGATAGGCAGAATCTGTTCTTGATCATCCCAGAGTGCAAAACACTTAATAATGGGCTCAAGCTACAGGAAGCCAGATTTAGGCTGAATATCGGGGGGGGGGGGACCTGTTAGAGCAGTACAACTATGGACCCAATGACCTCAGGAGATGATGAGCCCTCCAACGCTGTAGGCATTCAAGGGAAATGGACAACCATCTATCAGACCTGCTTTGGTTTGGATTACTGAATTAAGCAGGGTGTTGGACTCAATGTCCTCTCCAACTCAATTATTCTATGATTCTGGAGATTAAGTATATAAAGTGATTTATAAGATCTTGTATCTCCTTTTTTCCTGAACTTTGCCTGGCTACCCGGTTGACCTAATGGGTGAAACACTAAGTTCTGAAAGCAGAAGTGCATCCACAAGCCTTCACCACCTCATCATGTTGGTTTAGGGTTGCTTCCTATACACAAGACCTGCCGGGCCTTAGGATCTCTTCAGACTTTCATCCTATCTTTCTAAGGTACTCTATTGAAAATTGGAAAAGGAACAGTAACATTACACTGAATTTCCTAAACCACAAATGCTATGAAGTATTGGACACATAACTCCAACAATGTGCACATCCAGAATCCTTTATTTATTTATAAATCACCTTTCTGCCCAAAGGTAGTTGGTACAACAGCACAACACTAAGAACCAATAGCATAGAACAATGTTGTTAAGCAACGAACCCATTAAAATCCAATAAAAACTTAACATTGCAATCAATTTGGAAGCAAAACAAAAATACAGTAGCACAGATAAAGAAGGAAAACAGTAGAGAGGGGGGTTTCTCCAGATGATAAACAGCTTCTTTATACAAGGTGATTTTGCTCCACGGATATAATGCATGTGAGATGAGGGCCTGTCCCAAATGTGAGAAGGTACATGTAGCAAAACATATGGCATGTAATCTATGTTGGAATACTGCAATATTCTAAAACCAAAAGATACACTAATAAAAGCTTTGTCTTTACAATGTGCATTGGCCACATTTATTTCTAGATAAGCCTTGCCAGTGAAAATAATGAACAGGCAATCTAGGACTAGAATGCTGTAATAGATACCATATGGAGCTGCCCTTGGACTTTATTTGGAGGCTGAGGCTTATGCAGAACGCAAAAGAGAAAAGGTTCAGTTGGGAATGTACTGTGAATGTATTTCACCAGTACCGAAGAAACTGAGTGGCCTATCGGTTAGCTATATAAAGCAAAGCAAAGTGAGTTGCTTATATACCATTCCATAGTGCTTAAAGCAATCTCTGGGAGGTTTACAATTTAATTATGCAGGCTATACACTCCCCCTCCCCACCAAATCCAGCAAGTTGCATACTCAGTTTACCAACCTCAGAAGGGTGGAAAGCAGAGTTGACCTTGAGCCAGTTATCCAAATCCATTGGGATTGAATTCAGGGTCGTCAGCAGAGTTTTGACTAGATATGGGCACAAATCAGAAAACAGTGATTCATTTTGATTCATGATTCATCAAGGTAAATGAATCATGAATTATAATTTTATGATTTTTTTCTGACGATCAATGAAAGAATTTGTCTAAAAATTCTATAAAATGCCCCCAAGCACCTAGAGACACCAAATTCACAGGGAAGCTTTTCCAGACTTTCCTTGAGAAGTCCTCCAAGTTTGGTGAAGTTTGGGTTTCAGATGTCTGAGTTATAAATCCACAAGGAGGGAGCCCCAGGAAAGTTCTCCACTGACCTAAAGCAGTGGTCCCCAACCTTGGGCCCCCAGATGTTCTTGGACTACAACTCCCAGAAGCCTTTACCACCACCTCTGCTGGCCAGGATTTCTGGGAGTTGAAGTCCAAGAACATCTGGAGGCCCAAGGTTGAGGACCACTGACCTAAAGAAATCAAAATCACAGAGAAGCTTCTACTGACTTTCCTCTACAACATCTCCAGGTCTGATGAAGTCTGAGTTTAAGATATCCAAGTTATACACCCACAAAGTGGGTCCCACAGAAAATTTCCCTTTAGCAGCTGGTTTGGGGAGACCCAATCTTCACCAAACTTGGAAGGACTGTAGAGGATAGCCAGTAGAATTTTCTCTGTGATTTTGCTGTCTCTCCAGGTGCCTGGGGGAACTTTCCTGGGGGTCTACTTGTGGGAATCTAACTCGGACATCTGAAACCCAATCTTCAACAAATTTGGCAAGATTGTAGAGGAGAGTCAGAGGAAACTTCCCTGCAATTTCAGTGTCTCTAGGTGCCTGGGAGGCATTTTATAGCCAAATGAATCAACAAATCAAAATCACTAAAAATTAATTGATTCTTATTCATCGAGGCATTTGATTTGTATGAATACAAATCAACAAATTAGCGATTTTTGAACAAATTTGGTGATTTTGTTTTTAATTTGTGCCCATCTCTAACTTTGAATGCAGTACTGCAATTTAACCACTGTGCCACAAGGCTAACAGCAGAACATTATGTTAGCAACAGAACCTTAATCACATTTAAGGTTCTGTTGTTAACATACAAAGCCTTAAACATCTCAGAACCCCAATACTGAGCAGATCGCCTCCCCTCTTTCTGGCCAGTTAACTTCTATCATCACTTGAGTCTTTGATGGACTCTGGAAACCTCAGTTATTGGAGTCCCAACAAAAATAATACCATCACTTGATTAAGCAGTCATAATCATCATCATTTTCCTCTATGTAGTTGTGCCATCTATACTTTAGACCACTATTTCTCATATTAGAGAAGAGGCAGAAACTGCTAAAATTTAAATGCCTTTTAAGAATACAGTCATTCCCCAGTCAGCAATGATTATTTCCCTCATTTTATTTTCGCATCAGCTGTTACTGCATTTTCAATTACTTACTGTTTTTAATCGTTTTAAAAACAGCTTTGTATTGTCTTTTGTTTTAATGTAAAATGTTTAGAGATGTTATTACATCAAGAGCTATATAAGGGCCAGAGATAAATAAATGAAAAAGAAAATATATCAGTATCCATTGTATTATTGTGGTCTTTTTAAACTGTTTCTGTTGACACAGTATTTGTTTATAGCATTTTAATACTATAATTCATGTCTGTTGTTTTGTTGCTTTTTTCGTATTGTGAGCTGCCTTGGGTCCTACCAAGAAGAAAGGCAGAATACAAAATAAAGAAATAAATAATACACAAGAATAAATAAATTAGTAAACATTCTTGTTTCTTACTTTCATCAGCAATATTGCAGACATATACCTTTCTTCATGAATATAATTTTCTTCTCAGCCCTCAATGAGAACCTCCTTCAAAAAGCAAAGTTACAGGCAAGTAAGATGCAAGAGGTGGCGGAGAAGGATGATTCATGTTCTAAACATTTTATTTAGACCACATGTACAGAATGTGTGCAGTCCATATATATTTTGGATATATATGCCAAATAAAGCTCTCTCGGCATACTGGATCTCTTTCTCTCTCTTTCTCTCTCTCTAATTACCCTGATGAAGGCGACAACCTTGCCACTTAGCATTTCATGGAAATGTTAGGCCTCCCCTTTTATCCTAAAAAAACCTCTTCGTGCTCTTCCTCTTAATACAAGGCAAAGCTTCCTAAAGGCTGTCACCGGTGAACTACTACCATTCAATGACTTCGCAGCTCCTAGAAGGCAAGCTCATTTATTTATTTATTTAAAATATTTGTCTCTGGAAGGACCCAAGGCACATCTCACCCCAAATGTATTGGTTCACTGCTTGAAATGAAAAAGATCTTCCAAACCCATAAAATGGACCATGGAAAGGAAGAATGTCTGATAACTTGCAAATTCAAACCAGAAATGAATGATTTCCTCAATATTGCATTACTGCTTTAAAAAATAACCACCGCTACAGAGCTGATTTCAACAATCCATTTCAGTACTCTATACTGAATAATAGTAGGCTTTATAGAAATAAAATTGAGAAACCATGCTAAGCTTAAACTCCAGATGTTATCCTTACACCAGCTGACAGAACAGTTACACTGGGTAATATATGAAATAAAATAAATGATCACAGTATTTATGTAGCTTTTTATGGTTTTTAAGGTGTTTCACATATGTTATCTCTATAAACCTCTTGAACCCTACTCAATCTCCATACACATTACATGAGGAGGACAAAATAAGGTGACCATGTCCTCCATTACATCCTCTCTTGCCAGGTAGCTTCTGTTTTCAAGGGTGCCCAGTGTACAAGTCAAAAGAATCCAAAAATGGGAAATTAGGAGCCATGAATTTAGTACCTGGGTGGCAGAGAAAAGAGGTTATCTAGTGATTCTCTTCCCCACAGAGATGAGATTTATTGACTAGCTATTTGAAATTGATGCCAATATTTATAATTTGCAATATATTTGCATATATTAACACATGCAAATTAGTGTCTTCTGCTAACCTTTCTGGTGATGCTAAGAAGTCACACTATGACCAAGGGTGGGAGATTGCTGTGCAATCTAAACTACGTAAGCATTACGACAAGAAGAGAAAAGAAGCTTCTGGATTCACAGCATACACTCTAAGTTAGTGGTTTTCAAATTTTTGTTTTTAATTGAGAATGATATGTCTGTTTTCACACTTGCAGGCATTCAGTTATTATATTTTCATTAACAGCTGATATTCAAAACACTAGAAATGTCAATAGTATTAGATGGATAGGGTGATACCTCTTTAAGGCAATGTCATATCTTGGAGGAAAATGTTCCCGGAAATCAACACAGGAAGGTGGATCTGAGGTGAAGAAGACAATAGAAGAAGGAGTTATGTCAGTGAGAGAACTGAGCTAAGAGACCTCTGAGAGTAATAATGCAGAAGATGAACTTTTATGATAAATAATGATAAATAGCTGTCAGTAAATAATGTGCATTAGGAACCTCATGGTGCAGTGGTTAAACTGAAGTACTGCTGCCAAAACTCTGCTCATGACCCAGGTTCATTCCTAGGTAACTGGCTAGAGGTTTGCTTAGCCTTCCAGCCTTCCAATGTTAGTACTCAGCTTACTGTGGGTGGGTGCATAATAAAATGGTAAACTATCCAGAGAGAGCTTTAAGAACTATGGGGTGGTATATAAGCAGCACACTTTGCATTATATCCTACAAGAGACAGTGGAACCTCAATGAAATACTACAACACATAGTATCAGGAGGGAGGTGATTACAGGAGAACAGGAGAAGAAACATCAGCTGAAAATTAAGAATGGAGTATTACAATTCTCAGATGAGCTGATCATTTCTAGCAGAAAGCTAGGGGGAAAAAATAAAGCCTTTGACCTGATGCAAAATGGAAGATATACAAAAAGGCAATTGTTCATTAATGTAACAAAGAGCCTGACTACACATGGAAAAATGTGGGAAATACTACAGGTTTGGGGCAGGCCGACTCACATTTTTTCTGTTGTTCACATGACACAATGGGAAATGGGAATCAGCACAGAATCCCACACTCCCAATCCATTGTTTTTTCCTTTCCACCAGAGGCCATTCTATTCTTTAAAATGTCAAATCCTTTCACTTCAGTTCAAAACCTGTGATCACTTGGACCAATGTGGAAAGGAAAGACCAACTGAACACACACACCTTTTCACTTGGCTCTTGGCTCAGAAGGGAGGGTTAAGCAAGTGAGCATGTATGTACATGTGTGCACGTGCAACCACATGCATATACAACCACACACAAGCAGTGCCTGCACTCACCGCTATTTGTAAAGCGTGTCTCCCAAGAAACAGCTCTTTATTACAGCTTCTTCTGGGTGGGCAGAACTTCTTTCTTTCTTTCTTTCTTTCTTTCTTTCTTTCTTTCTTTCTTTCTTTCTTTCTTTCTTTCTTTCTTTCTTTCTTTCTTTCTTTCTTTCTTTCTTTCTTTCTTTCTTTCTTTCTGAGGAAATGGTAGAAGGAAAGGCCATTCTAAGGCAGTTTGAAAAGACTTATTTTATAGGTGCTTCAAATAGAAATATGATACCAAGGCTCTTCCTGAAAAAACAGTGTAACCACTTCTATCGAAAGGAACCAAAATCCCAATACAACCTCACAGCAAGAGAATGCAAGTGAATTTGCATTTCCTTTGCTGTGTAGTCACATGCTGTGTAGTCACCCCCTTCCCAACATCAGCCGCCTGGCTCAGGGGGGAAAGAGCTGCTTTCAGGGCCCTACTGGACTAGCATTCCTGCACTCAGGGGAGCCGAATAACATCTGCCATCTACAGGTCACTGTGTGAGAGACAGGGGGACTGTGGCTGGGCTGCTGCTGGCTGCCAGATTCCCCAAGGAAATTGGCTGGGAATAAGCTGGGAAACAGGGGGAGCAACCAATTGAGGCTATATATGGCAGGTGAAGATATGGCGATGGGAGTAGAGCATGCCCGCGAAGGAGAAAGGAGGTTAGATAACTTACACCTATCCCTCTTTCCCAGCCAAACAGTACTAGGTGACCATATCATCCACCCCCAGATTGGCAAAAAATAAGACTGCCCTCATCCATGATTTAATTTTGGATGAGGAGGCCGACCCGGCATGCATTACTGAGACCTTGGTGGGAGAAGGAGGAATTCCTCTATCTCAGTTGTGTCCCCCTGGGTAAATGGTCTGGCCATGACAATGGGGTCAAAGATAAACACACCACATCCAGACCACCATCCCCCCATCCTGTTAAGAATACTAGATCAAGTGTATGGCCTTTCTCATGAGTCGGGCCAATGACATATTGAGACAATGGTCCAACACTAGGGTCAGCCGGAGGGTCGAGGAGGAGGTGTGGTGATAGTCTATAAGGATTCCTTCCAGTTTTCCAGACTCCCCATCCCCTTGGGAAATGGTCTAGAGGGTCTGCATTGTGTGTTGGGCTCAAGAGACAGACTGGGGATTCTGTTGGTCTACCGCCCGCCCTGCTGCTTACCAACAGTCTCCCTACCTGAGCTGACAGAGGTGATCTTGGACCTGGTGGTGAGAACCCCCAGACTTTTTGTACTGGGAGACCTCAACCTCCATGCTGAGGCCACCTTAACAAGGGCGCATCAGGACTTCATGGCCGCCATGACAACCATGGCGCTGTCTCAACATGTCATCGGCCCGACTAATGAGAAAGGCCATACACTTGACCTAGTATTCTCAATGGGATGGGATGGTGGTCCAGATGTGGTGGGTTTATCTTTGACCCTGTTGTCATGGTCAGACCATTTCCTGGTAAAGTTTAGACTCTCTGCCACTACTACCCTCTGCAGGGGTGAGGGATCAATTAAAATGATCTACCCCAGTGACTTATGGATCCTGAAGGATTCCTGAATGCTCTAGGGGAGTTTCCAGCTGAATGCTCTAGGGGAATTTCCAGCCCAGATCACTTTGTGGTACAAGGAGATGGCCCGGTGGTTGACACGATCACACCTAGGTGTAATCTCCCTGCCTGCAGAGCCTTTATGGCTCCATGGTACAAAGAGGAGCTTCTGGCTATGAAGCGGTTGGAGAGATGGCTTGAGTGCAGATGGAGGAAATATCGCTGTGACAATGACCAAACACATCTTAGAGCCCATTATTGGGCCTACTCTGTGGCAATATGGCTGATGGAATGCCAGCATTTCTCCAGTCATATTGCTTCCTCAGCATGTCATCCAGCAGAGCTATTTCGAGTGGTCCAGGACTTTCTTTAGCCTAATGATTTAGTGGAGGTCCCAGACTGCTCAGTGGCTCGCTGTAACAAATTTGTTACATACTTTGAGGGAAAAATTGCTCAGATTCGCAAAGAGTTGGACTCCAGTGTTCATGCAGAGCTTATGGTTGTATCCAGTGCTCCGGACTTATTTCATAATTTATTGGATGAGTTTCAGTTGTTACGACCCAAGGATGTGGCCAGGGTGCTTGGATCGGTTCTTGCCACTACTACACAATTCAACCCTTGCCCATCATGGCTAATAAATGAATCTGCCAGGGGGGTTCGCACCTGGATCCTGGAGGTCATCAACTCCTCAGTAACAGAGGGAGTGGTCCCCACCCCGTTAAAGGAGTCAGCAATATGCTGATGACACACAGCTCTCATTCTCTACCAATCCAGGTGTGGCAGTCACTGTTCTGAACTTGTGTCTGGACTCGATAATGGACTGGATGAGGGTCAATAAACTGAGGTTCAATCCAGACAAGTCAGAAGTGCTGCTGGTAGGTGCTCCGCCAGATAGGTTAAAGGGCCATTTCCCTTCCTTAGATGGGGTTACACTCTCCCTAAAGGACAGTGTCCGCAGTTTGGGGGTGCTCCTTGACCTGGGTCTGACCTTGGAAGCCCAGATGGACTAAGTGTCCAGAGGTGCCTTCTTACAGCTGCAGAGACTATATCAACTTTGCCTTTACCTGGATGAGCAGAGCCTGGCAACAGTCACACATGCACTGGTAACACCCAGACTGAACTACTGCAATGTGCTATATGTGGGGCAGTCTTTGAAGACGGTCTGGCAACTGCAACTGGCACAGAACCAGGCTGCGCGGCTGGTAAGTGGTGCTGCCGCACGGACTCATATCACGATGGTTCTGGAAAATTTACACTGGCTGCCGGTTGCTGCTCAGGCCCAATTCAAAGTGCTTACTCTGATATGTAAAGCCCTAAATGGCTTAGTACCTGGTTACCAAAGGACCTCCTTCTTCCATACGAGCCTGCTCATCCTCTAAGATCAGGCCAGGAAGCCCTTCTGAAGGTGCCATCCCTGAAAGAGGTGAGGGGGATGGCATGCCAAAATAGGACCTTCTCGGCTGTTGCCCCCCAACTTTGGAATGCCCTCCCTATAGCAATCCACCTGGCTCCAACAGTTTTGGCTTTTTGATGCCAGGCAAAGACCTTTCTGTTTAGCCAGCATTTTAATTAAATAGTACTCTTTAGCTGGCCATATGAGCAGCAGGATTTATTAATATTAATATTTTAATGACTTTTTAATATAGGGTACTATTATCGTATTGCCTATTTTTAATGTTTTTAAAGTTTTAAATATTGTTGTATGCCGTTCAGAGACCACTGGTAATGGTGCGGCTAAACTTTTTTGTAAATAAATAAATAGATAAATAACTAAATTTACACAGTGGTTTGGAACTTTCTGTCATTGAAATATTCAACCATAAAACAATGTGGGGAAAATTTTAAGGAATATTGTTTCCCCACAACCATATGAACACATTAGGCTAGACACATAAGGTGGTCTTAAGCTGACATAACACAGAACTGACATAACCAATGAGAATCTGGATTACTACATATTCAAAATAAGATTGCAGAGAGTGGTGGGCTTTTGTGGATGGTTTTAGACTGCTGTGAAAGACACATTCTGTTTACCTTTTCCCCTGCAAGTGACGTTTTTTCTTAGAAACATTCAATAAAGATTTGAAGGACTTGAAGGGACCATGCTGAATACTGACAATGCATTGGTCCCGGGTAAACCTACAGAAATGTGTGATGGAACTGGAGACTCAGAAAAGCACTTGAGAAAGTCAGGAAAACTGGGTTACAATTTAAGGAGACAAAAATTCAAATGATAGCCTTAATCCTATCAAGGCCAAGATATACATCTAAGCAATATGTGCATGTTGACCTTGACAGAATTAAGACTTTCACTGAACAAAAACAAAGGGCTGCAAACATTTTTGGGAAAGGTTAATTTCAAAAGAACATTCATTTCTATCCTGGCAAATAAAACCAAACACCTTGGAACTCTCTTTTGAAAACATATCCCGTGGGCATGAGGTGAAGGGACCCCAGGGGTATAGGTGCTGGGTTCTATTTTGTTTAAGATCTATCTCAGTGATCAACCACTTCCTCAGGATGTTTTTTCCCCTATTCTGATGAACTCACAACTGCTATTCAGAGTGCAGTATGACTACACTGGCTCTTTTGGTGTAGACTGATGAAGTTTAAAAGGGTCATTTGAGGTCAGGGGGGAGGAGCAATATAAGATTTGGTGCAATCCTCACACCCAAATAGCATGTTGACCTCAAGCAACTGTTTGGCTCCACCTGCTGTCAGTTGAACACTTCCCCTGCTCCTCTGTAGAGGGGCAGGGGAAGTGATAGTATTATCTTGCCTGTGCACTGAATCACTTAGATTTTTTATACTTTGCCTTGTAGATAGTGCCAATTGAGAAATTGTCTGCAGTTTCAATATTTTTACAATATTTAATCTAAGTGAATCAGTGCAACAGTAATGATCTAGCAAAGTTTTAAAAAATCACTTCCCCTTTCCTTTCTGCAAAAGAGCAGCAGAAGCATTCAATTTGCTGATATCCTAAAGTGGCTCACTTATTTATCCACTTCCCAATATCAGAAATTAAAACCAGAAGGAGTCTGTGATACCAGAGAGGGCAGATGAGGCCATGTAGAATGTTTGGGGTCTCCTTTCCTGCACATGGATGACTCCCTGGTGTTGTAGCAGAAAGGTCTGCAAATGTCATTGATCTAATACACCACACCCAGCAATGGACAGAATGGAGATCAGAGTACTAGAATGGACTCTTAAAAACCTCACCTCTGGTATTTAAAGATTGCTGTGCCTAAGGCATGGAAAAATATGGTGGGGTTAAACATAGGATGACTATTTGAAGAAATCTTGATTTTTTAAGGAAAGTCAGAGGTAATCAAAGCAACATTAATCACATTCAGAAGCAAGTACATTTTATCTTTTGGGGGTATTTCAAAAACTGTTGGTGGTTTCACAATTCCTTAATATTCATGTCTATAACTTTTTCCAAAGTAGATTTTTGCTTTCTTCAGAGCCATTCAAGTCTTTCAAGATCCTCCTTTTCTCCTCTTAAGAGGGATAAGAACAATGCTTTATTCTAGGAACAATATCCAAAAGAGAAATTTCTCTGTTTTTTCCTCCTACTGTTTTTAACGCGAGACTTCATGGGTTCATTGAATTAATGCTACCTTAATCCAAATGTTATTTGTAGAACAAGCACCAGGTATCGTATTGGTGCCATTAGATACAAAGAGGTCTGGAGAGGCTGCAAATCCAGTCTAATAAGCTCTTTGATAGTTTTAAGTATACCCTCTCACCACATTCATACCTGTTCAAAAGGAGATAGAAAAGATTGTGACATCAGATTTCAATATCAAGTAATGAGCGATGCAAGCCAAAAATGGATGGAGCCCAAAGCAAGCTGTTTCGGAGGATTTTTAGCAAGCTCTTGCCATGTGTGACAATTCTTACACACACCACTTCTGAAGGAACATGGGGTATTCACCAAGTACTGCCTTCATTTTGCACCAGACACAACATACTTATGTGGGTGTCACTTTTCTGAACTTTTTTTTACAATAAACAAAGCAGCTTGCAGCAAAGTAAAAAAAAAACAACAACCCCTATATATTCAAATTCAACAATACTACATAAACAATCAACAATAATTACAGTGCACAATTTAAAGTCATACAAATAGGCTAACCATCTCATAATAATAAAGATGCCTTATTTGGGGGTACTTTCATGTGAACAACTAATGTAAAGTGGTTGTTGTGGGTTTTTCGGGCTCTTTGGCCGTGTTCTGAAGGTTGTTCTTCCTGACGTTTCGCCAGTCTCTGGCCGGCATCTTCAGAGGACAGCAACCTGTACTCTGGTGTAGTTGGCTTGGGAGTGCAGTATTTATGGCTGTGAGATAGGCTTTTGTTTTTTCCTGTAGATGGGTGATTAGTGTTTATTGTTGTGGGTGTATTGTTGTGCTAAGGGGAAGAGATTATCTGTTCCTGTGGTTGATGGGTGTCATTAGCTGGTCTTTTGTGTGTAGTGATCCCCTGTCCTTGTTTACTAATGTAAACTCTATGAAATATAGAGTTGGGACTAAAAAAACAGCAAGGCTGTGCATAAGAAATTTGAATGAGAAAGAGCAAGAGAACTGAAGAGGCCATAAACTGCCCTTGCCAGCTTGATCTAGGTATAATTCCTTTATGTTTGTGTTGGAGGAATGAATGCACATAGTGAATTCATAAATTGCATACAATTGAACTGACTTTTAATGTTACATGTTTGAAGATTCCAAACATGGCACTGATTCTTTTATATATTGGACACCTAAACCAGTTGGGGAAGATGTCTTGAATTTTTATCTGAAACTGAATGCAGAGCAACACTTAAACTTTGCAACTGTACAAGCAACTTGTGTATTGGTGCTGTTGCCTAGGTCTTGGGAGCACAAATTATAGCATTTTGCTTTTGTTATTATTGCTCATATTGTACAGTATGTTAAACAATTGTAAGAAAAGACTCAGTTTTTTGAAATTGTGTGTGCAAGGTTCTTCAATAGATATCAAAGTAATCAAACAGCCCCATAGAACATAAGGGTGTTACATCAGTCTTGTACAAGTGGCTGTGTTATTTGGCAAAACTGGTTGTGCAACTTGTTGCCCACAAACCACCATTATGTGTGTTCTGTTCCAATACCGTTTCTGAAGAGTTCCAAAAAAACACTCACATAATCTATTCTTGCTTTCATGAACAGTGACAAGCATGGTTAGCTGTATCCGTACTTTGAGCTCTGGGTTTGTGTAAAGCATCTCTTTTTCCTGCCTTCCATGTATGGGTGTATGAAATAGCATTTCCTGGGCTGAGGAGTCAGTGTTTCCCACCATATCTTTCAAGAAAAGTGGCTGCATGTTTGGCCCAAAATATTTTGCTGCCTGAGGTTAAAGCATAGACGGTGTCCCATCCATTACTCAATACAGAAACTCACCAGACTAGAATTTGGATTTGACTTCAATGGTAGTGATGGAGCAGCATCTTCCACTGTATTCCAAAACTACAAGCTATCTTATGGGGCAGAGGGCAGGCTGTATAATACACACAGCCAGGTTTTTCAAAGTTCTGCAGACTTAGATATGGGGCTCACTGGCACATTCCATAAAATCTTTCGGTATTGAATGTATGGTGAGACAAATAATAAGGTACCTGCTTCTATCAGCTCAGTGCATTGGATTGAGACCAGCTGTGGCATGGTTGCAAACCTAAGTGTGTGAATCAGCTGTAAAGCCAACAGTGCAAAGAACATCCTGCTGGAGGGGATTGCATGGATGACTGCCCTTGAGTACAGTTTTTCTAAGCAGTATTCTGGCCATTGAGGTATATCTAAACCTTCGTTTAGAATTAGCGTGCTAAATATTCCTTCTCAGAGATGGGAAAAGATAATTTTTAAGTTAGAGCTCCCTGAACATCCCAGGTTGCTTGACCAGCTGTAGCCTCCCCCAAAAAATAGTTCAATTCAATTCAAATCCGTTATTACGATCAACAGAGCAGATAACAAAAAAAATAGTTCTTTCTGTCTCTGTCCTTCTATTTCAGAGGCATTCACATCTTTTTAGAGACAGGCAGATTAAAGACTTGAAAGCTTTTATTTTCTTTTCACCTGTGAGACTTATTTGTAAGGTTTATCTTGGGATGCCTTGCAATATTCATGATATCACTGATAATTAAATGGTTTCATGGATAGAAATATAGTGCCGGCTGGTAATAATGCCATGTTATAATGGCCTGTAAAACAAGACATTCCAGATTTATACTTTGAGAGCTCTGTTAGTAGTTAATCTCCTGCTGACCACCTGCAGAGGAGAGCTGGAAGAGCTGCCTTTTGATCTTCTTTGTGAAAGGACCTTAAAGGGTGGGAAAAAAATAGAAGGGGAAATAAATGTGGATGAACCTTAAAAGGTTTTTGGTGAAAATATTCTGTTTGGAACCATTTGGTCCTTTGAACAAGAAAAGTCCACATAGGACATGAAATGTATGGCTGCAGAGTGGGGGGTGGGGTGCACAGACATCTGTGTTTTAGGTCAGGCAGGATCAACATATATTTAATGTAACTCCACTAACTTCTCAGCAGTCATTGCCTGTCTGCTAGACTCATTTGTAAAATCTTCTGTTCTCTCGCAAAGAGTCACTAAAGATACATCATTTTGACCTCAATAGAAGTAAGGATGATAAGTAACAGTAGTTGGCTACAAGGAAGATATTGTGGTTTTGTAGCAGTTCTATGCAGGGCAAGCCTAACTATGGTTCAGAGTAACAGAGCTGTCTCAGGTAGAAATTGGTGTGCGTGTGTTTGTGTGTGTGTTTGAGAGAGAGAGACAGAGAGAGATGGAAAGACAATACAGTACATTGTTAGATATTCATTAATTATTATTGCATATGCTCCCAGGGAGTTAACTTCCTTAACTTCCACCCTAAGTAAACAATGAGGAAAGTACTTTGATTTCTTAAACAGAAGAAACTGTGTTTATTTAGGACAACGCCCATTCAGCCTTAGAAAACTTGCTTTCCAAATACAGTACTGATCATTTGGATTGGACTAGTAAAGATTAAGCGATTGTGGATAGGACGGAACTGAAAACCTGCTGTTTGTGGATGTTGATGTGATCAAAGACTGTATTTCATTTTGGCTCTTCCACACCATGACTAATGTACACAGCTTGCTTGTTATTTTTTAAAGTGACTCGTTGCATTCCTCATTATTTCTTAGCAGCTAGGTTGCCATTATTGCTATTGTTGCTCTGATCATGGGAGTCATTCAGTGTGCTGCTGTTATCAGCAAGCCAAATAAATACAAGGAAATATTTTCTGGTTCCCTCCAATGGCCAGTTCTGCTACTGCACCTTGTACATATCTAGATTAGGGGTGTGTGGCTACCACCATCCGATGTAATTTGTGTCTGAATATTTGCTGTACGCACTGAGATGAATCCATCCTGAACTGATCATTTCCTTGGGTTCTTGCAGGTATTTGTACATTTTTAAATAGGATGGAACCTGGGGAAGGAGAAAACAAAGGGCTTTGACATGAGACTGAGGGAATGCCACTCAAAAGTCATTCAGTGGGTAGACAAAAGCCCTACCAGCTTCCTTGCTTGCTGCCTGGTTGTCTGGCATGCTTCTTTCTCTCCCCTCCCCAGTCAACCTCATGCTGGGAGCTGTGCCCAGCACCCACCCTTCCAGAAATCAGTCCTGCATCAGGCAGTATTAGACTTTTAAAATATGCAAAAGCTAGACAGCACCAATTAGAAGTGCTACTTTGACATATCCTCTGAAGCCTAAACAAGAGAGTCCAATCCACCCATCCCACATTCATGCACACTCTCAATCCCAAGTGTAATGAAGAATGTATGCAGCTACATAAAAGGAGGGTGGGACCAGCCAGTCTTGTAAGCAATGCAGAACCTTCCCTTTGCCATGCCTGGATGCACAATGGCTACCTGGTTGGTCAGACAGAAATATATATATTCTGGTGAGGTCAGTCTGAGCTTCCACCAGTGCTTGGGCTCAATCACCTGATTTTCCAGGGATGTTTTAGCTTTCCTTGTGGCTTGAGCTGTCAGTTTCCTACTTTGGTACTTCCTTCTTTAGCTGTAGCAACTAATGAAAAGTTTTTTTAGAGAGAGTTCCTCCAAAATTTCAACATTTCTAAGGACCCAAACCCAGATGTTATGTAGGGGTATGTGAACTGACCCAAGGGTGACAGGAGGCATATTGGATCATCCTGATATCCACTCCAGAAATGCACAAAAGTGCTTCATTTGGTCACTTTTTTCATTCCTAATTTAGAATAGTACAAAAGGCAAACACAAAGAATATTTTATTGTCTCTTAGCACTGAGAAGAGAATGACAGAAGATCAGACAAATTCCTCTTCAAATGCCCTTTCAAAGTCAATATTTGAAAGTGAGCATAAAATGTTCATTCTTACACCTGAACTACTTTCAGATGAAATCCCTTAGAATAATTTACAAACATTTGAAAAATTAAAAGATAGCTAGCTTTCAGTTAAAAATCTCTTCCTCAGCAGCAGCTCACTTGTCAAATGTTTGTTTGAAAAGGAAGATTGTTTTCTGCCAGCAGAAAGACAGCAGGGAGGAGCCCAGTCTAGTCTCCTGTGGGAGGGGGTTCCACAGCCTGGGAGCAGCCACTGAAAAGACCCTCTGACCTGTCTCCACCAAACACACCTGTGAGGGCAATGGGACTGAGAGAAGGGCCTCTCCCAAGGCTCTTGAAACTCAGAGAGGCTGATTTGGAGAGATATGGTCCCTCACATAACCTGGATCAAAGTCCTTTATAGGAGAGGTTGTCAACCCCTGGTCCGTGCCGGTCCGTGGCCTGAGCCACACCATGGAGACAGACCTCCCGTCCCCTCGCATGAACTCCCCTCTCCACAGCTGCTTTGTGAGCACACACATGCATGCCAGCGCCAGTGTGAGCACTCCCCCACCACTTCACATGGTGGGCACACTGGCGGGTGTGCAGGCGCTCCTGTGCATGCACAAAGGTGTGGGGAAGCACTCATGCTGGTGCTGGCAGGTACCCACTCTCCCCACCACTTCACGCATGTGCCCAAAAGTGCCTGCAAGACCATCTGCGTGAGCACAAGGGGGTGCCCTGCCTTCCTCAGAGGCTCAGCCAGCCCCCAAAAATGTTGGGGATTGCTGCTTTATAGGGCTTTTTAAGTACTGAATAGTGCCCAGAAATGGATCAGCCGTCAATAATGCTGTTACAACAAGGAGTTATGTTCTCCCTGTAACAAGCCCTGCTCAAGAATCTAGCTGCAGAATCCTGGATCCACAGAAGTTTCCAAACACAGCCCCACTTAGAGAATGTTACAATAATCCAAATGGGGTGTAATTAAGGCATGTATAGTAATGGCCAGATCAGATTTACTGTATACCATAAAGAGTGCCTGTATTGTACATGACTGAATCCCAAAACTAGAGGTGTTTCTGCCTAAGTCCAATTGCTGGTTCTAACTCAGGTAGACCTAAAGAATGAAGGAAGTTGATTCATGATGCAGCAACTGTTTTAGAGGGTTAATGTCATTACACTATGTTATAATTCCAAGAAGGGTGCATCACTGAGCTCATATTCTCAGTGGGAGAGAGATTGATTTGTAATCTGCGTTTTCTTGCTTTTGTGGATAAAGTTTCCACTATAATATTTCCCCCCTCTTGGGGGAATACAAACCCAAGAATAGTCTCATGCCCAAAGATACAACAGAAGAAGCAAGAAGTCCTATCTTCCATAAATAAAAAGTCACACTTTTGCATTATGAGCCTCAGTCAGTGAGTGCTGCATAAGTACTAAGCCAGTAAAACACCTCTCTTCTCCCCAGAAAGGTGCTTAGAGAACAGAAAATGCTATCTGTTAGAGATATGTAGATTTATGACTTTGGGCAACAACTCCAAGAATTCCCCAGGAAGCTAAATGGAGTTCTGCATGGGGAATTCTGGGAGCAGTAGCACCAACCTACACACCTTTACTATCAGTGTGTAGATTGCAGTTGCTATCATGTGAAGAGAGTCCTGTCTGAGGGAGACGTTGGGGAGAGACTCTAATGGAATAATCCACTGAAACTGTTTGCACTGTACAATATAGTATTCCTGGGAGTTTCTTTTTGGAAGAGGAAACTCTTGAAGGAATTGTATTCTGGAAAACCCTGAAAAAAAGGGTCACCAAAATTCAGAAATCGGAAATCTAAAACTAATGCCAGATAATTTCGAGGGTGTGAGTAATTGTTTTTGGTTCCCCCCCCCCTTTAGTTTACTGACTAATACAGCTGTCTGGATAACTAAGTGAGGATGTGACTACACTGGGATTTGATTTGCAGCCTGTTTGACATATGAATTCTCAGTCAGTGAGCTGCAAATTGATTTGGGAGTTCACCGTTCATACTGGATGTCATGTGATTTGCATTCCAGCTCACAAGCCCCCTTCTTTCATTCCTTCCTCTGGTCCTGCCTCTGCAGAGCCTTTTATGGGGAATAAATGCAGGAAATAATAATGAGGAGCCAGCAATAAGGTGACTGGGTGATCTGCTGCTAATCTAATATATGTAAGACATTTTAAAAATATATAATTTTTTTTGAGAAGAGTAAGAGGATAAGAAAGAAAAACATGGGGCATTCTCCCAGTCATGAACATCATGTCCCAACTGCCTACATCACCAAAACACCACCTACACACACAAAACCTTTGGAAAGGGTCACTTTAAGTCAGAATTGAGTTGATGACAGACAATTATTACTATTATAGTTTAGCATAACAAGTTGTTTAGGAGCTTCATGGTGCAGTATTTACATATTTACACTGCAGTACTGCAGCCAAGACTCTGCTCATGGTCCAGGTTTGTTCCCAATGGGCCCAGGTAGCTGGTGCAAGGTTGACTCAGCCTTTTATTCTTCTAAGGTCAGTGAATTGAGTACCCAACCTGTTGGGGGAGGGTAATGTTTAGCCTTCATAATTAAATTGTAAACATCCAGAGAATGCTTTAAACACTATGGGACAATATATAAGCAGCACACTTTGCTTAATTCCTGTGAATTATTTTCCCCCTGTAACTCTTGTCTAAATGGTGTTCCAATTAATAGGCATCCAGTCACCTGAATTAGGTGTTAATAGTTAATAGAAATTATTGTGCAAGCTAACCAGTCTTTCCTGTTCCCACCCTAAAACTTCCCATTTTGCAGGATTTCTAGAAAACACTATGCTATATCCCTGGGCACTTGAATGCTTGGTGGGAATATTCTTCTATGTGTTGATAATCTGGAAGTTGTGTTTCTGCACAGCAAATAGGACCGGGCATATAATTCTAGAAGACAATTTATTTAGCTGGTTATGAAATAGATATGACATTTACTGTTAAGCCTCTCTCTCCCTCTCCGTCTCTCTCTCTCTTTGTGCATGTGTTCTAGTATTCTGTTTTGTGTAAACAATAAATGGGGGGATGTTTTTACAAAGTTCATGGCGGCATTTACCACCTTTAATATTAATAGTGGTTTCTCTTTTAAGTCTGCAAATTGAGAGAGTGGTAGAAAGTGTAGTTTATAAAAGAAGATTAGTGGGTTTAATATGCACTGGAGAGTCAAAGAAAAATCTTATTACTGTATGGAGAAATTACCTCATAAAGAAGCTAATACAGCAGGCTAGAGAGTAATTTTTAACAAGGTTTTTATGATGCAAAAGTGTAGGCAAGCTAATGAACTTATCTTTCTGGTTGTGTTCAAAAGGGAATAGTTCCCCTCTTCTTCCCCCCCCCCCCTTCTTTTCCAGTTCTTCTCTTTTTAAACAGTAAAATACATTTAATCACTGTCAGTAACAGGAAGTCATTACTTCCTTGCTAAATTAAACAAAATCATATGCTTTGCTTTTTGTTGTAGGGTGACGACATATATGGATCAGCTGGTTTCTTAAAAATGATGAAAAATGAAAGAGAAGATAAACTGCTCGGCTTCATTCCTTGTGGGGTGATGTGGGGTGAAATGCAATGTTTGAAGATGAGCATTTCGTTCTGAAGAGGGTGTGCTTCTCCCTAAATAACTGTTATAAATTTACTGTTCAAGCCAAGAAACATCCACTCAAAAGTCAGTCTGATTGAATTCTGCAGTTTACTCACAGGTAAAGTTTCATGGGGGGGGGTGGTAGCCTTAGAAAGAAAGCTCAAAGGGCAGAACCAGGTCCCGCTTTTGTTTTACCCAGGCTGTTGTGTATGTGAAAGAGCCATGTGGTCTTTGACATTCATAAAACAGACATCTGAAGAATGTCATCTCCAATAGCAGGAAATCTTGAAGGGGGAGGGGACTGGTAAATACCAAATGTCCATCTGTCAGCACCCCAGCATGACATGCAGAGGTATTGTTTAAGAAGAGAATGACCACATTTTCTTGCCCAGATGCCAAAGACAAACTGCTGCGTAAAACACAGACCCTCTTTATACAACTCCGCAATCCATGGTCTCAAAATTAATTTACTCATACTCTTGAGGTTCATCTGATGTTTGGAAGAGGTTGTCTGTTTGTTATTTTTATGTTCAATAATGCACATATCATAAAGTTTCATGAGATTTTAAAACCAGACTGCACAATGTGACATCACATAGGTTTTCCTGTGTTTAAACATACTTAACTCCATGCTGGATTGTGAACTCTTGCCGGCAAGGCGTTGACACATTGCTGTTTCCATTAATCTCAGGGTAACCTCATGGAATGCAGTGAGCCTGATTCTGACAACAAACAAACAAACAAACAAACAAACAAACAAACAAACAAACAAACAAACAAACAAATAAACAATAGGTTTGGAATGCAAGACTTCACTCTTAACCATAGTTACCTAGAAGAAAGTCATGAGAACTACTTATAAATTTGAGTATCAATTTTATCCGTTCTTCTTTTGACATTTGATTTGTATTTTTTAAAAAAATTATGATGTTTACAAAGGCATGCTACAGAACATTGCAACAGTAACAATTGAACAAAATCTACTTATTTTGTTGTACCTCTTTTCACCAGTCTACTCATTTTTAAAAGTAAAATCAGACCATTTATGAGATCATCTTTCTCTATATTCCATTGTATGAACATGGGTTGGATTCAAATTAGGTGTGTACAACCATACAAGCAGGAACAGATTTCCCTGGCTCTTCTTCATCAACGCAATCCCTCTAGCTCTCTAGAAAATATTTCACAGAAGCCTGGAACCTTCATGCAGAGGGTGGGACCTTCCACCCACCCTCTACATGGAGCAGCCTGCTTCACAAAGTAGGATCAAGAGCATTTGTGATGGGATGAGGTTTACAGAGAGTGCCACATGGACATTGAAGTGGAGAAGTCCACTTGTCAACCCATTTGTACACATCTAAATCTGGATTCAATCCAATTCATGTAGAACAAATATCACTGAGACAATTTGCTAGTGAGCATAGTCTTGGGCATTCAAAAAGGTGTCTGTAAGTGGTAAAATTCTTTCACATAGGAGCTGGAAATATCACCACTTAATCATGTTGACATCTGTGACACTAATGGATCACCTTACAATGTTGATCTTTATTCATCATTGTAGGAGATCTGACTGAAGTGTGTGATTATTAAGAGAGCAATCCTTTATACACAACCCTGGAATAAAGTATCATTGGATTTCATAGGGCACACTTCTGAAGTGACTATATAAAACTGTGTTGTTTACAAAAGTAATTGTGCTGTGCAAAACAAATTTCTAGTTTGTGCCTACCTAGGATTTCATCTGGAGTTTTATTCTAAGAGCTGATGATGCCAAATTTTTATAACTAAGTTCATAATTCTCATATTCATAAAAAATCCTGATTCTGATGTACTATGATTGTAATATGTCTTGCTTGTAATTTAGCTATGTTGTTTGTACCGAGAGAGAGAGAGAGAGAGAATGAGAATCCTGTTTGCAATTAATACTCTTGTTTGCAACTGAAACCTACCTTGAGTATAAGAGCTTTTTTTTTTGTTTTCTTGCATTGTGTGATCAATGTGGCTTACATTTTGCACCCCAAAATTGTGTACAAGCCATTATCTTTGCATATAGCAGATGTTACTCACTATGTATGTCTTTCTGTCACTTTGTAAACAAAACCCATGGAGACTGATAAGTTACAATACATGAGACACAATGGCTAAAATCCTGTTGTGTAGTTATGCTGGCAGAAGGGAAATGGTGCAACTTGCAGCTGCAAATTGCAGCTAGTTGATGAATCCCCCACTTGGAGAGAGGTAGAAGTCATGTTGATAGTAGAATTTGTCATGTTGACCTTTCAGATGTTAACAAATTCTAAGAGCTAAAAAGTACTGACAGAGAAACACAGGTACTCGTACTATTCTGATTTCTAAATCAGCTGGGAGAACTTGAAGAAACTTGCATTAAGAGGCTGAAACAGAGAGCTGGAGACCAGAGGCAAGCATATGTAGGGATTCTGCTGTGTAATAAAGTCAGTTTTTTTTCTGCTTAATCCAGTTCTTTCATTCTAAACTGACTGGTAGAAGCATTTGTTAACTTTTCAACAAGATGCTAGATACAAAAAAAAACCTATTAAATTGAGTAGATCTACGAAGATGAATTCTGAGATAAAGTTACATATATTATTGAAAGGGCTTTGAATATGGAAGGTCCTAGGTTCAGTTGCTGGTGTTAGAATGGAAGAAATTTCCTGAATCTTTGCACAAACACTGCCAGTCAATATCAGCGGTATGGAACTAGATGGACCTACGTATGGACTCAGTCAGTCCAAAGGTACTTCCTATACAAATAGAGAATGGAAGTTTTAGAGGAAATAACTAAATCCTATGCCTTCAAAGTTAGTTAGAAACTACAATATAGACTGAATTGGGTATGTAAGAATATTGAAAGAATAATGTTTCACAAAGTACCTAGATGGACAAAGCTAGGAGAGATCCACCCAGGGGTGCCTCATGGTTTAACTGATCGGGAGGGACTTGGCGCAGACTGGTGGAGTAAAGTGATCTCCTGCTTCTACCATGGGCTCAATGCATCAGTCCATATTTCAGTAACACATTCCATTGTGGGCCTATTGTTTAACGAAGTGACAGTTTGTCATTTTTTCATTATGGACTGATCAGGAAAGCTGACCAGGTGATAAGCTGGCAGGGAAACCTAGATCTTGAAGGGGAGGAAAAGGATCAAAGCATTGAATAAGTGTCAGATACTTTCCCTCTCAATATGCAATATAGATATAAATTATAGAAAAGAAGGTAAGGGCTGCTTATTAGAAGAAGAATAGATACCCCCAATCTCTTCCATTTAAATTATTAAAACGTTGTTCTATTCCAAAGATCAATAAAATTGAATCGATACACTCAACTTTTAGGCAAGTAATACATTGATGACCTCACTGAGGTACGAACGGGAATATTTATAGAAAAAGAGGATGCTAACCAAAAGGTGAAACAAAGCATGACCTTGTCAGAGTCATGTCTGGAAATGGAAAATCTGTTGGCAGGAGATGATGACTTTTTCTCGCTGCTTCCCGATTTTCTTGCTGCTCTGACCAGCTGAGTGAACCATCCTGTGATTTTGGAGAAACAGCTTGCTGCTACCTCTGGTGAGATTTCCGTAGGTTGTTCCAAGATCATTGAAGTGTGAGGAACCTGGCACAAAAAAGGTGGGGCACTTCCCTGTGGATTTTCAAATGGAGGAAGCTTACAAAATAGCTTGCATCCTGACGGTTCATAAAGCTCGTGTAGGGAGTTTGTTCACACTTCATTGTCAGAAATTGCTGGCACCTTTTAGGGAAAGAGAAGGAGGCATGGCTTCATTTGTGACCTGGGATTCCTGGCCCCTTTCCTTTCCCTAGGCTATTTAAACAGAACTAGCTCACATGCCGAGAAAAGCTGGTTGCCTTGCCAGTAAAACCATGACCAGGGCTCAACTCAATGCAGAGAGACCATCTGCTACCACTGTTCCACACAGGAAATGATCTCTGAATGAAAATAGTTCATACATACAAAGTATGTTGCCTCTTGGAAAAAAAAAAAAGCAGAGTTATCAGGCAATTGCAAAGATACAAGATATATCTAAAAAGAAGCTGTGGACCCCTCTGGATGAACAGGTGGGCAATCAAGGACTGTACCGGCTAAGCTAAACTAAAATGTTCCAGTTCAAGATTGTATAAATTCTGAGTTGAGTGAGGGAATCTTTTTTGGACGACAACATCCAGAAAGTCCCCAATCAGCATGGCCACAGGGGTGATGGTTGTCCTGGACTTACAGTCTAATAAAATTACTTTTCAAATCAATGCCTACATTAGGGTGCAGGCAGACTGGTTCTTTCTTCTGCCTTAAATTCTGCAGAGCATCAGAAACATGCATAGGGGAGTAGCCATAACTTATGGAACCCTAAAGATGTTTTATTTGGTGTAAGGTTCCATGAGCTGGAGATAGTTTCTTCAGATACAAGGAAAGTAGCCTCAGTAGGCAAACATTTATACACACATGGCAGCAGGGATTTGAAATGCAAAGGGAAATGCAAGAATCCTTGGAGTCTATTTTGAGTCCTCAACAGGGACATGTTTTTCCCAAACTTACTACTAGAGATGGGCTATTTGTATGTGTATTCCTAGAGATACACATACAAATAGTGGCACCACAGATGCCATGGAGGTCCATTCTGTCCCCCCCCCCAAAGAACTGTCCAGTCCATTCACCATTCAGCATGTAATGCTTAGCTTCGCCATTGTCACGGCAATTGTGGAAGGAGCCTCTCTACATAGCCAACTACTCTGGCGTGGAGACTGGATGGGAAGTCTTCCTGTTCAGCCAGTGAGTGATTTGGTTGTGTGCAGAGACAGGGAAGAGCCAGCCATGGTCCTTCTGCAATAGGCATGGGGATGACAACGATGGTGCCATGTGCCATGCACTGAAGGATGAGTGGACTAACTGGTTCTGGGGACAGGAAATAGACTTCTGTGGCACCTGTGGTACCACTATTCGTATTAAAATCTCCAGAGATATGAATAGCCCATCTCTACTCACTACATATGTTGGAGAATGTATTATGATCAGACTATTGTATATTTTGTGAACACTGTTTCTCTGTTAGCAGAAATCTTCTCTGTTTCTAATATTTGCATTTTTTCCAGCCTTTCTGATTTCAAAACCATACCAACTGCACAAAGACCAAATTTGTTTCTTGTGCATAACTTAGATCAAAGGTGAGCAATGTGGCCCATTAGATGGTTTTGGACTGTAGTTCTCATAATCTACAGCATAGGTTGGAAAACAGGGGTAAATTACCCCAAATTGGGAAAAAGCGAAAATCCTGGGGGTAATGAGCAGAGTGCTACACCCCTCCCTTCCTCCCACCCCCACCCTCTGCAGCCAAATCTCAAATTGTAAGTCACCTCTCCCTGTTACTTCCTGATTGCAGCAGGCAGTTGTAAATCCTCCGTTAGTTGAGAGATTGGGAGATAAGCTCCTTGACTGGTTGTAACTGTGGATTAGCCCCAGGCAATCAATCAGTCAATCCGGGGCTTCTGAATGACTGCTTCCTCTGGAAATGACTGCAAACAAGCAGCAGGAGGGAAAGAAGCAAGCAAGAAAAGGAGGGAAGAAAGGTGCGAGAGACCGAGGACTTCATCAAACTTATTTAAATGTATGTAATTGTAGAAAATGGAGGGAGGGAGGAAATGGAGGGTGTGTGTGTGAGAGAGGGGGGGGGGAGAGAGAGAGAGTGAGTGAGAGAGACTGACTCAAAACTATAAAAAAGAAAAGGCAAGAAAAAGGTTGTGCTGGCTAAGGCAGGTGGGAGTTATAGGGCATTAGATATGTGCAGGCAGGGAAAGAGTGTTGGTGGCTCTTAGAGACTGCTAAAAACAGCTGGGAGGGGCATAGCTGTCCACCACTGACCTAATGGTAGAGTCAGCCCTAATGGTCAAGTATGTGGACTCAGCCTGAAGACAGGACTCATCCAGTCCCACATTCTGTGTCAGCAGTGGCTATCATTCTGTGCATCTGGGAGGCAAGCATGTTGCAGCTCCAGAGATCCCCAGCCATGAACATGTCTCAGCTGTAGGTCTGCAAGAGGAGATATGTAATGGAAAAATCCCACCGACCCACCCAGCTCCATGCCTTAGCATGATCTCTGCAAGGCCAGCCCTGAAACAGCTGAGCAAATGTTGCTTATTCATCATAGCAGGTGTGGCATGTTAATTGCCAGGTTATTAAGGCAGAGGCATTGGGATTCTTCTGCGGAGAAACCCTAGAAACACAGGAAGAAACCTTAGGCTACAATCTGCATGTAGTTCAAATGCCAGTAAAGTATCAAATATATGATTTTCAAACACCAATAAAGTCAAACCATAAGGGGACGGAGGAGGCTTTGGTCTCTGAACTTTGCATGTGTTGCAGGAGAGGGTGGGAACTCCACCTGCTCCCAGCCCTGCTCTATTAAAAGCAACTAATCCTCATAAAACTGACCTTTCTGCTTTTTTCCCCCATCTCTAATTTCCTGCATTCCTAACACTCCTCTTTTCTCACTTCTCCCAATCCAGTTTGCTTTTGAACACATTGATTCATAAACAGATGTTATAAATTACCTTTCCTGTCTCTAGTAACTCATCCCACATGCCTTATGTCATTTTATGAAATAGTTTTCCTTAACCTTTCCATTTGCCCGGGTTTCCCAATGCTCAGAATATAGTCTTTATTCTTTCAAGTATTTTTCCCTACAGAAGACAATGTATAGATAAATAATGGAGATTTTAATGCAAACCAGAAGCATGGAAAACATTGCTGTCTTTCTATGTATGGGAGCAGAATTTGCCCCTCAGTTATGCCCTGGCAAAACATGAAAATAAACCAGAATGAAAATAAACTGCAGTTCTCTATTGAAATAGCTTCAAGTGCCTGAAATACTTTTGTACCTTAAGCTGTTTGAAAACTTACCTTCCTGTGCATATTTTTTCCCAATAATAGAGTGTCAGTTTATTAAAAAAATGTTTTCCAAGAAGCTGATTCCTATATCCATATCATGTGTGTGATTTATGTGGATATGCATAGATGATTACCTGGGTCATAAATTATCTTATAATTGATAAAATTATTCCTAACATTCTGCCATTCTTGCCTCACCACAGTTAAATGTGATAGAAAAACCAAAGATAAAGTTCAGGATTTGGAGGTTTATTACCTTTTGCTTTTAAAAAGGATGTGGTGGCACTGTGGGCTAAACCGCAGAAGCCTGTGCTGCAGGGTCAGAAGACCAGCAGTCATAAGATCGAATCCACGCAACAGAGTGAGCTCCCTTTGCTTGTCCCAGCTCCTGCCAACCTAGCAGTTCGAAAGCATGCAAATGCGAGTAGATAAATAGGTACCACCTCGGTGGGAAGGTAAAACTGTGTTCCCTAGTCACACTGGCCACGTGACAATGGAAACTGTCTTTGGACAAGCTCTGGCTCTACGGCTTGAAAACGGGATGAGCACCGTCCCCTAAAGTCGGACACGACTGGACTAAGTGTCAAGAGGAACCTTTACCTTTACCTTTTACCTTTTGCTAACCTAGGATTGGAATTCAAAAAAGTGATTCAAGTTAAAGCCCTCATGTTTCCTATTTCTCAAAGGCAATTCTTGAGGTGGTGGAACAGCCATCTGGGAGAAGTTTCCTACTCAGCCTGGAATTCTGCACAAAGATATTATTGGGCCTGAAAGCTTCTTCTTTATGTTTGTGAGTATCTGTAGAGAAAGAGAAAGAAGACAGAGAAGCAGTGACCACTAGAGGAGAGGTCAGTTCGGCTATTAGCCAGACTAAGGAGGTTGTCTCAGGTGGTGGACAGCCACATCATCATTGCTACCTACTCTCTAATGCGTGATGCCACCTCTGCCATCACCAGCAGCCTTTGTCCTTACCCATTGGCTTGCTTACTCCAGTCCTTCCTTGACCAGCTATGTGAATGATAGTTTGGCACCAAAAGATTGTGGAGACAAGACTTTAAGAAGATGGACCCAAAAGTTGCCTCTGCACATAGCAAGTTGAGGATTAGCTACAGTAAATAAGAGGAGAACAGTAGGGGGTGGGGGTGGGAAGCATCAGTACTCCCTTGTCATCCTGCACCCCATGGTGAGTGTTATGATGGCAGAAGTGGTGGCAGTGTTGTACTTTTCTTCCTGCCTCAGATGACAGGAAAGCATGTTTCTATTCTGTGATTTAGACAGATGGGTATTAGCTGTGGTGGAGGAAGAAGAGGCAAGAGGCAGTGTGAAGTCAAGGGCATCAGCAAGGAAAATGTAAGCATACAGTGCTCCTCATTCAAAACCCTCCCTCCTTTTGAGGATATTCTACCTAAAACGATACGAGATCCAGAGAAGACATGACATAAGGAAATCTATCCAACCATTTCCAACTGGGAAGTTAGTTCAGCTCCATCCTTGGTGAGCTCCCAGCTGGTGGTCAGATCATTATCATTCTATCTGATCTTTGGTTTCTAACACTGTTTTTAAATTGTTTTTCTCTATTTTCTTGTGCATTGTTTTGGGGGGCCTTAGTGGGCAGAAAGGCAATTAATTAATACTTCTAATAATAAATATCCATGGCAATGGTGTTCTTCAGCCTCCCAGCTCTAGGACAAGCATGCCAGGTGTCTCCGCTCCTCAGACCCTTTTCCTTTAACATTTGGCAGCAAACTCCCCTCAAAATTCCACAGGTCTTGAAAATTCTTTTTCCCCCCAAGGTGGTAGTGCTTCAATGGCTACATATAGTAGCAGTGGGTGGAGGCTCATTCACAGACCATTTAACATTTGCAGTGGGGTGGGGCAGAAATAAAAATCACATAAAGGAACTTCTACTGAGTATGTAGAGAAACAACTACTGTATATTTAGGCTGGCCCTGTTTTGCTTTATTTAGTTGTCCCTATACTGAAGCAATAGATTTTGATGATCCAAACATAGATATAACATGTGTGGGTGTATGGGTGTGGGTGTGTGGGTGGGTGTGGGTGTATGGGTGTGTGTGTGTGTGTGGATGTGTGGGTGTATGGGTGTGTGTGTGTCTGTGTGTGTTTCTATTTTTTATCCGAAAGTAAAATCAATTCAGTGCTAATCGGAAACTAACATTATCGATATTAGTATCAACAAAACTGTTAATTCCAACTGGAGCAGACCTACTGAATCAATGGGACTTGTGTAAGTGATGATTTACCAAAGTTCCATTGATACAATGGATCTACGCTAGTTTAGATTAGCAATTGGATTTAGCTCATTAGCTACAATCCAGAGAATTGCTGTTAAGTACTGTATGTTCTCTAGAAGGGCGGATCCTGAAGCTGAGGCTCCAATACTTTGGCCATCTCATGAATAGAGAAGACTCTCTGGAAAATACCCTGATGTTGGGAAAATGTGAAGGCAAGAGGAGAAGGGGATGACAGAGGACGAGATGGTTGGACAGTGTCACCGAAGCTACCAACATGAATTTGACCAAACTCCGGGAGGCAGTGGAAGACAGGAGGGCCTGGCATGCTCTGGTCCATGGGGTCACGAAGAGTCAGACACGACTTAATGACTAAACAACAACTGTATGTTCTGAGGGATGTGGTGGTGCTGCAAGCTCAGAAGACCAGCACTCATAAGATCCAATCCAGGTGACAGAATGAACTCCCATCGCTTTTCCCAGCTCCTGCCAAAATAGCAGTTCGAAAGCATGCAAATGCAAGTAGATAAATAGGTACCACCATGGTGGGAAGGTAACAGCATTCCGTGTCTAGTCACACTGGTCACATGACCATGGAAACTGTCTTTCGACAAATGCTGGCTCTACGGCTTGGAAACAGGGATGAGCACTGGTGATCTAGCACGGTTTTCAAGCTATGTGAAATATTAGAGTAGTTTTACTAGTGCTGCCTTTCCCTGGTAAAGTGGGGATTTGAATCCAGGTCTCCTGAGTCCTAATCCATCACTCTATCTGCCACTCCATGTTAGCTGTTATGAGACTAGCAAGTGGATTTAAGCTAAAAAACACAAATCCTATTTTATAAGACGGACAATTTATTTTCATAAAATACATCTGGGATATATATGAATAGTTCATAAAGCAACATTCATTTGAAAGCTGTCTTCAGTTTTCCAAATCCTATATGGACACTAATACAAAATTCAATTCAACAAAAAATTTGATAAGCAAACCATGATAAACAGTTTTGACAAGCTGGCAGGTGAAACAAACAAAATGTTGCAATGGGCCTTTTTTGTCTGATAAAGTACAGTATATCCAAACAGTAAATGAAGAACAAATTTGTAACCTAGCACAGTCACACATTCATATTGCTGAAATAAATATCAATAATTTAAGATATGCAGATAACACCATGTGGTTCTTATGTGCTGTCAATCCATCCCGACGCATAGTGACCCTACAAATGAGTGATCTACAAAATGCCCTGTCAGCTGCCCTGCTCATTTCCTGTAAACTGAATGTTTTTCCCCTGTTCTCTTTCTTAACTGTCCAGCTTTCACTCCGATACATGGTGATCAGAAATATAACAGTGTGGATGATCTTGCTCTCAATATCCAACGACACATGCCTACATTTGTTCATCTTTTCTAATTTTTTCATTGCTGCTCTTCCTAGTCCCAGTCTTCTTCTGATATCTTGACTGCATTTGGATTGATGTGTACAAAATCTTTATTTCTATTTCTTCATTATCAGTGTTAAAGTTGTGTAGTTCTTCAGTAGTCATGATTTTTGTCTTTCCAGTGTTATTGACATAAAATAGCAAGGACTTGAAATGATGACTGAAAAAATGGTTAAAGAAAAACTGAAAAAGTAGGATTACAACTCAACATTAAGAGAAAAAATGACTTCAGAAGAATTGGATAACTTTAATATTGACAAGGAAGAGATTAACTGGTAAGGATTTTTTTATACCTTGGTTAAAGCATGAATCTAAATGGAAACTGCAACCAAGGAATCAGAAGATAACGAGATTCAGAAGGACAGCTACAAAAAGAACTGGAAAAGATACTTGAGTATAAGGATGTGTAGTCCATCCTTATAGTCCATTGGAGACCAAGATCAAGATCATCCATATGATAGTATTGGTGATTATTACATTAATACACTAATACTGGAGAATAAAGAAAGGCTGTAGGGGAAAATGAGTGGTTTGAAACATGGTGTTGGAAGACAGCTGTAGAGAGACCATGGACTGCCAGAAAGGCAAATGTGTGAGTGCTAGACTAAAAAGCCAAACCTTTCTCTAGAAGAGGAAATGACTACATGGCGGTCACACTTTGGCATATCATAAGAAGACAAGATTCCGTAGGAAATAGAATAAAACTGGGAAAAGTTAAAGACAAGAGGAAAACACAAGGACTGAATAAGAGATGGAATGAGTCAGTAATCAAGGCCATGGGCTTTGTTTTGTAAGACCTAAACAAGGCTGTAAATAACGGGACCTTTTGGAAGCCAATATTTTGTAGGTTTGTCATATGTTGGATGAGATTTGAAGACACATAACAAAAACAACCACAGGCCTTCTCAGACCTTTCCATGCCAACACAGGCTTTCATAATGCAGCATCTATGCAGCTTTTCTGCCTCTCTTCTGTCTCCAGAATCTGATCATATCTCTTCCAACTCCCTGCTTCTCCTGCTTTGGCCATCAAGGAGTTTGATTACCTAGCAAATGTAAGCATAGCTACTGCTCATGCAAAAGCCACCAACCACCATCTGATCAATCTATTTCTGGGAACTCATTTGCAACTGATGGGAATGCTGTCTGGCAACTGTAATTCATGGTCCAGTCTGAGACAGTGTTTTATATAACAAGGCAGATGGACATCTCAGCCCTGGCTGATGGGTACCACTGTTCCACTTGAGCCAGCATTATCACAGTTTTGGAGCCACAATACTGACATAGCATATATGCCCATAATTGCTGTGCTGCTGTTCTGTTTGGCTTTGAATGGTATAGCTGCACCCTGCAAGGTATTATGCCCAGACTGTCAGGATAAGGCAAGGCCAAGAGCTGGGAATGGATTCTTAAGCAGAAATATAAAGAATGCAAAACAACACCATTAGGAACAGAGATGAGAAAGTTAGTTAGATTTTGGTCTCCTTTTTTTGTTTTTGTTTTGGGGAATTTATAACTCAAAAAAACCAACCAACCAACCAACCAAACAAACAAGCCTACACCTATATTTTCTGAAACTTTGGCAGCAACAATGGTGTTTGCCTACACAACTGTTTCTTGGTCATAGAAATGTTTCTCAATCCCTTGCCAAAGTGAAGGATGCTGCCTTTGTGGCTGAAGTGAAAATCAATCCATCACCATTGATCAGACTCCATGAAAGCTGTAACATCTCAGATACCACCATACAGGGCCAGTTGGCATTAAGTGATGCAAGAATACTTGGCATTGCCATTAGGTGCCTATAATCCCATGTTTAGATACCCGCATTTCCCCTGCAGACAATCTGAATAATGAATCAAATAGTCTCTGCAGTAATTGGATCTTTTTTTTCCCTGTGTAATTAGCCATTTCCCACCCTGCATTATAATTTTAAGTAGTACGGTTGAATTGAGCAACTCCTGAAATGAGTCATTATATGAAGGCTTTTAGGGAAGTTATTTCTAGAGGTCTTGCTATGGAGGGCTAAAAATCTGTCTAAATTAAAAGAACTGACAAGCAGCAATCAAGGCTGCAAAATAAAGGTGCTCAGTAAGCAGCCCTATTACAATCAGAAAGAAAGGGGGAAGCTGCTCCCTGTCTTTTGCCAAGATGCAGAGGAAATGATGAATACCTTAGGTAACTCATTCTGTGCAAAATCAATCTTTCACTGTCAATTTTAAATGAACTAATTTGTCCACAAATCTGCTCAGTCAGTTTGGAAGCATTCTCGGTTCATCCATATTAGCAAATCCTTTAATCTTGACTAGTCCACTGAGTAAGAAATCTAGAAATGTGTTAATATGACTGGACATATGTAGTAGGATAAGAATTGATTCTTTTAATTAGTGTCTACTCAAGTTATAGTGCCTTCTTTTCCTGAACTATTGACCCACTGATACATAAAAAAAAGATTACTGTTATGATGAACATACCTTCTGCAGATTGGTTTTAACTCTTTCTTGATTGGTCATCCATGGACTTATCTCTCTTTCTGCCCCCCCCCCTGCCAGTGTTAAAGAAAACAGATATTGTGAAAAAGTGTTTTGGGAACCCATTACCAAATATTTTCAGTAGAAAATATTTATTGTATATGATTTACTTTTTTCTTCTTTTCTTTTCTTTAATTTCATTATATTATCTTCTCTCAGTCCATTTGAAATAGCATGTTTAAATCTAATACCGAGTTCAAGAGAGAGAGAGAGAGAGAGAGAGAGAGAGAGAGAGAGAGAGAGAGAGAACAAAGTGGGCAGTGGCTGGATTTCTGGTTAGTTTAAAAGGCGTCAGCTATACATGAAAATGCAATAATGAGCCACAGAAAAGTCAACTTTAAAAATAAAGAGATAATATAGATAATGGAAACATTGTATATACTCTCTCTCTCTCTCTCTCTCTCTCTCTCTCTCTCTCTGTGTGTGTGTGTGTGTGTGTGTGTGTGTGTGAGAGAGAGAGAGAGAGAGAGAGAGAGTGAAGGTAAGTGTTTATGAACAAGAAATATCCCTATTATTGTATTACAATAGGTATTGTTCTGTATATGATTTTAAATTATGTACAAATTTAATTGAATTATTTTATTTACTTATGTTATTTCTTCCTTTCCTTCTCTCAAAAAGGGATCCAAGGTGGCTTAATATTTTTAAAGTGATCAATACTTATCCAAGAGACATTGATAGCCTAATTTTTCTTTTTTTTAAAGAAAACCCACACAGCCTTTTCTCCAAGTAACTAGGGATAACATAGAAGGTTCCCCTCAACCACTTATTTCATTTTTTTCAACAAGCCTGTGAGATAGATGAAAATGAAAGATTGCAAGACATCAAACTGTGTGATGGAGGAGGATTTGAATCCCATACCTGTCCAACATTCTAATTCACGGATGAGCACATTCAGCAGTTCCAGGGGCTAACTTTCCATCTTTAGGACCTTCTAGGGAAGGGGTACATAAACATGCAGAACAATTCAACCCACCCCAAATGGCAGTACCTGAAAGCTTAGTTCTGGTCATGAAAAATTTGCAGTTTGGAGCTGTTTAATTATAATAACGTTAGAACTGTATAGCTGGAAGACACCTTATGGATCATCCAGTCTAGACCCTACTAAGGAGGCACAATGGGGCTCTGTATCCAGATACCAAACCACTGAGCTTTCCTGATGCAGGGAAGGTGTGTATGGCTTATTTAAAAGATGAACAGCTGTTTCAAGAGGACAGGGTCATCCCAACCTGAATGGCCAATAGTGTGGGCTTGTGGTTATTATAGTCTAACAGTATCTGAGGATTAGTGAATGGGAGAGGTTTTAGTGATAACTGTACTAAGCTTTGTTCTTGTTAGTAGTTGTGTGCCATAAAAAAATTTAAATAAAAGCTGAACGATGATGTTTTGCAAAGACAAAGTCTAGAGTTATTTCAGATACTCCCAATAGCACCCACTAAGATATCTACGTTTGTAAATCATTTTGTGCACCAGCCCCTATTTCGAATTTTCCATCTGCCTTGGAAGCTGTTTGCTTGTGAACTGCTGATGAGAAACCCAAGTCCAAAGCCCTGCAGTGTGTATAGATGGGCAATTCTTTGGATCCTGACCAAGATTTCTAAATGGAAGATGATGGCTGTTCCAGATGAGGCATGCAGATTGGAATAGATTTTGCAGGGTCATATATTACTGCAGTCTATAGTTATTACCCTGCGCTTAGAAGTGCTTCAAATTTACAGACATTTCCAGAACCAGTGAAGGCTTCTCCTGTTCCTATAGATCCCCCTGTCCTATTTCTCTACAGAATACAAGGAACTGCTGTACAAGGAAACAGCAAGAAGAAGCCTATATCACTCTTTTGATTCTGAAAGCCATAAGATAGTCTGCAAAACTACTTTCTGTATTTTGCCAGTTTTATTTATTGGTTTATTCATTTATTAGTACTATTTATATGTAGCCCTGTAACTCAATACCCAGGGTGGCTGATAAGGTTAGAAACTTGGGTTGTCTTGCCCCTGCTTGTTCCCTATCACCCTTATTCATAAATGACAGTGACATGCCATCAAGTCAGTTCCAACTAATGGCGGCCTTTTTCTAGAATTTTCTAGATGTATGCTACTCAGCAGTGTTTTGCCGTTCCCATTTCTGGAGGAGTTCTAGGCATGTGTAACTCATTTAAGGCTGTCTCCTCTTCCAAGGGACACAGCAGGGAATCAAACTACTGACAGAAACCCAATCCACTGAGCTAGCGATATGGCTTTATATTTCTTTTTTTTTAAACCTATCCCAATATTATCTGCTATTCTCTATCTCAATTTTTTTTCTTCCCTATCAAAATCTATCTGAACATTTTTAACTTGACAGGCCGGGAAGTGGGAGCAGGACTGGACTGTCTACAACAGGGCAAAGATTGGCCCTCCAGCTGTTAACAGTGGACTGCAACTCTCATAAGCCCTACCCAGCATATTAAATGGTGAGGAATATTGGGAAATGCTGCCCAACAACACCTGGGGAGGTGTCCTTTACTCACTCTTATTCTACATGCACAACTTCAGTAACATCGTTGACCCAGGAACCCTCCCCAGAATTGATTACACTTCCTTACCTCGCTTCACGTGTCCTCAAATAAGCATATATGAGAGAGGTCAGGTTTAAAACCAGCAAGCTGTGTAAGACTAGCTGAGCAAGCTTCTTAGCTAAGCAGAAGGTTCTCCCATTTCCATCCCCATCCAAAGTGTGAACTACTTCCTCATTCTTGGCCAGACTTGCTGACTGTTGTGTACTGTACTGTGTTATGGATGTCATGGGAGCTAAGGCTATCAATAGTCACCAGTAAGGAGGGCTGCATACTTCCTCAAGGATCAGAGACAGTGTCCTTTCTAGCAAACGCAGGTAGACGGGTGCTATGGCTTCCTTATAGCCTTCCTATTGAAGCATCTGGTTGGCCATTGTGGGAAGAGAATGTTGGACTAGACTAGTGATTGCCAATCTTCAGTCCCCTGATGTTTTTGGACTAAAACTCCCAGAAGTCTTCACCAATAGCTGTAGGAACCACTGGATTAGATAGACTTTAGGCCTAATCCAGCAGGATTCCCTATTTGTGTGTGTGTGTGTGTGTGTGTGTGCGTGTGTGCGTGTGTGCGTGCGTGCGTGTGTGTGTGTGTGTGTGTGTGTGTGTGTGTGTGTGTGGTATCCTGCAGGCTTTTATTCACAATCATTTTCTCCATGAATGTTCATTTCTAACAGTCTTTGGCTTCTCCGCAGCAATTTTCTCAATTATAATGCTCAGAAACATCCTTCTCATGTGAAGTGCTTTGACATTTGTTTAAATAGAAAAAGACTGACAATTCCTTTTCCTCCTCTACTCCCACTACTGCCCAACCTGGAGTTTGGGCTGCTTAGTACAGTGCTCTGCATACAGCTGCTTTCTAGAACCCTTATTCATTTCAGAGGTCAGAAACTTTTTCCCCCAAACAAATAAAAGCAAAAAACAAAAACAAAAAAAAACCCTGGAAAACAAAGAACTCACAAAAACAAAAGTCCGGAAAACAAACCTGTCCCATTTCTTTGAATAGATTAGTGAAAACCATAGCAAAAATATTCTGAGTGTGGCAGTTGTGATGGGGAGGGTTATGCATGTGGCTTGCAGGCAACACATTTTTCTAGATATTACATGTGGTTAAGAACATTTGCTGGCTACTTTTGGAATAACTCACTAACCTCAGCTCATTCTCATATATATTTCTAGAACTATTTTTTTCTATCCAACCCAATATATAGATTCAGCAATATATCACTTTGCAGAGATGGGGGAGTCTTAAAGCTTCCCTGACATCATCCACATAGAACTGAGCCTTGTGGCACAGTGGTTAAACTGGTGTATTGCAGCCAAAACTGTGCTCACAACCTGGGGTTCAATCCCAGGTAGCCGGCTCAAGATTGACTCAGACTTCTATCCTTCTGAGGTTGGTAAAATGAGTACCCAGCTTGCTGGCAGGGGGGGGGGGGCAATGTGTAGCCTGCATAATTAACTTATAAACCACCCAGAGAGTGCCTGAAGCACTATGGGGCAGTATTTAAGCAGCACGCTTTGCTTTGCTTTTTACATGTTCTACTGTAACTTGCAAGTTAGAGTGAATTCAAACCTAAGTGACTTCTGTCAAGATTCTGAGCATCTGCTCATCCCCCACTTCCTAACTTAAAATACTGTATTAACAATGCAACCAGTTAATAGGCTGTGCAGCAAAATACTGTATGCTAAATATGTATGGCAGCCCACCAAATACTTAGTGGGCTTACTTTCTTTTCTGTATTTCTCAGGAAAAAAATCTCCTAGTGCCTCTCATAGTAAGCTATTTGATGGCTACTTTCTAAAACAGGGGTTCCCAAACTTGGTTTCCCCAGATGTTCTTGGACTACAACTCCCAGAAATCCAGGCCAGCGCAGCTAGTGGTGAAGCTTCTGGGCGTTTTAGTCCTAGAACACCCAAGGATTCCAAAGTTGGGAACCATTGTTCTAAAAAAGACATTTTTTTCCTGTCCTGTTCCACACTACAACAATAAGACATTGACCTTTGATTTCATCCATACTTTTTATTCTCACTTTTGTCTTAAAATATCTACACATGCCCCTAATGTACAACAGGTCACATTGCATGAGAATGGATGACGAAAATAATATGACTTGATAGCACTTAAATGACCTCTCCCATCTCTTCTTCGTTACAGCAACGCTGATGCTACTACAGGTATTGGTATTTAGTTTTCTGGAGTTTGTTTTTATTCTTCTTAAATGCCCTCACTTTTGGAAGAGCTGGAATATTTTAACCAAAATGAACAAGGAAATGACAACGAGCTTTTGAGACTATATGGATATATACTGTATTAACGAAGCAACAACTGTCCTTATTACTTCACATACTGTTCCTATTGATGCACTTTTAACAACAGCGACATTAAGTATTATTTGAGGAAGCAATAGGAGACACAGCACTTTTTAACAGCTTCATTATTGTCAGATCTGCAAACACTTCTCCTTTATATGCAAGGGAGAATGGAAGATAAATAGCCCGCTCTGTGAGCAACTATTTTTTGCTAATTGATTGCATTTCCATTTTAATTTAGAAACATGTGCTCCGATTGGGTTGGGTGAGTGAGATGTTATCAGCTCAGTTTTCCTTAATCTTCTAAAGCTGAATGGAAAAATTGAAGTGCCTGCCTCCTCACTATGTCAGAATGCATGATGTTGCTTTGACCACTGCTAGGCCCCTATATATAAAGCATTTTCAACCATCATAGATGGGATGCATTTTGATATTCTGAAATAAACCCATGAAATACACATTAAGTAGTCTGAATGTTTCCTTTTACTGAGGATTACACCCAGTCTCCACAATCAACCTTTCTTCTCCAGCCTTGCGCCCGTGTTTGCTAAAGTTACTCAAAGGCATGCTGATAATGATAAAAATATTATACATTGAGTTCCAATAGGAATGATTCAAGGGGCAGTACCTGGTAACGGTTTGGCTGTGGATGGCCACATTGCCGCACTGTCTGTAAAGCAGCCCACTGTTGCTGCTTATTATTATGCTGAAGAAGTACTTCATACAGTACTTTTTACACTGATCCTTCCTTTTCGGTTACTTTCTATTACTTAGGAGGGAGCTTAAGATTGCTAAGAGGATAGCAGAAAAATTGAGGTGAAACTTGGTCAAAATGCCCCTAAAAATAATTTCTGAAATAACTAGAAAAGACTTTGAAAGACCTAAGCTTGTTAATGATAGGACTTTAGAAGGTTTCATATAGAACCATTCATATGGTTTTCATACATTAGAAGTGATATGGTGGCACAGAACAGTAACAATTTGATTGCATTCATTGCATTGTTAGATTAATTTCTGTCATGTTTGTTATTATTTGTATACCCCCTTGGTAATTTCAATGAAGGACAGCCTATTCATCTCTGCAAATAAATAGAAATTCACACAAAATATATAAATAGCTACACTATATTCATACGCAGAATGGAAAAGTTGCTTTTTGGACTAAAATACCCAGAATTTCTTATCAGACACCATTCCAGAAATCAAACTGAAGCTAATTTCATAAGCAAGACTATGACCACTCTTCTCAGTGAATTTGTCACCATGTATTGATGAATATACATCTTAGACATTGATAATCTGAGGCTACCAGAGATGCATTTTTAGGAACATTCAGCCTCGTTTTAAGGCACCAACTTTCCAACATTGTCCAACTGTATTGCTTGGAGACTTTCATCCAATGGAGGCATAAACATGTACTGAGTTTTGGTACTTGTCCAAGTTCTCATCCAGTTCCCTGCAGGCTTCATCCCAAGCATCATAAAACCAATTTCCATGATGGCAGCACCACAACAACCTGCCTCAGCCTGAGATTGGCAAGAAGTGGAAAGTTTTCAAAGTGCATCTGCTCGGCCCATGCATGCTGTCTCGATGGGACTTGTCAGTAGACATTGGCTGTGTGCAGTCAGGCTGAAGGTTTCCTACTGGCTGGGACCAAGTCATTTGCCAGGCTCTCCTTGTCAGGGAGAGTTAAACCAGTCACTGATCCTAATTCTAACACTGTTTGTTGCAGCATTCCAATTTTTAATCGCTACATGACTTGTCAGGTTGAATACCACTCGCATGGATAAAATTTAAAAAAAATCTTCTAATAATGAGAGTGCCCAATATTGCTGGTTCTACATGCTGCTCCATTCTGTTGCTTCAAATAATAATTGTTCAAGTATGTTTGAATCATACGTTTTGTAACTTGCATGTGTTTTCTTCTTTATTGTTAAAAATCCCTATTGATGGGATGCAAAAAGGAGTACATGTCTGAAATAATTCATAATACTAGTAAGGTTATTCTCATTCAGTAACATAATTAATCTCAAATTGTACCATGACTCATTCTTGCTGTACATGCATATAGTGAATTACTTAGTGAAAGCTGGGGTTCTCACACATCTTTTAAAAATAAATAGAAATTTTTAAAAAATCACATGAGATCTTATAAGTTTCTCCTCCGCATATCTCCTATCCTGCACGGTGACCTTTCCATGTCTGGCTGTACCATTTAGTTTGCTTCTGTCACCTAGGAATATGCAATCAGCTATGGTGGTTATCTATTTGTCAAACTTTGAGTGCTGCTTCTGCTTCTTGCAAAGGGGAGAATTTCTTAGATAGATGACAAAAACATATTGGCCATTGAAAAATCAAATGTAGCCATCAGGGACGTTTACAGAGACTGGATCAAATATGATTGTCCTAAGATTCTTGATGGCATTTTTGACAGCATACATTATGGTGCCTATCAATGGGGCTCTTGCCCAGCAGCAAAGAAGAAGCTTTGTATATAAAAGGTCCCAGTTTCAAACCCTGGATCTCCAGTAAGGCTAAGAAAGAATGCTGCTGGAAGACCAGGAAAGCTGCTGCTGCCAGCCAGTGTTCACAATATTGGGATAGGTGAGCTAGTAGTCTGACGCAGTTTAAGGCAACTTCCCATATTGTTACAGGTTAAGTTGCTGAGAGATCCGAAAACAAATAAAGTTACAATTAATCCAATGTTTCCCAAACCACTTCTTGCCCTTTTGACTAAGATTATGTGTAATGTATTTTGGTGTGGTGTGGTATGGCATGGTATGGTAAATTTGTGGCCCCATATGTTCTTAGGTTACTTTTGTAAACCCCAACACATCCAATTATCAGGGCTTCTAGGAAAGCAGTCTAGGAAATCTGGAGATTCAAACTTTTGGATCCCGGTGTTAATCTATATGGGGGTGGGGTGTGGACAAAGTGCAGTCATCCAAAATGTTGTTGGGTGGCAACTCCCATTGCAAAGAACCCTCAGAAAGCTGAGAGTTGCAGTCCGACTAGAACTACAAGTTGCCAACTCTGTCTATATAGAAAAAGATCATGAAGGGACTCCAGCATTAGCATGTATGTAGGTGAATATAGACATAGATGAAGTCCTGCAGTGTTAGAGGAGAAGATTTGAAGAGTATGAGTAGGAATGTAATCACCTCTTCTCTCTCTCTCTCTCTCTCTCTCGGTAATATTTTGGAATAAACTTCGCCTAAATATTTGTAAAACAAAGACTCACAAACTTCTCCCCAATAGCTGCTTCTGTCTACTCAGTGCGAGATAGCCCCTTGTCTATTTTTAAGGGCTCAGGCTGCTTGAGTTTGAGAAACTAAAAATGAAAACACAAGCTAGTCCAGCAAAATCTACTTCAACTTTCAGAAATGCTTCTCCCGCCCCACCTCCTTTCAGAACAATGATTATCAGACTGTGAGATTGATCTACCTAATGAAGTAGAGACCATTGCCCGGAGAGGCCCCTACATATTCCCACACTGCTAGTGTACATCATTACTGAACTAGGTAATTGAATGCCACCACAGTGAACATACCCTTTCCAATCTGTTCAGTACAAGACACTTTGCGCTACCCATATTCTCACAATCTGAAGCTAGTTACCAAATAGCTTCTTAAACGTTTCCTACATGGTACCTGGTGATCTATGAAGTGAAGTAAGATAAGATTGTAAAGAATTTCGAGTCTGGGGTGGGGAGAGTAAGGGCTTTAAAAACTGTTTTGACAGAGAACCTCACAATGGTCTACTCGCAAGAGCATTTAGGCTGATGAGTATAAGGGAAATTTTCTTCTCATTGGGGACCTCACACTGCTGGAATGAATGTCCTTTGTTGATTCACCAGGTTACCTCTTTATGAGTCTTTAGAAAAGCGGTGAAATCAGCCCTTTTTTGCTACCTTTTGTGATATGAAATGCCTCTGTTTTGAGTTCAAGGCAGCCAATCACATATTCTAGTACTTCATCACTACTACATCCCAGCTATTGTTAAATGCCCACAGAGCAATATTTATTACATCATAGGAGTTTGATTCCCCACTGTGCTTCCCATGAGTAAAACCAGCCTGTTTGGCCTTGGGCAAGCTGCGTGTTCATAGGGCACCCCCAGAAGAAGGGAATAGTAAACCACTTCTGAGTACTCTCTACATGGAAACCCCTGAAAAGGGTCACCATAAGTCAGAATTGATTTTATGGCACATGATATGAAGATTTTGGTGGGTACTTTCCCCCCCTTGAATTTTCCCCACATTTAGATTATTTCCTGCTTTTGCAAATGTTCATGTTCCCTTGGGCCTACCCATACCTTCCTCTTGTGCACAGATACTGCTATATTGGCTATAAAAAGATCCATGTTTATGTACTTGAATTCAATATGAGTTTGCTATAAGGTGAATATGGTACCACTCAACAGCCAGAATCCTGATAATTGGAGCACTGGGACAACTCCATCACTATAAATTTTAGCAGTGAATTGCCAGAAGTGAAGAAATCTGATGTAGCATTTGCTTGCACATGCTAGTCATGTGGCTCATTCTGGCACACTGTTAGATGTCAGAACAAATATCCACAGTGCTATTGGCTCCAGCCATGGTTTTGTGTTATATTGGGTCCAGCCGCAGTTCCTCTTCTAAATACAGAAGCATGGCCACGCATGGGCATATGTCTGTCCATCCATTTTTGTATTCACGAATGTCAGTAAACTGGTGCTATTGTACTTCGTGATTCTCATTTTTTGCCTCCTCTACAACAACATTATCAGAAATGAAATGCCATAAAGAATTTTGCTAATACATCTATGCTCAGTAAAAGTGTTCTTTTATAGCCTCCCTGAAAATTCTTTGTGTATCTGGAAATTATCCATCAAGAGGCAGAAATACCATATGACTTAGATGACTAATCACACAGTATGAACTCCTAATTAGAAGAAGTTTATACTCAAAGTAGCAGCTTTCTGTGAACAGCTTCCAACCAATCCATATGCTAAAATATGTTTGCATAAACTATCTTATCAAAAAATGTCAGATTACATTTCTTAAAAAGCCCTACAAAAATACTCCACAAGAACAGAAACAGAAAGTTTTCCTTTCAATCAAGCCAGGAGCTACATATATTTTACCATCTGTAATGTTATCAAAGTACCTGTATAGGAATATTTTTTTTTTCATCTTGGTAAAGTGATATTTGTTCTGATATAGTCTCTTCCAAGGTGAGATTGTCTTCATCCATCTCTCTGTCCTCTCTGTGAAACAGCAGCAGGCACAGAGGGAAAGTTGCATGAAGGTGTTGGGCACTTCCTACATGAATTTTTAGCATATTTTAGTTTTTCTTCATTTTAAATTTTATTTTTCAGTGTTACCTGTTTCGGCTTAAAGGTGAACTACTTGGATAAGTTTCTGTAAAAAAGGTACACCTCATCAGGATTTTAGTCCTTTGCTCTCCTGTCATTCTCACAAGACACTATTTTTCAAAAGTAATATAGTTCTAGTCAAGGGATGAGGAACACATGGCTGCACAGGAGCGGTTGGAGTGCAACTCCCATCATACTTCATCACTGACTATGCAGACTAAAGCTGATGGGAACTTTAGTTCAGCAACATCTAGAGCAGTGGTTCTTAACCTTTGTTACTCGGATGCTTTTGAACTGCAACTCCCAGAAACCCCAGCCAGCAGAGCTGGTGGTGAAGGCTTCTGGGAGTTGCAGTCCCAAAACACCTGAGTAACCCAAGGTTAAGAACCACTGATCTAGAGGACCACACCTCAAAAATAAATCACATGCACCTCCACTTCTATTTTAGTTTTTTGGGGACTGTGTCGGCAGAAGTTATATATAGAAGTTATCTAACTTCATGTCAGTTAGATATGAACTGACATGAAGATAGATTTGTATTAGTAAGAATAGTTAGACTTTTATGAATACAGGTTGTGAATCACTGCCATGTTTTTTTAGATCTGCTAATGTTATATTTTTATCTAATCTCAGCAGTACCTCATATTCCACATCATCACCCTTCAGAGACAATTATTCTGGCATAAAGGAGGCACATGGCACACCTGCCTATGTTTCTTGTCACATTTAATTTGTTTGACAGATTTTTTTTCAATCCCATTGAGCCAAAGTAAGGCTGTTTAGGGCCGTTTAGGGTTGTAGACCTAAGATATATATCTACTTAGGAGTAAACCTCCTTTGAACTCTGTTGGACTCAGAGTCCTTTATACCTAGAAAACCCTGGGAAGGTTCACTATAAGTCATAATTGATTTGACAACAACTTATCGTCATCATCACCACTGCATTTTCAAACAAGAACAGTTCCTGAATCCCTCCTCTCTTTAACTTCCAGGTGTTTTTCTGAGACTGTCCTTTGAGAAGAATTAGCAAGTATATACTGTATTGTTCCTTGTATACCGTCTCAACCACATGCATCAACACCCATAGCATGACTTCAGCCCTGGGACATCTTGCCAGCTTCTAATGGTCTCCATCTTTCTTTTGGCAATATCCTTGAAGCATAGTCACTGGAAATAAAAAAAATTACATGGGCGTCAACCCCAAGGACATAAGTCCCTCAGGGCCATTCACAGAAGGGCAGAAATGCTGAGGCCCTCAACTTGAGCAATGTCCCTAATATTTAACTCATTAGGCACAAAAATAGGTCTGTCATGGAGCATATGGTGGCAACAAGTCGTGTGTGTGTGTGTGTGTGTGTGTGTGTGTGTGTGTGTGTGTGTGTGTGTGTGTGTGTGTGTGTGTGTGTGTGTGTGTGTCTGTCTGTCTGTCTGTCTGTCTGTCTGTCTGTCTGTCTGTCTGTCTGTCTATCTATCTATCTATCTATCTATCTATCTATCTATCTATCTATCTATCTATCTATCTATCTATTCTCAGATTCAAAATTGTATCTGTTCCCACTGTTAGGTTCCTTGTGTACTGGACTTATCAAGACAAGATTTTGAAGGGATAGCAATCTGAATTCTGGACTTCAGAAGTTGATTGATTGATTGATTGATTGACTGGTTGGTTGGTTGGTTGGTTGCTTGCTTGCTTGCTTGGTTGCTTGATTGATTGATTGATTGGTACATAGTACCACAGACTAATCAAAAACAGAAACAGAAAGGCAATTGAGAACTGCCACCTGGTGACTTAAGTGAACCAAATTATATAAACCATAACATTTATTTATTTATTTATTTATTTATTTATTTATTTATTTATTTATTTATTTATTTATTTATTTATGCCCTGCCCATCTGGCCTATAAGACCACTCTAGGTGGCTAGAGTGGTCTTATAATAAACAAAATGTCCAGTAGTATAATTAAGATAATAACAGCAATGGCATACAGGTTTCGAAAATTAGCCAGGGATGTTGCCAAATGCCTCCTTAAACAATTCAGTTTTTTACTAATCTTCTAAAAATTTGGAGGCCTGTCCAATTTCTGGTGGAAGTTTATTCCACAGCAAGGGCGCCACTACTGAAAAAGCCCCGGTCCTAGAATTATTTTTCCTTATTTGCCTCAAGGTAGGCACCCTCAGCAGCCTAAGAGGAACAGGTTGCACAGGTACACACCCTTGAGGAGAGTCAGGTGGTTGTGTAGGATGTCTTTCTATTCAACTCCGCAACAGTGCCTTTCTGATCCATGAAACTTAACATGATCCATAGAATTTAATATCATCCATGGAACTTAGCAAAGCTAGCTCAAGGTATGTTTGAATTGTTGCCCATATGTCCTCTGTTTTAGAGAGACATGTGGGCAAATTTTGATAGTTTGTAATTGTGTTTGCAATGCTTATCTAAATACTATCTTATAGAACCCTGGAGACTGGTATATTTGCAGAGTATTTTAGGATGAGAAGGTGGAAAGGCAGACTCACAAACTGGCAGGTCATATCATACAAAATTATGCAAAACAGTGTGTTCTAGTCTGTTCCTGCTGTTTTATTCTTGTTTCTATTGATTGGCTGTGTTATTGTTCTATTGTATGAATTGTTTTAAGTGATTGCAGTGCCATTCTGGGAATAATTTCTACTAAAGTCACAGGATATAAATTGTGCAAATAAATAAATTATACACAACATTCTTGAAAGGGCACTTATAAATATAAACTGAAATCTGATAATTTTCTATAGTTTGCAAACTGAGGGATGGACTTTTCAGTTTGCTTTTTTACAAATAACTTTACTATGAATTGTTGTTGAAGAAAAATGTGATCCTTGTGGCCAAAGTAACTGCACCGGGAAAGCCAGAGCAGCAGAGGGTGGGGGACGCTGATTTGAAGAATCACTTTTGCCAATCTCAATAAATAACCACAAGCCCCCGAACTTTTCTTAGCTGTTTTAGCTCATCTATTTAACTGCAAAAGGATCAAGGATTGATTGTTCATGCTCAGCAGGAGCTGGGATGGTTTGATGAGAAAAATATTTATTTTATACATCCCAGTTTTGATCTTCTCTTGAGAAAAAGAATCTGATCTTTCTCTTGGAGCTGTACGCGTCTCAGAGTTGTTTTACTGCCATCTCTGTATTTGCAAAAGCCATAAATTTATACGAACAGTTTTGCTGGGCTGTTTTATTAGCTCTTGTGCAAATTAATGCATTAAAATGCTAAGATGGTTTTGAGTATTTAGCTTGGGCTTCCTCTGGTGATTTTTTTTTCAAGGAGTACACTCCAAATGGAAATGAACTTTAAGCATTTATGTCTATTTAGTAACAGTAGTACCTGCCCAAACACCTTATTCCATCTTCAAGTTGCTGTGGGTTGGGATTGATTATGTCTCTATACAGAGGAAGAGAGGGCATGCCTGGGAAAAGAATGGCTTAATCGTTATTTGCCTAGAGCAGTTGCAAAAATAAGGGAAGTAGGCAATCTCCTCCAACTGATTTCTGCTCACTTAAAGCACTTCACCTTTGAAAACAGAGAATAATTGTTCTCTTTCCCTCTGCAAGTCTAACTTTCCCTTTCATGCACAACATTCAAACAGTCTTTAAGATATTAAAAAGCAGGGTTTACCATCTGAAAACTACATACACAAAGCTGGGCCCTGCCCTTGTATGCATCTATAAGTATTTTGAATTGCTTCATGTCTGATGAAGCTGTGCCTACAAATATATGAACTCTGGTTAGTTTTAAATTGTGGAATAAATTGAATACCTACAAAGGCTTGTGAGTGGCAGCATGAAAACTAGCAATTTTTACTTGGCATAAGTGCTGGATAGTTCAATGTTTTAGGCATCTGTCTGTGGAGCCAGAGGCTTAATTTGTTTATTTTATTTAAAATATTTCTATCCCACCTTTCTCCTTAAAACGGACCCAAGATGAGCTTGGGATTTGATTCCCCACTGTGCCTCCTTGACAGGGAGTAGACCCAATGATCCATAGGGTCTCTTCCAGCTCTGCAGTTCCATGATAAAGATGATGAAATCTGGTGCTGGTAGTGATGTCACTCCTTTTGTACAAAATGTGAGATGTGCACATGACATTGTGTTACTGGTAGGAAACAGCAATGGTGGCAAACTACTGAATAAGGAACAAAAAATAAGTTAAAACAGAAGTGCAAAGTACTGTTACTGTAGAACTTTAAGAAGACAAAAATAATGACAAATTTTAAAATTGACTACAGCTCAATTATAAATGAAAATGAAGTCTGCAGTCAAGAACCAGGATAAGACTGAAACTTGGACGGGCAGCTAATAGACAAGGGGCTTTGTGAGGAGGAGAATAGAGAGACCACTAAGAGTGAGCCGTCCCCTCAGGTAATTGAGGTAGAATCAGAAAAACCAAAGAAACCCGAGGCAAAAAGACAAGCAGAAGAGGTAGAGGAAAGTCACGAGACGAAAGTAGAAAGAGCTCGAGAGGAAGGAGCGCGCGTGAAAGAAAAGCAGTTGAGACCGTTAGATAGACCAGAGGGAGGAGACAGGAGACCGGTGTTACATACAGCACTGATGTTACCTGTCTGTCATGGGTTTGGAGGGAAAGTTCCATCCTATGGGGAGTGGAAGGCGGGACATCAGGAGGAGGGGCTGTACTGTATATATATGTGAGCGTGTGTGGAGAAGTTTAGAGGAGACAAAGCAGCAGCTGGGAAGAAGAAGCTGGTGTGGGAGTCTGTGTGTCAGACAGGGTACTACTGTGTGTCAGAGTACCAACCTGATAGGTTCAGGTGTCTGTTGGTTAGCCAGAACTGATAGGTTCAGGGTCTGGGCTTCAAGTTAAGGGTTCTGTGTGAACCAAACTGTATGCATGTATGAATGAGAATAAGCCACGTTACTATATCTTATTCACCTGATCATTTGATTTTCCCTGTGTGTTGTTTTAAATAAACCTTATTCTTTTATTTGTTAAAAATCCATCCCTGGTCTGTGTGACTTCTTAAAGGGAATGGTTGGTGGCAGCTTAGTTAACGTGTGGCAGATCCCAGTAGGTCTGGGTTTGTCACATTGATTGGTGTCCAGCGTGTGGGATACGACTGGTCCAGTTGTCCAGTGGTACAGCAAAGCCTTGGCAAGTGTGCCCAGAGCAAGGGGGGTCTAGTCAGGGACAATCTGAGAGCACGTAGGTAATCTTCTAGGTGTGCCTCACGGGGGGGGTGCACTAGTAGAAGAACGTGTAACCTCAGATTGGGGGCTAGATTAGGGAGCTCTGAGGCAGCCTGTTTTTGGCGGGAAAAAAGCTGAGGCAAAACTGTATAGTAACAGTGATTTAGCCTGCCTGCTGAGAGGCCCGGCAGAGGGGGGTAGACTCTAGCTCGCAACTGTTGCAAGTAGTGCTGAAGGACAGCAGCAATCTATAGGGAAAGCTGGTTCTGAGGCAAAAGAAAAAAAAAAGTGGTCGTTTTATTTTGAGGCTTGACTTTTTAAAGCAGCTTGTTCTGGGGGGGGAGTATGCCCTTGACTCGAAGCCAAATGGCAGAAATGGGTGAAGTGAAAGACCCCCAGGTTGACCAAGGTTCTGAGGATGAATTTGGCTCAGTGCAAGGTGACAGCACGGGAGAACAAAACCCAGAACTCAGAAAAATACTCCTAGCCCAACAGCATGAACTGAGGATGAGGCAATTTGAAGTGGAGGAAAGGGAAAGAGAGAAACAAAGGCAATTTGAAATAGAGAGACAGAGAATTGAATTGGAATTGCAGAGAGAGAAAATGGCGTTTGAATTAAGAAAACTGGAACTGATGAACCAGAACAATAATAACAATAGGGATTCTGAGGGAGGCCAATTGTCTAAGGCTGACCTGAAGAAATTCCCTGTGTACCACAAGGGAGATTGTCCTGAGGTGTTCTTTTCCTTAGTGGAAAGAGCGTTTGTGGACTTCTCAGTGAGGGAAACTGAGAAGATGACCATCATGCGATCTTTAATCAGTGGTAGCCTGGCTGAGGTTTATTCAGAGATGCCACAGGAACTGATGAGAGATTTTGCAGAGTTTAAAAAACTGGTGTTTGCAAGACATGGGATAAATGCGGAACAGCTGAGGCAAAGATTCAGGTCCCTCACAAAGAAACCAGAGCAGACTTTTACCCAAGTGGGGGCTCAATTGGTGAGGCTGCTAGAGAAATGGCTATCTCAGGAGGGGACAGAGACCTTTCAGCAGCTCAAAGACTTGATAGCGCTGGAACAGTTCTATTCAGTCCTGCATGGGGAACTGAAATTCCAGGTGAGGGAAAGGAAACCAAAATCTGTGGCAGAAGCAGCCGAGATCGCAGATTTTATTTCTCAAATAAGAAAGCCCTTGGGTGAGGGGAAAGCTATGGGGAAACCTAAAGAAACCTACAGCAAGTACTCTCAGGGACCAGGGAAAAGCCAGCAAGGGGGAGGGGCCCATGGTGAAGGGAAGCCCTCAGACATGAAACCAAGACCTCAGATTTTGGAGGGAAAACCAAAACAAGATGAGAGAGACTCAAAATACACCAGAAAATGCTATTTCTGTCAGGGAAAGGGCCATCTAATCTCAGAGTGTGAGAAATTAAAGCAGCTAAAAGGAATTGTGCCTCAGGATTCGAGTGGAACCAAGCCAAAAGCTGTGTTCTGTGTCCAGAAAGAGCAAGGCTCATTGTCACTGAGGGAGCCTGTTGCCATGGCTACTCAATCTGGAACAGCTACATCTGCTGATCAGGCTGAGGAAAATGGTCCTCTTGTAGAGGTCAGGCGCTGCCTACTGGTGAGAACAGATTCTCAGTTGTTTGAGACAGCAGGGGTGGACGTAGGAATACTTGACCGTCAGTATAGGGGGCTGCGGGACACTTGTTCCCAGGTGACCCTGTGCCATCCAGATATTATTCCTAGGGAGTATGTAATCCCAAATGAGAGCATGAAGGTGGCAGGGATTGAGGGGCAGGTGATCTCACTGCCAGTCGCGGAGGTACCTGTCAACTTTCAAGGCTGGAGGGGAGTTTGGCGGCTAGCGATTTCATCGACTCTGCCAGCAGCCGTGCTCGTGGGAAATGACCTGGCTGAACATGTGAAACGGGTGCTAGTGATTACACGTTCACAAGCCACCACGGGGACAGTTCAAGGGGGTAATGATGAGCCAGAGACGGAAGCAGAGGGGAGTTCAGAAGCTGTGGTGGAAACCTTAACCACAGACAGCAGATTTGGACAAGAGCAAAAGGCAGACGCCACTCTCCAAAAGTGTTTTGAACAGGTGACTGACGCCCAGCTAACACCTGAAACCCCAGTGAGATTTCTGGAGAAAAAGGGGATTTTATATAGAGAGACCCTGAGGAATATCTCAAAAGGGGGAGATGGGATCAGAAGTCAGCTAGTGGTACCTGAAAAGTATCGCCCCATGATCTTACAAAGGGGGCACTCTGACATGTTTGCTGCGCACTTAGGGGTGAACAAAACACAGCAGAGAATCACACAGAATTTCTACTGGCCTGACATAGGGAAGCAGATCAGGGAGTTCTGTAAACAATGTGATGTGTGTCAAAGGCAGGGGAATAGCCGCGACAGGACCAAAGCAAAGTTGTGCCCTTTGCCTGTGATTGACACTCCGTTCAAATGCATAGGGGTGGATATTGTGGGACCTTTGCCCAAGGCCACAAAGAGGGGGAACAGGTTCATTCTCACCATTGTGGACCATGCCACCAGGTACCCTGAAGCCATACCCTTGACAAACATTGAAACTAACACAGTGGCAGATGCCTTGGTGGGGTATATGTCCAGGATGGGATTTGCCTCAGAAATAATCACAGATTTGGGCGCATCGTTCACATCAAAGCTCATGAAACGCTTATGGCAAATCTGTGGAATTAAGCACAAGGAAACCACTGCCTACCATCTTGAAAGTAATGGGTTAACTGAGAAGTTCAATGGGACTCTAATGCGCATGATTAGGGCTTACTTGGCAGAGAATCCAAACAATTGGGACCAGAAGCTGCAATCCCTTTTGTTCGCTTATCGATCAGTGCCACAAGCCAGTACCGGGTTCAGTCCATTTGAACTTTTATTTGGGAGAAGGGTGAAAGGGTCCCTTGATTTGATCAAACAAAATTGGGAGCAGATCACCCAGGATGACCCACAAGATGTTGTGACATATATAGACTCTTTAAGGAATGACCTAAAGAGAAACCTAGAGCTAGCAGCAGAGACCCTGCAAGCTCAAAAGGTCAGAAAGAAAGCTTGGGATGACCAGGAAGGCAGGGAGAGGCGCTTTAATCCAGGGGAGGAAGTGCTTTGGCCTAGGCTCTGCAAAGAGAACAAACTGCAGCTGGGTAGCCCAGAGATTAAATACTTGGGTCACATGGTAGGGGGAGGAATGATAAAACCCCTAGAGGCCAAAATAGAAGCAGTTCGTGATTGGCCCAGACCCAACACCAAGAAAAAAGTCAAATCATTTCTTGGGTTGGTGGGCTACTACAGAAAGTTCATCCCGAGGTTTAGCGAGATTGCGGCTCCGCTGACCGATCTGACGAGGAAGAAGGCTGATGACCGCATCCCGTGGACCAGCGACTGTGAGGAGGCGTTCCAGAGGTTGAAGCAGGCGCTAATCAACTATCCAGTGCTGCGTGCTCCAGACTTCGACCGGGAGTTCATCATCTACACCGATGCGTCTAACAGCGGGGTAGGAGCAGTTCTTTGCCAGGAGGATGAGAATGGTGACCAGCATCCAGTGTCCTACCTGAGTAGGAAACTCCAGAAAGGTGAGAGACATTTGGCAACCGTGGAGAAGGAGTGTCTGGCAATAGTCTACGCGATCCAGAAGGCCAAGCCTTACATCTGGGGAAGACATTTTGTTCTGTGCACTGACCATTCACCACTGCAATGGTTAAAGACAATGAAAACCCACAATAGCAAACTTATGAGGTGGGCTTTAAATCTGCAGGACTATGACTTTGAAGTGAAGGTAGTCAGGGGGTCAGTGAACTGTGTTGCTGACGCCTTGTCAAGAAGACCTGAAGATTGAAGACGTCGAAAGAAACATGGACTATGTATATATTTTGGTGAACAAAAAGTTAAATGTACCTGTTTTTTTTGAACTTGGTTTGTATGAATAAAGGTAAATTGATGTAATGTATATGGTAAATGGTTAAATGCCTAATTGATATGGTTAACTTAGAATGTAAGTATAAGTAAGTATGATATTGTATGTATAACTGTTTTGTGTATTTTATCCAGGTTGTTTTTTGGGAAAAAGCACCTTAGCTTTCCCCCTACAAAACAACTTATAAAGAGGGGAGGTGTTACATACAGCACTGATGTTACCTGTCTGTCATGGGTTTGGAGGGAAAGTTCCATCCTATGGGGAGTGGAAGGCGGGACATCAGGAGGAGGGGCTGTACTGTATATATATGTGAGCGTGTGTGGAGAAGTTTAGAGGAGACAAAGCAGCAGCTGGGAAGAAGAAGCTGGTGTGGGAGTCTGTGTGTCAGACAGGGTACTACTGTGTGTCAGAGTACCAACCTGATAGGTTCAGGTGTCTGTTGGTTAGCCAGAACTGATAGGTTCAGGGTCTGGGCTTCAAGTTAAGGGTTCTGTGTGAACCAAACTGTATGCATGTATGAATGAGAATAAGCCACGTTACTATATCTTATTCACCTGATCATTTGATTTTCCCTGTGTGTTGTTTTAAATAAACCTTATTCTTTTATTTGTTAAAAATCCATCCCTGGTCTGTGTGACTTCTTAAAGGGAATGGTTGGTGGCAGCTTAGTTAACGTGTGGCAGATCCCAGTAGGTCTGGGTTTGTCACAACCGGTTCATGGTGAAAGGGAGAAGAAACCAGTAGAAAGACCTGAGGTGTTAAAAGAGAGAGAGAAGATAGATGTATTCTTAACAACTGAAGAAGGAAGCGTTTCTAAAGAGACGGAGAAAGTGTCTGTCTTTAGAGAGAGAGAATCCGGGAAAACAGAGAGAGATGTCCAAGTCTTTTCAGTTCCAGTTAAAAGACCCTCAGTGAATCTAACGAGTGAAGAGGAAGAAAACCGAGCTAGCAGTAAGATAAGACCCATCATCCCTGGTTTGAGTCCGGAGGAATGGAAGGTGCTGGTGTACCCGATGAAACAAGGTCCAGCACGTCTGGTACATCATATCCCACCAGAATTAGAGGAAAGAGTCCAGAGAGAGGGAGATTGGGCCCGCCACCCTTGTTGCAGGACCCTGTGTGCAGTACGAAACAACTTCATGAGGCAACCAATGGAGGAGGAGGAAAAAGCAAGAATTTACTATTAAAAGATTTGAATGAAGAAAAATCCATGTTATGGTTTTGGGAGAGTTCCCCTCCCCAGTTATCAGTTCAAAGTTCTGTTGTTTGTAACCAAGAAGAAGAAGTGAACCCAATAGTGAACCCAATTGTTAATAAAAATACTTTAATTTTCAATTCTGACTCCTCTTTTGTCTCCCCGGGAAGAATTACTCCTCAAGGTAATAGAGAACCCACTCACAGGCTTTCTGATATTTGTTTTGGGTAGCAACTCCCAGAAATCCCCAGGAATTTGAGCAGACAGAATTCTAGGATGGGTAGTTCTGTGAGAGATAGTTTTTGCTTATGGGCAGAAAGACTAGCCATCCAATAGTTCCTTGCAGGTCCCATGGAACTTTGTCATGCCCAGCCGTTTCCCTCTTCTTCAGAGGCAATGATGGCTCAGGAGGCCCATGGAAACCCATGTGTGAGCAATGTAAACAACTGTGTTGACTTTGATTTTTTGGCTGCAGCTTCCAAACTTTTGGCTGGAGAGATTGCTGTGAAATTATGGGGCCTTCAGTCCAAATAAATAAATAAATAAATAAAAGTCCTATGCCTAGCAGCTACAAGGGAAATAGAAAAACTGTGGTGTTGGAGGACAATGTTACGAGTACTGTGGATTGCTAGAAAGATAGATAAATGGGTTCTAGATCAAATCAGGCCTAAAATCTCACTAAAAGTGAAAATGAGTGAACGGCAGTATATCGTTATTTGGACCCAATGGAAAAGACCTAGCATGACAGGAATTAAGCATATTAAAGAAGCTGCAGAATTCAGTTTGTGAGATCTAAGTAGAACTCTTTTTAGAAGTCCTATTACTTCTTAAGGTTGGCATAAATTGGAAACAACAGTACATAACAAAAATAGTTAAAATGTATATTGCTATCGCACTGTGGAACAGATCCAGGAGAACTGCTTTTTTTAAAAAAAAAATGTTTGGTCTTATTTCTATCTTGTTTCTTTTCTGGGACTAAAGCAGTTCAGAACATTTTAAATTAGCCATATTCATCTTTAAATTACCTTACTTTCCTTTAAGATTTCAAGAACATGAAATACAATGAAAAATAATATCTTTAATTTAAGGGTCCTTTCCTATACTTATATTGAGAGTAAGGAAAAGAAATGAGAACTGATGTCTTGACTACAGGCTCAGCCCTCATTGATCTGTCTTCCTTTTAGCGTCTGAAGTGTTATAGAAGATGTGGATTATGGAATGTTATGGCATCAGTGGATGTTTGAATATTGTGGAGGTGTGGAGGCTTTATCTCTCCAAAGCAACATTTATCTTATACAAACAGAACGGCTGGATGATATTTAAGAGCTTAAGGTTTCTGTCTTAATATTTTCTCTTTTTGTGCTCAATTGTCCAATAAATCAACCTGTTTACATATCCTGTCTTTTACTAGGTGATCTAGAAAGGATAGGGAGCAGCGGTATTAGATGGCTTTCTGGAAGACAGGCCAAATAAAAAATTGGTAAGAGAAGTAATACACTAAACATAAACAAGAATATATCATAAACATACCAAGGTCAGGAGGAGTAATATGAACTTCGGGACCTGAGTAAAAGAAGAGTCTACAAGATTTTTTCCTTGGAATGGAGGAAACAAAGATACTTTATGAAAGAGAAGTATTATTTTCACATGTTAGATGCACCACTACAACATAACACATCTCTCTGTCTACATTAAAATAATAAATACTGTACACCTAGAGTTCTGGTAAGGAGTGCAAAAGAACCCTTCCTTCCCCCAAAATCTATATTCTATACCCATCTCTTTTTTTCCAGTCATAGATGGAGCAAAAAGCATCGGCTTTGCACATGGACCATTTTGTTTAATATGCACTATCGTATTTGGTAGATTTAAAGTCCTGTTTTATAGTAACTGTTCATTGATTAATGAAAGTTTGTTGTGCATGCAAAGCAAAATTATGCACAAAGGAATAATATCTCTGACTTATGGGAAGCAGGGCCCCTGGGATATGGTTGGAGAGCAACTTCTACCAGTCTGAAGTCCATCGCCCATGGTGAGGGATTCTGGGAGCTACAGTAGAAGAACATCTGGAGGGCCACATGTTTCCCTCTTCTGCATTCCATTAAAGGATGAAAAACAAATATTCTGCATGCTTGAAATTGTATATTTCCTGGAAGTATCTTAGACATCTTTTTTTTAAGCAATCAGAGGAACAAAAGCAAATGTTAATTTAAATGCCTCAGCTTAGCACTGGGAAATATGAGAGAAATGTCCTAAGAAAATGGAGCAACTGAAGTTACATCAGAAGTGAAAGACAAGGTGCAGACAGCTGCATCATTCTAGTGGACCTTGAAAATGAAGTGCTCAAATACAATATGAGAAGAAATCGAAAATCACTAAAGTGACATATAAATCCAAGAGGTGATACGGTCCCAGTATTGGTTTTGCGGCGGGAAATTGCTAGACAGGTCTGTGATAATTGGACAAGTAGACTGTTTGGATGATATCTGCCTTGATAAATCTGCAGCTGAATTAAAAAGTTCTTATGTGGAAATAATATAACATTTTGCTTCATAGAGCTTGCTTTACAAGACAGATATTTAACAAGTGGGGTAAAATCATGAATAAATCAGTAAGATGGAACAAAAGTTACAAAGGCTGAAGTAGGATTGGCTAGAATAGAGTCAAAAATCAAAAAAAAATCAAAAACAGATTCTGTTTCTACTAAATACAAGAACAATTTTACCTCAGTGTTGGTGACTGATAAAAGAACAGCAATTGGCTAAGGCCTCTCAACAGCAAATTCTTCTGTTGTCCTTCTTTCTTTTTTGTGAGCAAGTTTTGAATTTCTTGATTGTTTGCTTTTAAAAAAGATTTTTCTGGATATATAATATTTCTGCATGGGAAGTTAACAAACACTTGGGCTTGCAAAATGCTTGCCCTCTTTTTTTTTTTCTTTTCTTTCTTTTTTCTATCGCCTTTTCTTTTTCCTTCTTTCCCCCCTTTCATTTTTTATCTGAAAAGATTCCTGCAGTTTCTTCCCATGGCTTTGGTGACTTCTGAATATTTCTCAAATATCCGACACCATCACCACAATTATATCCCAGATTTCTTAGAGATCTTTAATTTGTAACCCTTAGTTACCCATACCATCCATTATTTCCCTCCCTGGCTACTCTGTCTTATTTCCACACTAATCAGCCTGCTGGAATCCACCTCCTAAATTAAATCAGTCAAGTCACTTCCATATACATAGTTTTATTCCCACAGATAGCAGTCCCAGAAATAAAGCAATCTGAGAATAATCAACATATTATATCCTTGAATAATATAAATAATGGGTGTCAATGAATTATTTCAGCATTAAATAGCATCCCCCCCCCCAAAAGGCCTGTGTATGGATTATAGAATATTTCTGTTCAAACTCCTTGGATGCTTATTAAAATGTTTTGTGCTGCTTTTCCCAGAAGATTACATGAATATTTTTGTCTGCTCAAATGTACCTCTACACAATACAATAGCAGTTGTATTGCTATGAATTATTTAACGTTTAATAGCAATACAGCAACAATTATTTACACAGGACTAGAATATTATCTGTAAAGGCGCTTGCATTGTTAAGGTTGTTAAGAAAGATAGAATGGGGGGGGAGCTGAAAAAGAAAAAAATCAGACTGACTTTCATTCCATAGTTTGTTAAATTGTTACTTTCAGCTCCCACATTCATACAAATGCAATATACTTTACATTGGACATGTCCTTGAAATCCAGACTTAAAGCATTTAATGAGATATATAATGTACCACTTTTTAAAACAAAGCAAAACAACAACACCTTTATATATACAAATTGGATGTCTGAAGGACTTTTTAGCTTTGGCTTCCATGTTTCCTGTTTGTTTGTTTGTTTATATACTCTACACAAATGCATCAATTTTGTGCTTAAAAACTGCAATGCGAACAGATTCAGAGTGCTCCAAATCCAGATTCATGTACACATTGTGTATGTAGAAGGGGATTTGTGTGAAGAATAATGCACTGTTTCTGAGAGACAATTTCAATCTCATTTCACTCTTTGGCCCGATGCCTGTTAATGCTAGTGCTCTATAAAAATTTCACGCTCTGTAAATTAACACTCTGTAACACTAATTAATACTAGCATTCTATAAAAATTAATATCCACATTTAAAATATCTACACCAATAAAACTGCTTGAAGCCCTGGTGTTTTCAGACTCCACAGGGCTTGTAGCAGGAATCAGTGTGTATACTGTAGAAGTAATGGGGGCAGAGCGATGGCTCCACTCCTCTTTCTCGCTGCTCTCTCATCATGAGGATAGCTGAATGTGAGACAGAGTGACTCCATAAAGGAAACCACAGCCATTAGTTTGCAAAATTTGGCCTGGGCTGTTAATGAAGGGATGCTTTGACAGTCATTAATTCATATGTTCTGAACTTAAGTGTTCATAACAACAATAATGATATATGAAATGCCCTCTTCTTGAACTTGGTTGCACACCTTATTGTAATGAGGGAGCTCGACCAGCTGTAAGCAATGCTGTCAGGAGGCTAGACGCTGATACTATATGCTTAGACTCCAGTCAGTGTCAACCAAGATGGAATGTTCACGACTGAGACACCAAACTAAGACACACCCACCCTCTTCAGGATTAGCAGCTACATCAGCAGAAGAGAATTGATTTTTCCAACAATGATGAGGGTAGGGAAACTCCTGAAGAACAGCAACTGTGCAGCATCTATAGTGGAAGGTGACACTGGCAGATGATCTTTCATAGACAAGGGCTATGATAATCAACCTAACTTGTGTTAATACTGTGCAGAAGAAGGCTGTGGTAAACCATTTCTGAATATTTCATATCTTGAAAACCCTATGACGAAACCATTCAAAATGAAATGAAAAATAGTGCTAACAGATGAGATCCCCAGGTTACAAGGCACCCGAGCAAGAGCAAAGGACAAATATGAATAGGGCTGCCATAGAAGCTAGATTGATTGATTGACTGATTGATTGGATTGATTGATTAATTTCCCTGCCTTTTTCACTTAAAAAAAAAACACTCAAGGCAGCTTACACATTTTTAAAAGAATAAAAACAAGTAAAGCCATTTTAGTTAAAAATAAAATCTTACAAAAGGTAAAGGTAAAGGTTACCCTTGACATTTAGTCCAGTCATGTCCGGTTCTAGGGCGCGGTGCTCATCCCTGTTTCCAAGCCACAGAGCCAGCGTTTGTCTGTAGACAGTTTCTGTGGTCACGTGGCCAGTACGACTAGACACGAAATGCTGAAATCTTACAAACCTAACCAAAAAACCATTAAAATCAAACAAACTGCATTAAAAACAATTAAAATCAAGGATTCAGTTAAGACAGTACTGCAGAGCAAGCTAAACATCATATAGCGGATTAAAAAGGAACTAGGAAAAAGCATGCATGGAACAGAACAGAGGCCCTAAAACAGCCCCTGTGGACAACATTCTGGCACCTATTCTGGGCAGAAAAAAATGGAAAGGTGACTTCTGAGTAGGACAGCCCAACAATATGCACCCATCCCACCTGATTAGAAGGGAATGACGGCACAAGTCACAAAACAACTCAGTCTGCTGGGGAACCTATGTAGTCTGGCCTCAAAAATTAGCAACCCTACAGCTGAACCAAAAAGCTCCAACTTGGATACAGACTTGGGTCGGGCTAGAAGGCATTTTCCCTTGTGTCAAGTGATTGCTGAGAAATTGCACCAGACTTCTTAGCAAAAGGTCCAAATTGCAAACTGTTACCCAGTGTAATCATACCCACTCTCACTGTATCCATAAGCAGTTCCAAGGGAACTCCTGTCATGCAGCACAGAAACATGTTACTTTCAATCCACCTTTGATCTCATTGGACATTCAGGGATGCTTACATGCAGGAATCACTGGACAAAATGATTTAATTTTATACAATATGTGTGCTTATTTACTCTGATTACTTAGCTCCATGTATATCCAACCATCCTCCAGAAAGCTATACATGGTTTTCCTTGCCCACCTATATAAGGAGACAAGAAATAAGGAGATAAGACAGAGGTGATGGGTTTCACTAAGGCCACACTTTATTGACTTACAGTTAATCTCTCAAATCCTGCAGAGGGATCCACTATAGTGAGGATTCCTGAGGCAGGTTCCAGAGCTCCAAGCCCCAGACCAGCTGACACTTGGATGACCCTCCCGGCCACCAGCTCACCCTTGTTCCTTTAGGTGTCCATGGCTGGCCACCTGTGCAATGCCCCGATCTTGAAAACTGAATCTTGAGATCCGTAGTGGCGAGATGTTGGTTGCAATAACACTCCCCATGTAACTTTTGGAGCTCACCCCTACACCATTCCCCATCTGCATTATCCACTGGTGTGACCTGTTTAATTACAACACTCTCTTTGGATCAGCCCCATGGGCACTCAGTGTGAGATAGCCAAAATTTCCTATCACTTTTGCTTAGCCTGGAGGAGACAAGACTGAGAGGACAAATGCTGTTGTTCTGTGCCATCAAGATGTTTGTGCTTTGTTTCATTTGTCTTCTACAATAGGTGATTTTCATTGAGCTATCCTACTCTGGGCTGAATTTTGCAAAATCAATTTTCTGCCCAAAATGAGTACTGGAGTGTCGTTCCCTGGGCTGTTATGTGACTAGTTGTATCATTCCTTCTAGTCAGTTGGGGTGGGTGAATTTGATTGGATCATCCTACTCAGAAGTCACCATCCCTTGAGTTGTTGAGTTTGTTTAGTTTTTTTCGAAGTATTGATTTTTCTGCTCAGAACAGATACTGGAATGTTGTTTCAGACACATTTTGGGTCTGGCTGCATCAGTCTCCTCTAGTCGGATGTGACAGGGTGAAATTTGTTCGGCTGTTTTTCACTATATTGATTTTCTGTACCGAATGGGTATTGGAATGTTGTTCCTCAGGATGATTTGTGGCTTGCTGCATCTGTTTCATTGGGTACATCTGTCATGGTTTGATTATCGTACTCAGAAGCTGCTGTTCCAGGCCACTGTGTTCCATTCTGGTGGGTCTGGGAGCAATAAAGGGTTAATGAAAGAGGAATATGTTTTAAATTTGATGTCTAAAATAGTGTTCTGATGCACTGCATCTCACTGTTTTTGCATCAGTTTTAATAAGAAGTCCCCATTCTGTTCCATTCCATTCTGCTCCAGCTTTTACTTAGTCCCTATAAAAATATGTGCTTTTATTCCCTTCTTCAAATCAATCAAAATGAAAACAGATTGCACCAGGGCCAGTGGAACTCATGCCAAGTCTATTCAAACTATTTGAATTTGGAGATGTTGTAGTACAATGGAGAAAGGGGCAAGTCTGTTCTGCCAATGTTTACTCCTCCTCCATCTGAATATGATCCATCAGATCAGAGACACCAGAATGAGTTGCATCCATTCTTTCCAAGAATGACCATCTGCAACAGCAAAAGAGACTGGATCATTCCAACGGTGATGGAAGCACATAATTTCTACAAGGGCAACTTCTGGGCAGCAACAAGAGTGGAGAGCGACACTGGCTTAGACAACAGCACTAACACTCAAGCAAGCTCTTCTTACTACTACACAGCAGATGGTAATTGTAACGACTTCTATTATGTGCCCTGAAAATTCAGTTGAAAAAAATCCAATGAACCCTACACAGCATCAGTAATCTAGTGGGTGGGAAAGAAGTTCCATAACCAGCAAAGTGGTAGTAAAGTAAATAAATAAATACTGAGAAAATATGAAACACATAAATTGCAGAGAGTTAGAATGCTTCAATACCATGATGAGAAACTGAACATACAGATTTTTACCACTGATCATTCAACACAAAATAAATGAGGAAGAAGTGCAGGAAAGAGAAGAACCTAGATGACTATAACATTATTATTAGGAAATATGTTTTCTATGATGATGGTGTTTCCAGGATAATTGAAAGGAAAAAAAATTAGAATGAATAGGTCATTCCAGATTGGGAACACAACTTTATCATTCACAACTGGCAAATCCACCATCAAAGCCAACATTATGGCATCTAGCCTCTAGCCAGAGAGGAAGGAGGAAGAGGTAAGAAGGAAAGGAAAGGAAAGAGGGCCAATTTGAATCTTTGTCTCAGTTTCATTGTTCAGAAATCCATTACAGAACAACCATTTTTATTGGAATTCATTCAAAGATCAATCTTGGCCTGCCAATCAGTTTAACCTCACTTTATCATCATCATAGTAGGTAACCTTCAGTCTCGAAAGACTATGGTAATGTGCTCTGTATGGAGGACTTAGAACAACATCTAGTGTGGCTGAGAAGGCCAATTCGAGAGTGGTAATCCCTTCCACACTGAAGACAAACACAATCTGACCCCTGTCCAGCTCCCTGGTTTTGCTGGTTTCGGGACTGCCTCCTTGCCTCGGCCTGCTCTACAAGTGTCTCTTCAAACTGGGAGAGGCCATGATGCACTGCCTGGCTCCAGGCTGAATGCTAAGACGTCAGGGTTTCCCATCTATTGAGGTCCATTCCTAAGGCCTTCAGATCCCGCTTGCAGATATCCTTGTATCGCAGCTGTGGTCTCCCTCTGGGGTGATTTCCCTGCACTAATTCTCCATACAGGAGATCTTTTGGAATCCGACCATCAGCCATTCTCACGACATGTCCAAGCCAATGTAGACGTTGCTGTTTCAGCAATGCATACATGCTAAAAATTCCAACTCATTCTAGGACTACTCTATTTGTCCTGCCAGGTGATACCAAAAATGCATTGGAGAAGTGTTCAGCTTCTTCTCCTGCCATGCACAAAGGGTCCAGGATTCACAGCAGTTCAGGAGTGTGCTCAGGACACAGACTCTATAGACCTGGATTTTGGTAATATGCCATCAGCTTCTTATTAAGCCATACTCTCTTTGTGAGTCTAGAGAACATGGTAGCTGCATTGCGAATGTGTTTATTCAGCTCGACATAGAGGGAGATGAGTCCACACCCATGACTTGTGTTTTCTTCAGGCTGATTGTTAGTCCAAAGTCTTGGCAGGCCTTGCTAAAATGATTCATGTGTTGTTGGAGGGCTTAAGCAGAGTGGGCAACAATAGCAGCACCATCAGTGAAGAGGAAGTCCCACATGCATTTCAGTTGGACTTTGGTCTTCGCTCTCAACCTATTAAAGAGTTTTCCATCTGACCTAGTCCGGATATATACAACTTCTGTTGCTGTTCCAAAGGCATGCTTCAGCATGACAGCAAAAAAGATCCCAAAAATGTTTGGTGTGAGGACATAGCCTTGTTTTACTCTGCTTTGGATGTCAAAGGGATCTGATGTTGAGCCATCAAAAACTACAGTGCCCTTCATTTCCTCATGAAAGGACCTGATGATGTTAAGGAGTCGAGGTGGATATCCAATCTTGGGAAGTATTTTAAAAAGGCCATCCCTGTTAACCAAATCAAAGGAAATGCCTTTGTGAGATCTATGAAGGCCACAAAGAGTGGCTGTTGCTGTTCCCTACATTTTTCCTGCAACTGTCTGAGGGAAAATACCATGGCAGTGGTGGATTTATTAGCTTGAAATCCACACTGTGATTCTGGATAGACTCTGTCTGCAAGCACCTGGAGGCTCTTCAGCACAACACAGGCCAGCAGCTTCCCTACAACACTGAGGAGAGAGATAGCATGGTAGTTATTGCAGTCGCCCCTGTTTCCTTTTTTCTTATACAATGTTTGCATCCCTCATGTCCTGTGGTACTCCATCTTCCCTCCAGCAAAGATAAAAGACTTCATACAGCTTGGTGGTGATGACCTCTTTACAGCACTTCAGCACTTCAAAAGGGAAGTGCTTATCCTTTCCAGGTACCTTGCCAGAGGCAAGGGAATCCAAGGTCGCTTTTATTTCTGCTAAAGTTGGTTCACTGTCCAGCTTTTCCAAGACAGGCAGGCAGCTGATATTATTTAATGCCTCTTCGGTTACTACATTCTCTCTGGAATATAGCTCAGAGTAGTGCTGCACCCAGTGGTCCATCTGCTGTGCTCAATCCTGGACGATCACGCCTGTAGCCGACTTCAAGGGAGCAGATTTCTTCTGTATTGGACCTAAAGCCTGCTTGATACCATCATACATTCCCTTGATGTTACCTGTGTCTGCTGCTATCTGTATCTGAGAGCAGAGCTGAAGCCAATAATCGCTGGACCATCTCCTGGCAGCCTGTTGGACTTGGCTATGAGCAGCTTGAAGAGACTGCAAGTTGTACTGACTAGGACAGGCTTTGTATGCTGCTAGAGCTCTCCTCCTCGATAGCTGGCATCAACTCCTCCAAATGGGCTTCGAACCAGTCGGCCGTCTTTTTGGTCTTCTTGCCAAATGTGGACAAGGCGGTGTTATAAACAGCATTCTTGAAATGTTCCCATCGTTCAGGTGCACTTGCATCAGATGGGCCTGGAAGGGTTTCCTCAAGCACTTGGGCAAATTCATCCACTTTTCTTTGATCGCGAGTCTTGTTGATGTCAATACGTGGTCTTCCTTCCTTTTTCGTGTGATACCATCTCTTTGTTCACAGTTTTACTCTACTACACACCAGGGAATGATCAGTATCACAATCAGCACTCTGGTAACTGAGTGTGATCGTAATACCAGGAAAGCTAGAACGTCTAGTGAGGATCAAATTGAGCTGATGCCAACGCTTCAATCTTGGATGTCTCCAATAAACTCTGTGTTGAGGCTTTGTATTAAAGAATATGTTGCTGACACAAAGATAATAATACCAACAAAATTCCAGCAAGTGTTGGCCATTTTCGTTCATCTTCCCAAAATGACCTAGAGAGGTGGGCCAAGAGTTGTGATCAGCACCGACTCTAGCATTAAAGTCTCCGAGAACTAACAGCGGCTCTCTCTCAGGGATTTTTTTTTTAATAGTAGCTGCCAGATCGTCGTAGAATTTGTCTTTGACTTCTGTTGTGGACGACAGTGTTGGTGCATATGCACTAATGAGGGTGACCGGTCCCGCTGATGAGTGTAGATGCAGAGACAGGATTCTTTTACTCCCCACAGTAGGTGGAACAATGGATCTCAGCAGAGTATTCCCTGGTCTCATTCAATGGTTTTTCCTGCCAGAAGAATGAGAAGTTTTTGAACAATCAGTTTAACCTCACCTTATCATCAGGCTCACAACATGGCCCTCCCTGATGCATAGTAATTTATTTTATTTATTTATTTATTTTATTTCTATCCCGCCTATCTGATCATATTAGACCACTCTAGGCGCATTAACTGATTGTTTCTTTCATATTTTCTATGTGAGTTTACAAGACACTAAGACAAAATAATTCAAACCCAGCAGTAATTGTATGACTCTAATATTCAGTTGCTCTTGTCTTAAAATGTCATGGCACTGTATTATTCTCATCTTCCAAGCAATATCATACAGTAACCAGGGGTCACACTGATGTGCTTGTTAGTTTCAGAAAGGGTTCCATACACTCCAAGAAATAAAGTAGCATCAGTTTACAGAAAAACCTTCCAGTGGCATTAGTCCAGAACGATGTTATTGGTCAATGAAGCTTTTACTTTACTTTCTTGGCCAAGTCTGTCATGCTTGACATGTTGTGTCAGCTGCTTCTTTTTTTAAAAAAAAAAATGCTGTTGATACAGCTGTGATGGACCCCTTCCATTCCTCCCTGTTCTAAACAGATATTTAACCAGACAAAAACTGTACAACTTTTAAATATGTTTATTGCTTAGCAAACATTTGCCATTATGACTAATGTGGGATGTTTTATCAAAGCTACTGTTTTTACCCCTCATTGGGGAATATGAAGCACACATGTCACAACTTTGGATTTCTTTCTTAGCCATCAGATGTTTTCTATTATGTGTTTTCTATGATGATGGTCCTTCCAAGATGATAGTTGAAAGGAAAAAGTCATTGGAATGGATAGGTAATTACATTATGAGAACATAAGAGATATTACACTCATCAAACCAAAGATATATCTGGTCCACCATTCTGTTTACACAGTGGCCAACCCATTATCTGTAGTAATTCCATAAACATGACATGAGCAAAACAGTCAGAAACTCTCACACTCCCCAAGAACTGCCTCTGGGACTTGAGATAATATATACCTATCCTGACTCATAGTCATTGGTGGCTCTATGCTCCATGAATTTAGCTAATTCCCTTTTTCAGCTGTCTATGTTGGCAGCCAGCACTATGTCTTGTAGCAGTGAATTCCCCTGTGTAAACACAGAGTGCTGCCATACACTTGGCAAAGCTATTGGTCTGGCTAGCCTAGTTGTCAGCTCTGACTGGTTATGGCTCTGCAGGATTTCAGAGAGGATTATCTCCTAGCTCTGTACTGACATAATGGGTCTTCTGTTGCATACACAAGTCGCTGTCCAGCGGATGCATCAGCTGCATCATCTTTGGATTTAAATTGTCTGAAATCCATGTGCTTCAATTTATCTAGAGAGCAGATCACTGTGTTGACATTCTAACCATAAGGGTGGAACTAGTCAATTATTACATACCTCCTATCCAGAGTAGGAACGATGTGCCTCCTGTAGCCTCCTGCCAGGCAAATGGAATTTTTATTATACTGATAGTGATAACTACACAACTTTCTCAGCAATTCCAAGAATCATAACAAAGTAACAACACGTACATGATGACGTCTCTGAGGTGCTTTTAACCTTAATAAGAGCTCCATTAATTTTTCATATTATTGATAAAGCAAATGAAGAAAAGTCTATTTTAATGTAAACCAAACATAAAAAGTCAGCAGATATCAAATTGAAGTAATTTAATCTTCTTTCTGGAGAATGCAATTAAAATAATGCAAATGAGGTTCATGCATAAGTAGGTACGATCAACACAAAAATCAACCTCTGTATTGATATTAATATTGACATGCATTTTAATAACCTCTTAGGGGGTTAATTTAATGCCACTATAAAATATTGGTGTTTAACAACATAAAAGCACGCAGTATTACCTCTGGGAAAGGCCTTATTCATGAAATTATGAAGCTGGGTTTAGAGCCATAAAGAAATTGTAATCTTTCTGTTATTCAGCAGCATCAGTTCCTGTATAATATGTCACATAAGTTAGGGTTCAGTAATGGATCTGTGCACAGCTATGCATTCATGGAGATAAAAGCCACACAACTATCTACTTTCTCTGTTGCCTAAGGTGGATGGCACTTACCCTTAAACAAGAGTTTGTGTGACAAAACAGCACCACAGTTGCGTTCACCATGTTTTTTTCTTCTCCCCAACAGTAACTTAGTGCTGAAGCATTTATCATGCCATTAGTACTTGGCAGTCAAAAAGAGTAGAGAAATATGGTATTGCAGCCTTCATAATGGTACCTCAGACTTAATAAATATGGTGTTCCCAGTGGTCTATGCCTTCTAGCCAAAAAAAGTCAAAGCCAAATCCATAAATACAACCTTCATAGAGTAGTTCTAAGCTACACAGCAGCCCAGCTGAAGCTTGCATATGTTGCCAGTAAATTCTTGAGGCTAGAAGAGAGAAGAACATGTGTACACTGGACTGTTCCTAGCTGTCAATAATTTTTTATTGTCCAAAGCTTTCTTTTTTCGTTTATCCTTTTCTGTGTATGGCAATGGGTCAATTCATTTGTTTCTTGTTTCAGTGTGGTAAATTCGTTTCAGAAGTAAATTCATTTACAGTACTTCTCATTGCAGTGAAGATGTACCAAATTTATACGTCTCACACCTAAACATGAATCTTGGGTTCTTTTTAAGGAGAAAGGCAGGATAGATAAATAAATAAATAAATAAATAAATAAATAAATAAATAAATAAATAAATAAATAAAGAAAGAAAGAAAGAAAGAAAGAAAGAAAGAAAGAAAGAAAGAAAGAAAGTTTATTGGCACCTTAAAATCCTCAATCTTTCAGAAGTGCATGGTGCAGTTCATGTTTAAAAATGTGGATATCCTTACAGTTGTACAGTACTTATATGTGTGCATGAAAAGGCATATATTTGAAGGAGTGCATATAGCAATGCATGTATATCGAAAAATATATGTGGAGGAAAAAGACTTGAAAAAACTGTACATTTTTAAAACTTCACAAAAATATTTATTTATTTATTTATTTATTTATTTATTTATTTATTTATTTATTTATTTATTTATTTATTTATTTATTTATTTATTTATTTATTTATTTATTTATTTAAAATTACCTCACCTTTCTCCTTCAGAAGGTCCCAAGGTGGCTTACATCAATAAAACACAATAGTTAAAGCTGAAAAAGTAAGTATACAAATACAAAGAACGGTTAAACAAATACCACACTAAAATACATTAACCAAAAATACTAAAAACACATTCAAAGCAGTAAGCCACAACCATCCATTGTAAAACCCTACTCAGACAGCCAGTCATTAAGGGAAAGTTTGTTTGAAGAGAAAGTCTTCATGTGCTTCTGGAAGGACAACAAAATGCTGCCAGCCTGGCCTCCTGTGGAAGGCAGTTCCAAAGTCTGAGAGCAGCAATACAGAAGGCCCTCGCCCATGTCCTCACCAAATGCACCTGTGGGAGTGTTGAGACTGAGAGAAAGGCCTTCCCAATGATTTTAACACCTAGGAACACTCATAGAGGGAGATTATGGTTCTTGAGATAGTGAATACTTTAAAAATCCATTAAAAATGTGAGTCTTAGGGAAAAAATACACACATGGAAATACTTTCTCATTTATGAGGACCAAATAATGATGATGATGATGATGACGACGATGACAATGACAATGACGATGATGATGACATCCAGTTCAAAACCAGAACAGAATAATTACAGAAGCTGAAAAATCAGATTATGAGTGTAATCAGTATTGACAAATCCACATAGATTCTTTTCAGTTTTGTTGTACACATGTTGTACCGGGTTACACAGCATGTAAAACCAGAATTACTTTTGTTTATACTCAATAAGTTCATTGTGAGGTCATGTGATAGTCAGTTGCCATGATTTTATGGATTCCTGAAAGAGTACATTCTTGTTTATATTCTACATATGACATTTGTATCTGAAAATGGATTGTTATATTTTTCAGTTAGTTTCTCATCTACTACGGCTTGTACCTGGACTTACCTATGTTTATTTAAGAAACAGTACTTTGCTGAGCTCCTACATGTGGTATAAAATTACTAGCTAAATTATTATGATAATTTGACATGTTAAAAATTACTGTAGACATTACATTTTTAAATGCCAGGTTATTCCCTTCTCCTACCAGGGATGACATCTCCTACCATAAGGTGGTGGTTTTCCAATTGTACAAAGAAGTACAAGTAAGCAGAGTAAACCAGGAAGTCTTGGGAAAATTCTAAATTTCAAGAGTGCAGTATTTGTAGTTGGAGTAGTAGCGTACATTTTTTTTCACATCTGCGGCAATTGGCATTTGTAATAGAGTGACTCTTTGTACCTCTATGGCAAATCCTTGGTAGTGCATCTGGTAAGTGTGGGCATTGCTAATTAGAAAGGTTTTTAACTCCCATCTAGCAACATGCCATAATCATGACAAAAATACTTGCACTTTATGTCAGTCATTTTTTCCGTTGCCAGTTTAAACATATCCCCTTCTGGGGATTATTCCGAATCATTTGTGAGCCTGAAATATCATGAACAGATAGAAGAAGGAACACTTCTGTGAAGCCTGAGAACTGTGTGAGTGGAAATAGAAAGGTTTCATTCTGAACACATTTAATTGTTGGACAGCTGGAAATGAGATGGTCTGGGGACCTCAACCATTCTGCCCTCCACATTCAAATGTGTTTGCTTGTGAAGTCCTAGGTTTGGGTCAAATAAAAGGAGAGCTATTGAGTCCAACCTCCTGCACTGAGCAGGAGGTTGGATGCAATGGCCTGATAGGTCCCTTCCATTATTCTAGGATTCTATGAGGAAGAAGTGCAGGAATTCAGAGCTTAATAGCTTCAAGTTCCCCAGAACCCACCCCTTTTTCTCATTAAGCTTAAACTTATGGTCTCAATAATTCACTCTGAGACATTAGTAAGAGAAAGACTAAAAAGGCTGCATTACTTACTAAAAAGGCTGCATTACTCACCGTGAGACATTAGTAAGAGAAAGACTAAAAAGATCAAACAGCAAAGTGAATAAACAGTAGTTGTTGTGGGTTTTTTGGGCTCTTTGGCTGTGTTCTGAAGGTTGTTCTTCCTAACTTTTCGCCAGTGTGGCCCGCATCTTCAGAGGACAGCACTCTGTGCTCTGGTGTAGTTGGTTGGGAGTGGAGTATTTATGGCTGTGAGATAGGCTTATGTCCTTTTCTGGAGATGAGTGATTAGTGTGTCTTGTGAGTGTATTGCTGAGATAAGGAGCAGCTGCTCCTTATCACAAGACACACTAATCACTCATCTCCAGAAAAGGACATAAGCCTATCTCACAGCCATAAATACTCCACTCCCAACCAACTACACCAGAGCACAGAGTGCTGTCCTCTGAAGATGCCGGCCACAAAGACTGGCGAAACGTTAGGAAGAACAACCTTCAGAACACAGCCAAAGAGCCTGAAAAACCCACAACAACCATTAGATTCCGGCCGTGAAAGCCTTGGCAAATACATTGAAAAAACAGTATTGCTTGTAACAACAGGCCTCAACAGACTGACTTACAAAGAAGTGGGGAGGAAGGAGGCCAGAGAGGCAAAGCTGCTGGATAGTCTGAGAGTCAGCCCAGCTCAGAAAGATATCCCTCCAGCCATACCTACTAGAGGCTGCAAGGTTGTAAAAAACAAAACAAAATCCTCACCTCCAATAAAGTCTGCCACTAACAGTCCTGCAGATCCATCATTCCAATAAGGCTGAAATCACAACATAAGATGGCGTTTCATATCCATATAGAGTCTGTATGGCATGTAACAATTTCAGTTTCTCATCATTTTGACGTTTGATTGGAAATCTGTTAAAGTGGTGCCTTAAATGAAAAAGGATGGTTTTCTATTAATTAATATTTATTTATTTGCTGAGGAAATATGTCTCCTACTTTATTAAAGAATGTGTTCTCTTGCTTGCTTATTCATATATGATATATTACCACATATAGTCTCATGTAGTGATTACAAAATTAAGAATAAGTAGCTCTTCAATAATTTTGATAATTTATCATAATTCTGCTTTTCAATGTACAGCCAAAAAAGACAAAGGATTTTTCTTTGCCTCAATGTTTGGTTGAAGGGGGAATCTGTTGAATCTATGAATGTATGCTTTTATTTGCAACATGGTTTATAAATTATTCATTTTAGTTGTACCAAAAGTGCACATTATAGTATGGATATTGCCTTACCAATTTACTGTAACTAAGTATGTATTTTGATGCTTGAGAGAGAGAAAAAGACTAGATTTTGACTAAAGAGACAATAATGGGACTTTTCAAGCTAGTGTTAATGCAGCTGCCATGTCCTGAAAAGCCATGTGAAATACTGCACATAAAGAAAAAATGTATGTTCGGTATAATGTGATAGGAGGTTCAAATGTTCTTTAAATAAACAAAGACACAGGCCCACATTGCTCAGTAATAGCCAGAAACATTCCAAATTAGAAATGGAGGCAAGTGCCAACCAGCAGATGTGAGGGTGGTTGTTCCCTACCTGAGGAGGGGAATTGTTCCAGGAGACCTGAGGGTGAGGGATGCCTTTCAACAAAACCACTGCCCACTTCTCAGTTGTTGGCTGAGTTAATCTCCCCAACAGTCATATTTCAACAGGAAGTGGACATTTCTGACAGCTTCATATACTTGAGAATTCTCTCCCCTTCTCACAAATAGGTAAACAGTGGAACAAGAGAAGCTGAAGCATTGTTTCAATTCCCAAACATTGTTCCTGTCCTTTAATACGAAGAGCAGCACTTCAGTTTGTAAAATGTCATGGAAACTTATCAACAACTGCAGTAACAGCAACTTCTTTGCATCAGTTACAGAAAAATACATGCACATATAACTGCTTTTCCTGGATGGGGCAGAAAAGACAGGGTGATTGCAAAAGAAGCAGAAAACTATGTCCATATATTTTGATGCAAAAATAAAGTCACCTGTGATCTCGACCTCCTTAATTGTGTCTTCCTTTAAAGAAGTAGGCAGTACACCAAAATCTTCCAATAAAACAGGTTTATTATCTAACAAGTTGTCTGCTTCATTTATGTCCACACTTTCCATTTCTGGTTTCAGCAACAAGTCATAAGTTCTAACTTTAGTAAAACACGAAAAATTCTCTTGTAATGATAAAGGGGAAGAACTTGCAACTTCAGCGTTCTACTTCGGTATGGTGCTCAATCTATCAGGTGTACTGTATTCTCTATTAACATCATGGCTGAGGGTGGTAAGCCCAGCCCACGTGTGGCTCCCAAACTTTTTTGCCCTTGCTCTGACTCATTTGTGCTTGGAAAGGGCTGGTCCCACAGGATCTCCAAGGGTTCTCGGTACATCTCCTCTGCTCCTTTCTTTGTTTCTCTCTTTGTTGCCAAGCTTTATATGCCCTCCATTGTTTCCTTTCTTCTGTCTCCCCAAAATAGGGTGGTTTTGTATATACTTTTTTCTTCCATTCTCTCCCTGCATACTCTCTAGGTACTCTAAACTCTACCTATTCCTCTGTCCAGGGATTTTCTTGAACTATACTAACTCGTCCTCGGTTTTACTGTCTCCTCCTGCGCCCAACAAGCTTCTTCCTTCTTCTCCTCCGAACCCAATTCATTCCTCTCACTCTCCTTTTTATCCTCCTCTTTTCCCTCCCAATAAACGCACTCTGGTGTTTCTGTCTTTATTTTCAATTGCTTTAACCCTTTTTCAATAGCTTCCATCTCCTCCTCTGTCTTTCTGATGGGAGAGACGGACAGTACACTCTGTAAAGTATCCTTGGGGCTACTCTCAGCCTCACATCACCTCATAAACTCACAATCCTCAATTCATTTGAGATGTTTACATTTTGTTGCTGCTGTTACATGCCATCAAGTCACCTCCCACTCAAGGCATAATAAATCTTTTACTATTTTAATTTCTTCACAGCCAACATTAAAGTTGTGTAGTTATTCTATAATCATGATTTTGTTCTTCTTAATGTTCACCTGCAATCCTGCTTTGGCATTTTCTTCTTCCACTTTCATTTAAAATCATTTCAAGTCATTTCTGTTTTCTGCCAATATTTTAAATCATTAAAGTTTCTTGTGCCAATTTTCACTACTCCTTCATCTGAATCTAGTCTAGTCTACTAAAATTTAGTAGCATTCCCCATCCACTCACATTTTAATATAATAGTTATTTCCAGTTTGTGTCAGACCCCCTAAAGCCTATTTGTTTGATATGCTCTGCATACCAATTAAACAGATAAGGAGATAAAATGCACTCATGTCTGACACCTTTGCTTATAGGACATAATTCTGTCTGTCCATATTCTGTCCTAATGGTAGCTTCTTGTTTACAATACAGGTTACTCATCAGAGCAATGAAGTGCCAAGGCAGAATGAAACACCCATTTGTTTCAAAAAAAATCATAGTTTCTCACAATCTACACAGTAGTGTACAAAGCATAGACTGATCTTCTGAAATTCTTTGGTGTGCTCGAGTAGCCAGCAGATGATGATCTTGAGTACATCCTCATTTTTGGAATCCAGCTTGAACATCAGATATTTCTCACTCCATTTACAACTAAAGACTTTGTTGCAAGATATTGGCATCACTTGCTTGCATGGGAAAGTGTACATTTTAATACACTTTAAAGTATGTTTAAGTGTAGGGCTGTGTTAAAATTTACCAGGAAGACTTTAGAGGGTCTGACACAGACTGGAAATAAATATTATATGAAAATATGAGTGGATGGGGAATGCTACTAATTTTTTCTGGTATAGGATAACAGTTTCATAGATGGAAGTTCTGGATCAACACATTCCCACCCACCAGTTGCAAATCACAAAGGCTTCTGCCTATAAGGTCCCAGACATGTGTTTGAGACTACAGATTCATGGGTCCACTTTCACCCCATTTCACTGTGTTGTGATTTTTTAAAATTTCCCAGTTATCTTAGATTAGCCACCGCATTGATACATTTTGGGAGGTATCTAATGTGATGCCTGATTTATAAAATGAGCTAATCTGATTATTTAATTATCTTGGATGACATCACATTGCATTAGCTATGGATTGCACAGGTAGAAACCTCAAAATTAAATCATCACATTGCTATAAAAGGGACGTGGTGGTGCTGTAGGTTAAACTGCAGAAGCCTCTGTGCTGCAAGGTCAGAAAACCAGCAGTCATAAGATCAAATTCACATGATGGAGTGAGCTCCCATCGCTTGTCCCAGCTCCTGCCAACCTAGCAGTTCGAAAGCATGTAAATGCGAGTAGATAAATAGGTACCACCATGGTGGGAAGGTAATGGCGTTCTGTGTCTAGTCATGCTGGCCATGTGACCACGGAAACTGTCTATGGACAAATGCTGGCACTATGGCTTGGAAACGGGGATTAGCACCACGCCCTAGAGTCAGGCACGACTCTACTTTTACCTTTTACCTATGGCTATGATGCTTAGGCAGCCATGAAAAATTCATAACACCTTAGCTTAGTCTTGAGCAGAAACATATGCTGGGGACAAGTAGTCACAGAAAATATCTTTAATATTATTTAATGTCATGATATTATAGGTATGTATGGTGAATATTTTCTCATAGACCAGCTCAGACATGTAATGCAATATCATCTACATTAACATTCCATTCTTCTGAATGATATTTTACAGTTTTAGCTCTGATGGTATCAGGGAAAGATGGGCTATTGGAAACTCAAACTAGCCACTAGACAAAACCTACTGAACTTTGGACCCCAACCAGTTTCTTTGGCTGTCTTTTATATTTTACAATTTTCGTATAGAGTTCCTATTTGCTCTTAGGTTTTCCAAAGTCAAAATAGATTACCACAAATGAACTGTACACAGAAAGATACTGAAGGCCTACTTGGAAAACTTTATTTGTTGTCAATGTAATGCTGATTATCTGAGGAATGAATTATTACACCCTTGTCAAATTTTAAGTATCATGCTGTTAAAAATATTAGTCACACTGAGTGCTATTTAAATGCAACCAAGCAGTAAAGCTCCCCTGTCTATATAAACATGGATAACCTGATACTTAATACTGTATATCGGTTGAAATAGTATGATGGAAAACACAGAGACATGCCAGTGCAGTAAAGTTACCTCAGAGACTGTCAATACCCTGCCAGTAGATGCGCCATGCTTGCCATTTAAGCCAGCTGAGCAGTGCTTTGCCTCTCCCTCCCTCCAGTTTTGACTTTCCCCAAGGGGCAATGCTTTGGAGAACAATCCATTTAAGTCAAACCGTTATTGTGTAAAAGTGAGGATGAGCAGGTGCAGGATAGGGAGGAATGGAGAACATCCAAGAGGAAGCAAGTTAAGATCTAGACCCTGAGGTTGAAGAGGGTTAAAGCTACTGAACCAAAGGAATTCTAAAAAGGCATTTTTTTTTCACTTAGGGGGAAAAAATAAGATTAGAAACTGCCTTGTATGAGCCCAACTGCGATTAAAAAAATAAGTCTTTTATAGTTAAAGCAAGGTTTTTTCCCCTTCTCTTTTTGTTCTTTGACTTTTCCTCACAGAGAAAGAGGCTATCTTCACTTAATCAGTGTGCAAGAAAAAGAGTAGCTGAGGCAGCCGCAGCATCATGTGGATGAAGGTCAGGCCAATTTTCACCCATGTGATGCTGCTTTATCACTCACTGAACAAAGATTAAGGCCTTTTCTTTTCTTTATCCTTTTGTGCTCCATTCCCCCCTCCCCATTCTGTTACTTTAACAGATCTGAACAAATCCCAGACATTTCATCCAAAAGTTATTTTTCACCACATTTTGCTCAGATGTTCTGAATTCCCCATATGTCAAAATGCAACAACATGAGAAGAAAGAGAAGAAATATCTCATAAAGGGAGAGGAGGGGGATATTATACAGAAAAGTAAACTATAGTAGATCAAAATGACAACAAACTGTTTCTCATTCTGAACAAGGCATCTGGGTCCTGGAGTCTGAAATAGCATCATAGCTCTGAATGAAGACGGTCTTCTTGTGGCAATGCACAACAGACTGGAATATCCAAATGACAATTTATTCATATATGTTCCTTTTAATAATATTAATTTCATTAAACTGAATTCATGCCTCAGATGGTTGTCTTATTAAGGATTAAAGTGACACAATGGCAGTGATTCCATATCTAACTGTTTACTACATTGCTGCTCACAAAAAGCTACAAATTAAATATTGTTCAGTCTTACTACACATAAATTATGTGGCCAGCACCCTACTGAGCTTCCACTAAGTGGGAAGTACCATCAGCAAAGTAATGTACATTACTGCTATTAATACAGCGTTGCAATTGTGAAGATAGTAATCTCTAGGAAGAAGACCTGTCCTCAGCTTTCACAGTGGCAATGCTTGTGCAGAAAATAGGAATCTGTCTTATGACTTTGGTGAGACATTCTGCTCTATGGAAGCTCAATAGACTACTCACCTATGATTTCATATATATTTCATATATTGCCAACCAAACATGAGAATAATGACAAAATATCCTGAAGATACAATCTAGTAAAGGCTAAGTAAATTTAAATCTAATTGATCAGAGTAGAAGAATAAAGCCTGTAAATCACTATCAGTTTTGGAGCCAATTTTAATTAGGTTTTTGATTGCTAAAGTCTGAGGAATTGGACGTGTCCACAAAAGCTCACATTAAAATATAGTAGATGATCAGACAGGCTCCACAATGTTCTTGTCTGCTTTGTATTTCATTTTTTATTTTTGCCTGATTGCTAAAATGTGGATTAAGATTTATTCATTCATTTATTTCATTTTTATTCCATCTTCCTCCCAAAAATGGGACTGGCTGAAGCCAATATAAAATAAAAGAAGAATATGATTAAATTTAAAAAGTCTTTCAGCATGTATACAATATTGAAACAGTGCCGTCTACGTTGGCTTGGGCACGTCGTGAGAATGGCTGATGGTCGGATTCCAAAAGATCTCCTGTACGGAGAATTAGTGCAGGGAAGCCGCCCCCGAGGGAGACCACAGCTGCGTTACAAGGACATCTGCAAGCGGGATTTGAAGGCCTTAGGAATGGACCTCAACAGATGGGAAACCTTGATGTCTGAGCATTCAGCCTGGAGGCAGGCGGTGCATCATGGCCTCTCCCAATTTGAAGAGACACTTGTACAGCAGACCGAGGCAAAGAGGCAGTCCCGAAACAAGCAAAACCAGGGAGCTGGACAGGGCACAGATTGGATTTATCTTCAGTGTGGAAGGGATTGTCACTTTCGAATTGGCCTTCTCAGCCACACAAGACACTGTTCCAAGACCTCCATACAGAGCACGATACCATAGTCTCTTAAGACTGAAGGATGCCTACGCAGATGATTAAATTTACAAAACAAAGTCCTTCCCTATTAGTTTTATAGTACATACAAGGAGGCCATTGTTATATCCCTTTTCAGGGCAGAAATGAAGCTAGTGCTGTGCCATAAATAGTCATGCATTGCCCCAAAACATAATCTCCTCCTAAAAAAGTTCCTATTTTTTTGCTTCATTCTTCTTGTCCACCAGAATTTCCTGTGGTTTCATTTTGAGGTAGCCCTAATATTACAAGGTTGCCAAGGGTGTTGCATGTGGCAATTACTTGTTTCTATTATACATCACATCAGTTTGTCATTCTGTATCTCTCCTGGCTGCCCACACTTCTTTATTTGAAAAAGCCCTGTGGAATGAATTACCCTATGAGATCTTCCCCTCTGCTTCGGCTGAAGTGTTGGGAGCCAGGGGTGGGGAGGACTGACCGCTCTCACAGAGATGGCTGTACAATGGAGGACAAGACATGCATGCATATGTCTCAGACCCCTCCTAAGAAAGGAAAGCACAAGAATCCTGAAACACATCCATGAGGATTTCTCTGAATTTCTCTTCTTCTGAGATTCTTTCTGAAAGGGATTTTTGTTCTATCATCTTGTAAGAGACTGGTCAAAATTTCTCACGGGGAACATTTTCAGCATAGCACTACAGTGGACCCTTGACTTACAGACGGCTTGACTTACAGAATTTTTGAGTTACAGACTTCTCTGGCCGCAAAATTTAGGTTTGACTTGCAGACTGAGATTTGACTTACAGACCAGAAAAAAACCAAAATGGAACAAAAACGGCTTGTTACGGGATTAATCGGTTTTCAATGCACTGTAGGTCAATGGAGACTTGACCTACAGATTTTTGACTTGAGAACCGCCTTCCAATACGGACTAAGTTCTCAAGTCAAGACCCCACTGTAATACATACGTTTATCTGTCTTACCAACACTAACTGTACATAAAACTACTTAAATTTAGTTGGCTTGTGCCTTATTTCTGATTATCATACTTAACAATTTGTCATGTTTATATTCATTACAGATTATAATATCAGGCTAAGAACATGTGTGCTGTTCCTTTCTGATAATTAAGGCCATAAAGTAAGAGTGAAAACAACCGGCCTTAGATACTGGGGATGTAATCACATCAGGAACCAGAAACCAGTTTGGACCTCTTGTGAGGCAGTCCAGTGTGATCTATTTCCTGCCTATCAAATACTGTATAGGGAAATGCACTCTAGCCTTATCTGGATCAGTGCCCAAGCTGGATGTTTTTAGTCCTGCTGTACAGCTTTTACTTTTTTGGACCAGACTGCAACAATTCCCTGGCAGAGGAAAGGCTTGCTTTAAGGAAGTTCATTCCTATTCAAGTGATCCTTTCTGATGTGATCAGGCACGAACCTTTGCAGCTGTCTCATCATGTCTTCAGTATCAAAAATAAATGGACCATATGGAGTAAGTAAGTTTATATGAAGTATTCTGCCTCCATATTTTCTTTACTAATATAGTTACTTTCCGAGGTAATAATTTCAACTTGCTATGCCTATGATGAGGAAAGGATCTAATCCTCCCAGTACCAGTAGTGACATTGGGATCTTTGTGCTTGATTATATAATACACCATCCAAACCGTTGTTACTGATAGGATTAGGCAGCTACTTTTGGGTTGTGTTTTTTATTCGGTTAACTGTCAACTGCCTATATTGGTGGAAGAATGCAGGACTTATCTTCAGAATGCTGAAGATGACATAGTGTTTCATTGGCTGTCTTCACTCACATTTCTTTCTTACCTAATGGAAGAATATGACTCTGAGGAAATCCCATGTGACAGAATGGCTGCTAAGGATTGTAATCACTTTACTTGAGAAGAAGATCAATTAGGAATGACTTAAAGCCAGTCCTTTTAGAGTATCTTGGCTGGCCCTTCATTAAGCAACAAGACATGACAGGCAGTGCATTTCTGGGCAATTTAGCACACCTCTCGAGGACTTTAAAAGACACGAGGTTGAAGGTCAAGTAACTTTGGCCACCTGAGAAGTGTAAAAAATCTTTACAAGAGAACTTCCTGAAGTGACTGAATCTTGTTAACAATGGATTTGGAAAAATAAGTAATAAAAAAAGAAAAGAAAAATAACCTCTATGCTTTAAGAGGTTTCATCATTGCAATGTGATATTGAAAACATTTAATCTCTACGTGTAAAAAGAGATTAAATGTTTGTTTGTTTGTTTGTTTGTTTAACTGGGGTTTATTTTGGGGGTACGGCTTATATTATGATCATCCTCATACTAGGGCTTATTTTTAGATTAGGTCTTATTTTCAGGGAAACAGGGTATATTTAAGACACCCGTTAAAAACCATGCTGTCAACTATGCATCTTGCAGTGGCTTCAGAGAAAGATCACCTAATGTTTAGCCATGTTGCTGTCCATTCTAGGAGATCAAAGTGAATAAGGAGTGCAGAAAAAGAAGCAGAGTTTTTCACTGTGCTGAGGGAACATTTAATTTAACAGAAAAAAATAAAGAAGGCCACTTCACCCAGGATACCTTGACTAACAGTTTTGGGTAAGCAGCAGCTGCTCCATGATCTCCAAAATATCAAATAATGTAATAAATAATGGAATGTGTGTTTAGTCGTTTAGTCGTGTCCGACTCTTCGTGACCCCATGGACCAGAGCACGCCAGGCCCTCCTGTCTTCTACTGCCTCCCGGAGTTGTGTCAGGTTCATGTTGGTTGCTTCGCAGACACTGTCCAACCATCTCATCCTCGGTCGTCCCCTTCTCCTCTTGCCATCACACCTTCCTAACATCAAGGTTTTTTCCAAGGACTCTTTTCTTCTCATGAGATGGCCAAAGTACTGGAGCCTCAGCTTCAGGATCTGTCCTTCCAGTGAGCACTTAGGGTTGATTTCCTTTAGAATTGATAGGTTTGTTCTCTTTGCAGTCCAGGGGATTCTCAAGAGCCTCCTCCAGCACCACAATTCAAAGGCATCAATTCTTCGGCGGTCTGCTTTCTTTATGGTCCAGCTGTCACTTCCATACATCACGACAGGGAAAACCATAGCTTTGACTATTCGGACTTTTGTTGGCAAGGTGATGTCTCTGCTTTTCAAGATGCTGTCAAGATTTGTCATCGCTTTCCTCCCAAGAAGAAGGCGTCTTTTAATTTCAGGGCTGCTGTCTCCATCTGCAGTGATCATGGAGCCCAGGAAGATAAAATTTGACACTGCCTCCATATCTTCCCCTTCTATTTCCCAGGAGGTGATGGGACCAGTGGCCATGATCTTAGTTTTTTTGATGTTGAGTTTCAGACCATTTTTTGCACTCTCCTCTTTCACTCTCATTACAAGGTTCTTTAATTCCTCCTCACTTTCTGCCATCAGAGTGGTATCATCTGCATATCGGAGGTTGTTGATATTTCTTCCGGCAATCTTAATTCCGGCTTGGGTTTCTTCCAGTCCAGCCTTCCGCATGATGTATTCTGCATATAAGTTAAATAAGCTGGGGGACAATATACAGCCTTGCCGTACTCCTTTCCCAATTTTGAACCACTCAGTTGTTCCATGACCAGTTCTAACTGTTGCTTCCTGTCCCACATATAGGTTTCTCAGGAGACAGATAAAGTGGTCAGGCACTCCCATTTCTTTAAGAACTTGCCATAGTTTGTTGTGGTCCACACAGTCAAAGGCTTTCGCATAGTCAATGAAGCAGAAGTAGATATTTTTCTGGAACTCTCTGGCTTTCTCCATAATCCAGCGCAAGTTAGCAATTCGGTCTCGAGTTCCTCTGCCTCTTCGGAATCCAGCTTGTACTTCTGGGAGTTCTCGGTCCACATACTGCTGAAGCCTACCTTGCAGGATTTTGAGCATAACCTTGCTAGCGTGCGAAATGAGTGCAATTGTTCGGTAGTTGGAGCATTCTTTAGCACTGCCTTTCTTTGGGATTGGGATGTAGACTGATCTTTTCCAATCCTCTGGCCACTGTTGGGTTTTCCAAACTTGCTGGCATATTGAATGTAGCACCTTAACAGCATCATCTTTCAAGATTTTAAATAGTTCAACTGGGATGCCATCACCTCCACTGGCCTTGTTGTTAGCCAGGCTTTCTAAGGCCCACTTGACTTCACTCTCCAGGATCTCTGGCTCAAGGTCAGCAACTACATTGTCTGGGTTGTCCGGGATATCCAAATCTTTCTGATATAATTCCTCTGTGTATTCTTGCCACCTCTTCTTGACGTCTTCTGCTTCTGTTAGGTCCCTCCCATTTTTGTCTTTTATCATGTTCATCTTTGCGCAAAATGTTCCTCTAATATCTCCAATTTTCCTGAACAGCTCTCTGGTCTTTCCTTTTCTGTTATCTTCCTCTATTTCTTTGCATTGTTCATTTAAGAAGGCCCTCTTGTCTCTCCTTGCTATTCTTTGGAAGTCTGCATTCAATTTTCTGTAACTTTCCCTATCTCCCTTGCATTTTGTTTCCCTTCTCCTCTCTGCTATTTCTAAGGCCTCGTTGGACAGCCACTTTGCTTTCTTGCATTTCCTTTTCTTTGGGAGGGTTTTCGTTGCTGACTCCTAGACAATGTTACGAGCCTCTATCCAAAGTTCTTCAGGCACTCTGTCCACCAAATCTAGTTCCTTAAATCTGTTCTTTACTTCCACTGTGTATTCATAAGGGATTTGGTTTAGATTATACCTGAGTGGCCCAGTGGTTTTTCCTACTCTCTTCAGTCTAAGCTTGAATTTTGCTATGAGAAGCTGATGATCAGAACCGCAGTCAGCTCCAGGTCTTGTTTTTGCTGACTGTATAGAGCTTCTCCATCTTTGGCTGCAGAGAATATAATCAATCTGATTTCGATATTGCCCATCTGGTGATTTCCATGTATAGAGTCGCCTCTTGTGTTGTTGGAAAAGAGTGTTTGTGATGACCAGCTTATTCTCTTGACAAAACTCTATTAGCCTTTGTCCTGCTTCGTTCTGAACTCCAAGGCCAAACTTCCCTGTTGTTCCTTTTATCTCTTGGCTCCCTACTTTAGCATTCCAGTCCCCTAGAATGAGAAGAACATCTTTCTTTGGTGTCAGTTCTAGAAGGTGTTGTAAATCTTCATAGAATTGTTCAATTTCAGTCTCCTCAGCAATGCTGGTTGGTGCATAAACTTGGATTATTGTGATGTTGAATGGTCTGCCTTGGATTCGTATTGACATCATTCTATCATTTTTGAGATTGTATCCCATTACAGCTTTTCCCACTCTTTTGTTGACTATGAGGGCTACTCCATTCCTTCTACAGGATTCTTGCCCACAGTAGTAGATATGATAATCATCTGAGCTGAATTCGCCCATTCCTGTCCATTTTAGTTCGCTGATGCCCAGGATGTTGATGTTTATTCTTGCCATCTCCTGTTTGACCACCTCCAGCTTCCCAAGGTTCATAGATCTTACATTCCAGGTTCCTATGCAGTATTTTTCTTTACAGCATTGGACTTTCCTTTCACTTCCAGGCACGTCCACAGCTGAGCGTCCTTTCGGCTTTGGCCCAACCACTTCATTAGCTCTGGAGCTACTTGTACTTGTCCTCCACTCTTCCCCAGTAGCATGCTGGACGCCTTCCGACCTGAGGGGCCCATCTTCCAGCGTCATATCTTTTAGCCTTTTGTTTCTGATCATGGGGTGTTCTTGGCAAAGATACTGGAGTGGCTTGCCATTTCCTACTCCAGGTGGATTGGAATACCATCTTTTAAAAAACTGTCATTAAGAGTAACACATTACATGTTATGCTCTTTTAATAATTAGTGATTAATTTCTTTTAAATAGGACATTCCAAGCTATGGAAGCCATTAAGAAAAATCACCTTCCACATGTTGCATTCAGTCAGATGTCTGTCAAAAGAAGAACAAGAAGAGCTTAAGAAGTAGGGTGAAATTCAAGTAATGAAGGTAAGAAGAGCCTTGCTGGATCAACTGTTGTTCTCATCCAGCAACATGTTTCCCACATATAAGTCTTTTGAGAAGACTTATATGGAAGGAGGCAATTCTTGAGATACATTGGTCCAGTGTAAGGGCCAAGGCAGCAACACACTGAACTAACACCAGAAACGAACTGGAAACCACTGAAGTTGCTATAAAACTGACACGATGCACTTTGTTTTGCTATTCTCCAGTACCAAAATTACTGTAATATTTTGGATGAATTAAAGATTCCATGGGATACCCGGTGCAGTGTAGCAGAGAGCACAACAGACTAGGACTCAGGAGACCTGGGTTTGATTTCCTTCTCTGCCATTGAAACTCACTGGAGAGGTGGAACTGGTAAAACCACTCCTTAAATATCTCTCTTAACTTGAAAGCCCTCTTATTACTCCATTTAATAAAACTGTTACTTAATATATAGTAATTGGAAATGTATTGCCTAAACAAGTCAGTCATTTCTACACTGCTTCTGTTGATATTTGGGAGATATGCCAGCAAATTTCTTGAAAAATAAGCAATTTTCTTTAAAACATAGGAAAAGCTGTGGTTGATCAGACTGAAAGCCTATGCTGCAGTGAAGACTCTGCTCATGATCTGATTTCAATCTTGGGCTCAGATAGCTGCTTCAAGGTTTACTCAGCCTTCCATCCTTCCAAGGTTGGTAAACTGAGTACCCAGCCTGCTGGCAGTTGTGGTGGAGGTAATGCATATCCTGAACAATTACATTAATTGTATGCTGCCCAGAAAGATCTTTACATAATATAGGGCAGTATATAAGTAGCACACTTATTCAAGTCAGCATTTTCCTCACTTAGTGGCCCACCAGATGCTCATGGGAGGTCCACAAATGCAACGTGCAACAGATTCTTCTCATACATGTATCTCTCCAACTGGTATTGAAAGCCATGTCACCTTTGTTAAATTTCCCAGTAGTTACCCATAGGAAGACGTTAAAACCATCTGTGATCTTTCCCCACAAATGCATAAAGCAAAGTAAACTTTGTTTCTTGTTATTTCGGTTTGTTGTTTCACAAATATATAAGAGAGCCTAAGTTATAGTCTACAAATCAGAGTTGCTTCAAACATTCTGCACTAGTCTAGTGGAAGAGAGGGTGTAGACACACAGTCTGTTCACATAGGAATATATATGCGCCTTATAGGTGGCAATGCACAAGCTAGGCTTGAAGGTCCCAAACAAGCCTAGAGACTAACATTTACCCATCTGTTCCACATGAATATTTCCAATATCCAAGACCATCCAGAGAATAATTTCATATGCTGCTCAGAGAACTCTTGTCATTACATGACTAGTAAATAACACTCACTTAATCTATCAGTCGCTCTCTCATTCACTCAATCATTGTTCATCATTAAATGACTGCTGGTGCTGGAGACAAATAAACTATGAAAAATGTGAATTGGTCGCTGGTGGTTTTTTTTTAAAGCAAGCAAACACATTTTGGTATTTATTTCATTAAGAATTTCAAAAAGCCTACTCCTGAGGTAACTTACTAACTTTAACGTTAACTTTGGAGGTGTGTAATTTAGACTCAGCATGCTGTAAGCTGAAGGCTTTGATGTTAGCCAAAGTTGTTTATGAACAGAAAATCCAATATCTTCCGGGGAAATTCTTTAACATGTTGTGTCTCTTCTTGCTTTGCGTTGGTGTGGGGGAAGGGGAAAGAGGTGATATGACTGAAGTTTTTTAAATAGAATATATATATATATAATCAAGACCTCAGTTCCTATGTCCACAGATTTGGGGGGGGGGGATAATTTGAAGTAAAGCCATTTAGACTATGGCATGGACAGGGAGGAACAAAGTCCATGAGTTATGGTTAGCTTTAATTTTTGCAGAGCTCAGTAAGTGGAGGCCTACTGAAAAAGAATAGAATATCTTACTGAGCCTTGTTTTTTAAAAGCAGCAGGGTCTAGATAGCTCAGTGAGTTAGGTATCTGGTTGCTGAGGCAGAGGTTGGGAGCTCAGTTCCCCCACTGTGCCTCCAGTGAGTAGAGCCAGCCTGCGTGGCCTAGAGCAAACTGCCCAATTCCAGGACACCGCCAGGAGAAGGGAATGGTAAACCACTATGAGTATTCTTGAAAACTCTGAAAAGGACTCACAGAAGTCATAATTGACTTGATGGCTTCTTCTTCTCCTTCGTTGTTGTTGTTGTTGTTGAAAAACTCCAGGCACGGTCAAAATTATAAAAACATTGACTGGTATTATATAACAGATACAAGTTTTAAACAAAAACCTAAATATCTGTTAAATATCAACACAGTATGTATGCTGTTCCTAATATTGTCATTTTTGTAGCTCTGATGACGGTGAGATTTCTGGGATCTGCAACTGCTTATTGTACTGTGTGAAATTTCAAGGTGTCTATCAGTTTGGATCTGGAAATCCCACAAAATCTTGACTTCTTCATTTTATGACACCTTCTCTACCTGATGTTCCCATGGGTTTTTGGAGGCTGGCAAATTACCTTTTTGCATAATGACCAATGCACTAACTTTGCCACTCTATCATGTCTAACTTTGTAATCTGTTTGTACAATCTTTGAACATTCACAGATGAGGTGTGAGGTGTGACACAGTTTCATCTTTTTCTTGGCAGAGTCGACATTTGCTGTTAGCACTAATTCCTTTTATCTTAGCTTTCATCACATTGGTTTGGAGCACTTGTTCTTGGGCAGCAAAAATCGAGCCTTCAGTTTCTTTCTTAATGGTCCCCAGTTTTAGCCATTCCAAAGTTGAATTCTTGTCATCCTTTCTAACAATATTTCTCAGGTGTTGTCCATATAGTGGTTTATTTTTCCATATGTTTAATTTATCTTCAAATTGTTGCTTCATATACTGAGCCTTTGTTTTTGTTGTTCTCAAAATATTCTGCATTTTCACTGCTTTCAGTAATTTATCTCTGCCTGTACTGATTTAGGTTTATTTTTTCTTCCTCCACTACCTGCTGTATTTACAGTAACCTACAGCCTCCATTTTTTTTTGTGGTAAATATAATCTGTCCACATTGTTTTTTTGATGTAGTATGTGATGCATGTTCATTAATTTCCATGTTTTTCAATCCAGTTCCTCTAGTTCATTTTGAGTCCAGTCTATTATTCCAGCTGGGTATCTAATGACTGGAAATGGGCTATTTGTTTTGATTGTCTTTTGATTTTAAGATTTTCCGCAGTCTTTTGATATATTCTCTTTCTGTCAATTCTTTAACTTTTGTTTGCACGATGTTGTCTGCTTCTCGTATTCCAAGGTATTTATAATTATCATCACTTGAGAGTGTTTTTTAATATTGACATTTTTAACTTTTTCCATCTATTATTATTATTATTATTATTATTATTATTATTATTATTATTATTATTATTATTATTATTATTATTATTATTATTATTATTATTATTATTATTATTATTAGTAGTAGTAGTAGTAGTAGTAGTAGTAGTAGTAGTAGTAGTAGTAGCAGTAGCAGCAGTAGCAGTAGCAGTAGTAACCATGGTAATATCCTTGAAACACAAATATAACAGATAGGGTTGCTAGGTCAACAGCTGCCCATTTCCTGAGATTTTAGGGCCAAAGCCTGAGAGCAGAGAGTAGCTCATTATGATGTAACAGGAGGTGGATCTTTGAATAAACATTGCAAAACAATGTGTCTCTGAGGTATGTGAGGAGTGAGGCCTTGGTCACATGAAGGAATATTCTCTAGTTACACCCCAGTTAGGTCATTGTTTATTTTTCTGGTCACATGACACACAGTCAAGATCGAATTTTCCCAGCCAGCACTGTAAGTGAGGAACATTTCCCCTTAGCTGGGAGGGTTGTTTTATTTTGTACATCTGTTGTACTGGTGCATTCTTTACCAGGACTTTCTGTGTGCATGACCTGACCCACTTCTTTTCAGCATTGAAGTCAGGAAGGCGGCCACCATTTATGTGTCACACATATTAATTTTAAAATTTTTTCCCAACCAGTAAATTGATAGATTGATAAAAGTTTGTCACCGGGGGGGGGGTGGGTTTGCTAGTATTGCCATGCAGATTTTGTCTCTCCCCCCACACACACACAGCCTGTGGATAGATCTCTCTTTACATGTCTGTCTAGGCAGTGACTGCCGCCCTTTTTGCCAAGCGTGTGCCATAGACAGCGATCTAGTGTTCATTGTGTGCAATGTGATTCTGCCAGAGCAGCCAATGCAATAGAGCAGTGGTCCCCAACCTTGGGCCTCCAGATGTTCTTGGACTGCAATTCCCAGAAGCCTTCACTACCACCTCTGCTGGCCAGGATTTCTGAGAGTTGAAGTCCAAGAACATCTGGAGGCCCAAGGTTGGGGATCACTGCAATAGAGGACACTGTCCCAAACAGAAACCCCTTCCTGATATACTGATTTATTAATAAATATATATTTTAAACATATATATAAATAAAAACTATATACATTGCCTCTTGAAGCAAGAGAAAAAATAAACAAATACCATGGTGTAGCTGGCCATAATGATTCAAATGGGGGGGGGGGGAATCAGTACTGCTAAAGGCTGTTGGGACATTTACCCCAGTGTATTTACAACATGACTGTGAATCAGTACAACAGAGGTATGAAAAGTATAATAAGAACTAGAGAACATTTACCTCATGTGACCTAGACCCCAGACAGGCAATGTGGATTTCTGCACTAAATGAATGTTATGGACAGAATCCGGTTGACTTATGTGATTCATGTGTGATCACATGGGTGATGGCTACTTCCTGGGCTCTCCCTCATGCACTCATTCTTCTCTTTGCTGCATGAATAATAGTACTAAAAAAATTGTGGCATGCCGGAGTGTATGACCAACAGCCCAGGAAATACAAAATCCACTTGTTTTTATGCATGTTGTTTTTCACACTAAGATTTTGCCCTACATGTGCAACACACATATAAACAGCTTTGCTGGAGGAAAGTGGAGAGGAAGATAGCTGCTCATGCTTCAGAGACACCACACAAAATAAAAAAAGACTTTTTTCCTCTTTCAGTGCTGCACAACCTGAGACTTGAACCCTAGCCTTAAGACCCAGGGAATCAAAACATATGTGTCTAGACTAGAGGTCAGAAATGGTCTTATGCTGCACTTCAGCCAGTGTCATGAAATTAACTACATATTGGCTCATGTGCTTACATGCCTTTTGTTCACACATGGAACACTTTTGTTCGATATCTAGCGGAACGCCTCCTCCCACCTAGATCTACCCGAATCATTCATTCTAGCCAAGAACGGCGGCTGAGGGGCGTAACACCAAGGGAGGCCCAGAGAGACAGAACAAGAATCCAGGCCTTCTCGGCAGTGGCCCCTCGCCTCTGAAACAGTCTGCCCCCAGAAATCTGTCTGGCTCCCTTGCTGGGTGTTTTTAAGAGCAATCTTAAGACCTGGCTCTTTAGGCAGGCTTTCCCTCCTGTCATCACTTGATTATTTTTTGCCATCTAGAACTATATTATTACTGTTCTTTTTATTTTATTATATTGTTTTTATTTTTACCTATTATTATTCGCTGCCCAGAGTAGACTTCGGACTAGATGGGTGGGGTATAAATTAAACAAACAAACAAACACACTGTTTTCAATGTATATTATAAGACCTTGTGTGGAGTTTCTTACCATGTCAAACCTACGTACTAGGATAACGGTTCCCAATCTTGGGTCCCCAGATATTGTTGGAATAAGAACAGAAGCCTTTACCACTAGCTGTACTGGCCAAGATTTCTGGGTATTATAGTCCAAGAGATTTTTTTATTATTATTATTATTATTGCTATTTTAAGGAACGTTCATAGATTTCAGTTGTACAGGGTTGTAAGTTATTATGTCAACTAGCACACAAAAAATGACATGAGAAAATTAAAGCTTATACCTAAAAATTCATTTCTAAAGACATGTTCAAAGACTGAATCTAAAATATGTTGTGTCTTAGAGTAGACTATGTCTAGATGGGCGGCATATAAATGCAATAAATAAATTAGAACTGTTGGATAGCTTAATGGTTTAGGTCTCTGGCTACAGAGCCAGATGCTGGAAGTTCAATTCCCCACTGTGCCTCCTTGATAAAGGGCTGGACAGGAAAATTCATAGGGTCTCTTCCAGTTCTGCACTTCTAAGAGTATTGTTATTGTTATATTCAGAGATTACTTTATTCAGAAAATTGCTTCCACAAATGTGTGAATAGTAGAAGAGATGGACCACACTTACTGGCCCTGCCCATAGCCAGAACTTGGTGAATGTTACTTGGACAGATTAGAGACCACTCAAGACAGAATACCCATAACACCACTGTGCCCATAACACTGTAGATCTTACAGTGCTTCCTGCTATATCTGCAGAAGAGAACTATGCATGAGCAGCTTTCCGTGTGGTCCAGAGCCCTATGCAGACATCCACAGTCATTGCATGGCCACTGGAGAGGATGAGGGAAACGGGGAATGTAATGTCCTCCTTGACCCAATGAGTAGGGCATATACCAGAAGGCAATCTTCTGAACAGAGCCACAGTGAACACAAAAAACAAGAGTAAATGAGCATCAATGAAGAAATAGTAGTTCATAAGTTTTCAACTGTTTTCATTCCTTACTTAGGAGGGAAAATGGAATAAGCATTTGTATCTATTTATTTTCATAATTCTACTGACTTGGGAAATAATCAAGAGGAAGAACATGTCTGCCAAGTTTCACACAAGCAACTCATCAAAAGGTACATTGGAATCAGTAAACATCTTTAATGCTCTGCCCTTGTCAGTCTTAACTGTTCAAATAAATACTTGGTAGACATTGGTTTCATCCTTCCTGTTTGTTTTATGTAAACACTGTCTCGTAGAGTTGATGTTTCTGCCCTCCTGGAGCAGATCAAGACCCAAAGGCCACCACTGTGCATTCCATTCACAGACCTGAAGAGCAAAAACTTGGAAAAGTTCCTTTTTGGATTACATTTCCTAGAATCTGGGTGGAGCACTTCAAATACTTATCTTTCCCAAAGTTTACTAAGAAGTCCCACCAAATTACACATCTTGACTGAAGTGGAATTTGAAGCAAAATCACTGGTTGTCCATGTGGCTGCCTCCTTCTCCACAAACAGATACTTGGGGTTCACGTCCACATTCTCAGTGCAGCTTCACTTGCATTTCTTCTGTGGGTCTTTCTGTGAAAGAAACAGGTATGGTTTGTTAGTGTATTTGGTCCCCTTCACATTCTGAGACATGTATGAAGGTTCCTTCAATGAACATTCATCTCTAGCTTGATATTCCAGGGGGGTGGGAGTTATTTTTTAATTGATCAATTCCAGTGATTGTATCCAGAACCATCTTTCTGCCTTCAGAAAAGACACTGATGAACTGCAGTGAATTATCCATAATTGTGCTGATTTGCTTCAAAGGCTTAGTGGATCCACTGGAGCAAACATGGGCATAATGCAAATGACCAACGGGAAGAAGGGAAAGGAACCTCTCTTGATTGTTCTGTCGAGTTGCCAAGTAAACAACATCCTATTCCCTGAAATCTTTGAGCCAAAACTTGAGAGTTGGAGTTATGTCCTTTTGATGTCACAGGTATGGGGAAAGCAAAGGGGGCTAGAATAGCTTCTGGACTGGCTAGTCATAAAAATTGTCATAGGGAGAACCTAGGCAAATGAATCAAGAATAAGGAGATAAAACTGGAATAACCAGGTAATATGGCAATTCAGAGCTCAGGTGAAATTTATTTATTTATTTGGTAGGTAAATAGGCAGCAAAAGGCAACATCAGCTGCAGTAGTTGCCACCTTTCCTTACAGAGTTTGTATCCTATGCAGCCCTACCTCTGCCAGATACAGTACATTATTCAGGGAGTGTTGAGACTTCTGAAACGTCCACCACCAGGCCATTGGTAGCTTTTTCTTCAAGCCCTGCACCACTGCTGTCTCAAGTTATGCAATAAGAAGTCTCATGAGTCACAATGTTGGTGCTCCACTCCCTGCCTTGCTTTAAATGGCACTCTAGCTGCCATCTTACACACACTTCCCTGAAAGTAAGTCCAGCTGAAGTCAGAGGAGCTGGGCTCTGACTGAAGAAGCATAGAATTGTGCTGTATGGTGCTTGAATTTCTTCCACCGAAAGCAGTAGCCCTTAATACGGTTTGAATTTTGGCTGCGTCACCTACTGTACAAAGAAACATGAACATAAATATTTGTTCTGCTGAAAGTTGTAATTCAGCATATCTACTTTGTATGTATTACAGTGAGTAAAGAACAATTGGTCAGCCTCCAGCAGCCCATTTACAATGGAAAGTTAATGCATTTCCTAAGTGACATCATATTGCCTACAGCATCATTTGTCAAATCTCCCATGGAAAAATAATGGTTTGGTAACCACAGCATAATTATTACAGTAGCAATTTGTGCCTATACATTATGTATAGAGGTGTCCGGGCATAACTATAAACATTCTGTTTTTAAGAGCTATTGCCTACTCATAAAGACTTGCCATGGGCTGAAAAATAGCTTTGGGATGGATGTATTGTAAAATAATAATATGTAACCAAACTATACATTTTATCAAGTGAATGATATGATTTTGGATGCACGCTTACATAAATCACTCCCTCATTTACACAGCATTCGGATTTATTCCTTTTCAAATAGAAACATTGGCTTGGATCCAAATAACAATTTAGAAGTTTAGAAGGGAAATCCTGCACCTGTAACATGACTATCATGTCACCATTCCCAGGTGACCTAGCAAGCCTCCTGATGGCTTTCTAAGGTTGGGAGTTCCACTCATGTACAGCTGAAGAGTTGGGGCATTTGGTGGAAATCACCACCTCCAGCCATTTTCTGCAAGTAGAAGTGTCTTATTTTCATACCATAGGCATTTTGAATAGGATGCTGGCATGTCAAAGATGATGATTTGGGAGAAGAGGAGGGAAGTATCAGAGATGTCAAATTTCAAGAAATATTGAAGACATGGGGGTAGAGGAAGTTCTGGTCTGGAGAAATGCAGGATGTTGAGAGAGAATTAAAATATATGCAATACTGGCATTATTTCACTGATCAGCAACATAAAATGTTTTCCTCATAAATGGAAATTGTACTATTTGACATATTTATTTATACAATTTAAACATCTACATTATTGTTGAAGTTTTGGCTTATATACCACCCCACAGTGCTTAGAGCATTTTCTAGGCAGTTTACAACATAATCAAGCAAGGAACACTTTGCTCCATCCCCTATGAGCTAGTTATTATTTCTAATTTTAAGAAATTGTGCTTGGCAATTTAAAAAAATACTTTTCTTTTTTGTGTAGATTTTTATGTCTCTAGTATGCATACTTTCATGAAACATCTAGGAGAAAAAGTGGATGTTAAAGTACTTCATGGCCTCCATAAAAGATATCTGAAAAAAAAAACATTCTAGTAGAGGAAGATGGTTGCTTATTTTATTCCTTGCACACTTGATAATTTTAAAATAAAATAATGTAGCTGATTTTTTCCATTATGGTTGCATGCAATTGATTTTGAAATTTATCTAGCAGAACTGCAATTAACAAAACTTCTGATCTGTACTTCAACTGACATATTCAAAAATTTAAAATTTAGGTTTGCATTCTGAAATGAAAACATTAGATAATTGTACATATTATTCTTTATTTCAATTCCTGATGGATTTATGGATGTGCAGGGAGAAAACTTTCAATTTACTTTTGTTTCCAGTTCTTTCAGGGAGCTCCTTATTCGTTTTCAGATCCTTTCAGGTTCCCAGTCTTTCAGCAAATCCAGGAAGGCCTGAATCTTTCATATGCTTTCATTTCAGTTTTCCTCATTCTGATTGCCAATGCTGGATTGAGTTAATCCCTAAAAAGTTGACCCATTTACTCCTATGCTTTTTCCACAGTTATCTGGCCCAGAAGCCATTTCAATTCCTAGTCAAACCTATGCCTGCCTTGCCTCTGTGATATCACAAGGGCCTGACCTACTAACATTACAAGGACTGCCATCTTGCTGTCAGTACAGAAATCTGAGACAATGTGGTCCTGTTGATTTGCCAACCCTACCACTGTCCATATATGGTTGTTTGGATTGTGGAAGTACAAAAAACAAAAACAATTTTCTCTAGCTCTGCTGCTGGCTTATAAAACCCTCTTCTTTTGTTTCCCAAGGAGTATAATAGCTCGAAAAAACTACAAAACCATATCTCTAAGGAGCAGTGTCTGTTTTGCATGGACCTGGAGGTTATAAGCTCTGTGTGTGCAGCAAGCATGGAGCAGTAGACCTTCTTCTGATGTTTGTGGCTATCTCCTCCTCTCCTTACACATTAATTCTTGGATTTCCAAATAAATTTAGCTGATGTCCTTTGATGTCTTGGGTGTGAAGTTTATACTTCACAGCATCTCTCAATGATTAAATGCACATTTGCGTTTCTGTCCTTACCACATATTCTCCCTGCCATCTGCATCCTTATACACAAGCAGGATATTCACATTGACAAGGCTGTTTCTTTCTAGAATGGAGAGTACTTAAATACCCTACTTCTAATCATCTACAGATGCAGTGGGTGTGTGCAATGTGTATATGAGATGCTCGTCTCTGTATTTTAAGGCTCTGCCTATGAGCTAAAACAAAACTTTAATTTTTGGATAGTCAGGTTTCACACAGTCCCATGTGAATTGTTTGCTTTGTTCCCATAACATACTTATTCTGTTAAATGTCCAGTTCGATATTCCACCCAGGATAATGAAAGTGAGTCACAAACTAAATAGGCTCCTTGTCTTTGATACCAATGTTCGTACTCTGCTTCTTTTTAATCTTTGAAGGCACATATCTGAAGATGAAAATGTCCCCCTTTTTGGATTCGACATCAAAAGGATGTTAGAAGTCATTAAAGAAAGGGGGAAAGCACAGCGTATAAGCTCCTCTAAAGATGGAGGCTCTCCCCCTTCCCCAAATTTCAGGGACTCATTCTTGTGCCTGCTGTTGTCAAGAGCCAAACTCCCACTGACTCTAATATGCGCATGATCCGACCTTGAGGTTCTTAGAATGCTAACAGACACTGTTCAGAAGGATTTCCTCTGAAGAGACTCTAGACAATTAAAATAGTATAAGAAAGCATGGTCTCTAGATTTTTGAAAGAAAGAAAAATAATGAGCAGATGAAACGTACGAAAAAAATAATTGCAATAAAGGTGGCAGGAACTAGAAAGGCATTTTGCAGACATTGATTCTGGTGGATATATATGGAAAGTAGCCAGTTTCATTCTTTTAAAAATCATGCTGGCTATTACTAGTAACTTGTATACACATAGGTACATTACTAATTTTTTTCTTTTGCTTGCATGGTAAGAGAATAGGACAGAATCCTTTCACACATGTATGGGAAGAATTGGCTAGGATCAGTGGAGTTTTCTTCCCATGTTTTGTCTCTTCCCTTCAACTGTGTTCTCTTTCCAGGAACATGGTTGACACATGGGAAAAGCCTCTTTTTCTATGCTATATAAGCATCAAAATAGACAAGATAAAAGTGTTGCATTCAGAAGCTAATGATATATTGTTATGCCAGTGGCTGTATTCCTTAGCTCCATTTCCTTGAGCAATCAGAATTGTAAATGAAGCCCATGTTTACCTCCTGACCATCAGTCAGGAACCAAAGCATGACAATTTATAGGATACAAAAGTGTGAAAATAGCTGGAGCTATTAAAAACAGGTGTGTTTTAATGGTTAAGGAAGCGATGTCTCTAAATATGAAGCTGCTATCTAAGGCATCAGTGATGTGTAGAGATAGACACAAACTGCAGCTCAGCAGCTCAGCCCTGTTTAGCACAGTTTTTGCACAGACGTTCCATGGGCATTGTGCAATTCCCTTCCCTGCCTCCTCAGGTGACTGCCCACTCAATGGTAGCAGTGCGCTTTCTTCCTCTGCATCCTTGGGCGATCACTCACTCAAAGGCAGCGCAGGGGGCTTCTTTGCCCTGCCTGTTCATCAGAGTAAATGTCCACAAGAAGAGGAAGAGGAGGAAACTGTGCTGCTGGTGGTGAATGGGTGGAGGCAGGGAACAGAAGCTCATGGTGCCCACAGAACATCTGTGCGGGCACTGCACCAAACCAGGCTGAACCATTGAACCACGTTTTGTGCCCATTTCTAATGATGTGACTGCAAAGTTCCTTCATGTAAGATCTTAGAGTACAGACTTGATATATAGTGTGGGAAAGGACTGCAAACAAACCCTGTTCAGGTAAATTATTTGACAAACAGAAGAAAAACATACAAATGTGGTCCTTTGCATAAGACTTTGTCTACTTATATATAACCTATAGACGTTAAAGAAAACTATTGCTAACCAGGCTGTAACTTCCTAAAATGTAGAGATGTGTTGAATATATTGTTCATATTCATGCAGTTCCCCTCGTTATGTCTATGTTGAATTATCTAGCCATCAGAACCCTCTTCATGGAGTTCTGTGTCCTGAGCTATTACGGTATTTGCTCACTTCAATGCAGGAAGAGGAAAGTGTACTTTTGTCCTACTTCATCTTCTTCTTCTTCACCCAGCTACTGACCAGTCTCAACAGGACAGATTCCTGTTTGCATGGAAGCTTTCCACCCAAGTAAAATGATGGGAAACTAGAGTTCTTGCTTCCAGGTGAATTAGAATCTCTCCTGTCCAGAGTGATTTGTCCTTACTAGAAGAATTGGCAGGGCTAGGTCCTTGCTTCTTTCTGTTCTGAGGTAAATGGATATGTTAACCAAAAAAAAAAAAAAAAAAAAAAAGCGAAGCGTGCTGCTTACATACCACCCCATAGTGTTTCAAGCACTCTCTGGGTGGTTTACAAGTTAATTATGCAGGCTACACATTGCCCCCCCCCCCCCGTGAGCTGGGTACTCATTTTACCGACCTCTGAAGGATAGAAGGCTGAGTCAACTTTGAGCCGGCTACCTGGGATTGATCCCCGAGTCATGAGCACAGTTTTAGCTGTAGTACAGCAGTTTAACCACTCATTCTCCAGCTGCAAGCTCTAAGAGGACAATCATTTATTTGAAGGGCAACCCAGTCCAAACCCACATTTAAAATTAAGAACCATAAAAAGTGAGGGCAAGAGACTAGAACTTTTTTTACCAGTTATCAACAGGTCCGCTAATTGTGCAGGCACATAGATCAGCAGGTCATGGTCTTCCCATCTACAGTGAAATTTATTTTATTCTTATTTAAATTATCACAATTCTTTCCAAATTTATAAATTATCATATTGAATTTCTCCATCCTCTTTTTTTCTCATCAGTGCATAACTAGTCACCCAGGGATGTGCTTATATTCAGGGCATTGCTATGCTATCCTAGCTTTTCAGGCAGAGAGACATATCTCAAAACTCCCAGGTGGAAAAGAATGTTTTATTCTATTGGGTTTCATTCTATGTGCTGCCTTATCTATGTGCTGCCTTAATGCTTGAATACCCCCTCCTAACCAACAGGCACTAGGGTTAATTCTGTTTTTGAGCTGAAAACAAAATGTGTGCGTAAGAGATTGTGCAGGAACCCTGTATTGTCTGTCTCGTTGTCTTGTGTAGAGATACACACAATTGCCACATAAAGGCCTGCAACTCATGACATCACAAGGATAAACCGCTATCTCTCAGGTTTTAGCCCTGAAATCTCAAGAAATAGGGAGCTACTGGCCAGCCAACCCTAGTGCCTGGCTTTTCTTGGGATAGACGCTTGATGACTGAAAACATCAACCTAAATGCTTTGCTTGTTCCTCACTAGTGCTTTGTTTGTCTACTCCTCCCAAAAGCATTATTTTAAAAGCATACTGATTTATCAATTGCTTTTATAAGAACATCTCCTTGAAAATCTATCAAGCTTCATACAACAGTTAAAAGCTTGGTGTGACAGAGAGAGAGAGAGGTGGTAGAGGAAATGGAGTTCTCTGATGCTGACATTTTAATCTTCTGCTTTCAATAAAATTGTCACCTGTCCCATCCGAGAACTTACACTTGCCCCGGCTTTTTGAGTTATGATTTCTATATGGAACTGAAAATGGTTTAAGAAATATCACTAAGTGTTCTGGCTTTAAACCAAGCCTGTCATCTAGTGGAGTATTATGCTATTTCCAACTTTAATCTAGAGAGCCAGCATGCATTAAAATAAAGCAACACAAATGTGACACAGCTGTACTTACTCTAGCAGAGCTAAAATGCTTAGCTATATTTTATGCCTGTAATACAATTCTTCTTAGTAATGGGGGAATCCTATGTGTATAAATAAACTGTGACAATCAGATTGCCTTTGGTAGGATTGGTTATAAAAATGCAGTAGATTTAGTATTTATAGTCCCCTCAGGTTATAATAAAGAGCTTCCAGTATTATTATGTGGGAGTCAGTGCTTAAAATGCTATAAAGTTTTGATTCCCACTTAACTAATATTTCGCTTGACACGAGTGTAACAAGCAACACATACAGCTGAGAACAGGTTCAGAGTTTACAGCCATCCTAATTATGCAAACTTTCATATCATGGTGTTTTGTTGTATAATCTAAATGCCCTTTGAATAACATGTCTGATGCCCACTGTGTATTGTTGAGTATTTATTATGGTTTTTCAAAGCAAGAGGCAGCATTCTAAAACAAATAAATGGCATGTAATTCATATGCCTTTGTCAATAATGCATTGATTATAATGCTGCATAACATACTCAGAAATCTAATAAATAAAAAATGCCAGCTGGATAACTGTGGAATAATGGTAGGTTAAGTTATAGCACTTGAGGCTAATACACTTAACCTTATTTATATTGTGGGATTAAGGACTTCTTTTCCTCTGAGTGGGAGAAAGTATGCTGCATGTCAGCAACAATAGCAACAGTGTGCATTTTAAGTAAGAAACTAGCTCTCGATACACGTAAAGTGAGAAGATGTAAAATATTAAGCAATTGTACCAACTAGCAGAATGTTTCTTATCATGAGCAGTACTGCCCTAAAACGTTTTGTTGGGTCCAAGCTATCTAAAAGACACTATCTCCCTTTACGAGCCTATCCGGGTATGGAGTTCATCAGGAGGGGCCTTGTCTTGGTCCCATCAGGTGCATTTAGTAGGAATACGGAAGATGGTCTTCTCTTTAGCTGCTCCCTTAAGGGTCTAACAGAACTAGTTGCCCTCAACAGTTCCCATATAATCATTTACTGACTATATGTAACTCCAGTTGTTGGCTTGTTTTTATTTTAAACTGTTCCTGCGAATATTTAAATAAGTGGGGGGGGGGAGTGGAAATGGATAAGATAAATTAACTCATACTGAAACAGAATACCTTTTTCATGACAGCTGGTAAGTCCCACTCTGTGGTTGCTCAAAACCAAAGTAAAAATTCTGGTGACAGTAGACAATAAGGCTATCATGTTCAGGATGTATCTTAATGCTCAAGAGGAACAGTGTGCAAATGACACCTCAGTGAAAGCAAACTTGTTTCATTTAGATATTGTTAATTACTGTAATGTGTACAATCATCATAGACATCTGTTTTCTCTTTCTCTTTGTCTTTTTCTCTGTTCGTAGTCAATCAAAACTTAAGGTGTGGAAACAACTGCACAGTAGCCTTTCATGCGATGCTTCTGAAATACAAATGGTTCATCTCCTTATCCATAGAATAAGAATTCTCAGTACACGCAGAGTAACAGGTGATGTAAACTACTAACATATTTTGCTAGCTTAGCACTACTTATTACACAGCTATGTGATATTTGCTAGCAAAAGAACAAAAAGAAACCAAAAATACCGACTTGGAGATGGGTGAGCTGTTCTTCCCCTCTCCCTTTCCCTTTCTTTTTTTCTTTTCTATTTGCTTCTTTCCTTTTTTTTGAGCCAAAGTTAATTTGGAAGAGATAAGCATCACTTATTACTTTATTTCTTCCAAGTAACTCAAGCTGATGTACGTCAGCTCCTGAATATTTTGTGCTCTGTTCATAATCAGTTTAGGGTGCAAGACTATGCAGCAAAAGAAATGGCCATTCACTTACTGTGAAGTTGCACAAGGAAATTCGGGTCTGTTCAGTTTAAGTGCCTGAAATTAAATCAAACTGCCTGAAGCTCTACTTGCAGCCCTGCAGGTGGCAGTGTTCAAAGAATTGTATTAACAAGCAATGAGACAGGCTTTTTCCCGTCTCACTTGTCAGCTTCTGACATGGGGATTTGCACTGTTTAGCTGTTAAAAAAACCACAGGAGTATTGCCCAGGAGGAGAAGCTTTAAAAACAATGAAGAAGAGTCTTGGGAGACAGACTTTCCTAGGCAGAGTGTGTGCTGGTGCTGTCCTTTGTGTGCATGTGCTCATACCGTAATGAGGCAAGAGGTGAGGGGTTGAGTGTGTGCACATACACACGTTATTGTTCCTTTCTGCATCAGTTCAGGTGATCACACACTTGAATCAATCTGAAAGGATTCAACTTTTTTAAAAAGCAGAAGGTACCCTGGTGGAGAGGGAAAACAACAGATTGGGGAGGGTGGGGGGGACTCTGGACTGATTCATATTTCCCATTGTGTTGTCTAATTAATTGGGGGGGATGCAAATTATCCCACCACAAACCCATAGTATATTCCACAGTTTTTGGTAATGTGTTTGCCCGCTCAATTGGTGCAAAACTGCTTCTATCCCTTTCATGAGGAGGCCTGCTGTTCAGATACAATGGGGAAAAAAGAGCATGTGGACCTGCTCTTAGAATTGCTAAATTCTATTTTTATCTCCATCACCAGCCAAAAGTGAAGTTGTGTGCAACCTGGATAGCTCATTGGTTTAGAGGTTGAGAATTCAATTCCCTATGTCTCCTTAACATGGGCTGGACTCAAAGATCCATTGGGTCCCTTCCACCTTTGCAGTTCCGAGATGATCTAACATGATCTCACATAGGTTCCATGACTCTGGAGGAGTCAAGACTGATAAAAAAAAGTAGTCAGGCCCAGCTCATTTAGCTATCTTAAATGAGCTCAAACATTCATTTTAAAATAATTTTTATCCTAGAGAAATATTTTGCCACTAAATAAATATTCTGCCATGCTCTCAGAACAGTTGGCTATCAACTGGCTAGTTCAAGTGCCATAGGACTGGGAACAGCAAAGGTCCGATGCTACAAAAGGGGAGGGGGGCTCCAGGAAACTCCAGAGTGATCAGTCTGACTTAAATACCAGAAAAGATACTAGAAGGAAAAATAAGAATGCATTATTTTTTATTGGGATACAGTATTTGGTGAGGAAAAGAACCTATGTGAGTATGATTTTATACATATAGGCTTTCTTCAGAACTTTGTCTGAATGTATGGAGGCTGAATATGTTCAATGACAACTACACAAAGTTATACTGATGGTTTATTAAATGATGCATTTCCAGTCCTAGAATCGGCACCTAATTCCATGGTAAAGAGGTCTTTCTCAACTAGGTGACAAATTTGTGTTGCCTTATGTACTTCCTGCAACCAGATTCAGCTGTAGGGCTGTAAAAATCTCTGTACTCTGGAAGCAGATACGTAGAAGGCAAAATTTGAAGTGATCCCAAGTCTTCAGTACATTAGTAATGTCAAGCCAAGCACAGAAAAGCCAAAGGAGATACATATATTTTAATGCAATGTTCCTGCTGAGCTCAACTATGGAATCTGAGCTCATTCAGTGTTAATCTGTGGTCCACAGCTTCAGGGGGCTTAGATCCCTTTTTTCCCCCCATTGAGCTATCTTGCCTACTACTGCATGAAAAAGAATAAAATAAATCTGTAACTGATTTATGAAACCACAAAGCTTGCCGCACTCAAATCTGAGGAATCGGACAAGAGATGAGATGAAATGAGTTTGAGCTTGCTCTCTTTGACAAGATTTTTTTCTTATCAGTACCCCAGGCTAGATTATACCTACTGAAATCCAGAGCAGGAAAGTCAACAGAGTTTCTGTCAGTGTAAATGAAAGCAAGGATTTCCTGCCACAATGTTGAACTTTGTTCAAGCTCCTGTACATTTTTACCTGTGCTTCGAAATGATGAGATTATACTCTAATCATATCCAAATTGCTTGCTCTGGATCTCCTACATCTTCACGTTTAAAAACAGATATTTTCTTCAGCACCTGGTTAACCTTTTACTTCTCAGCTTGTTTCTCATTATCCAGGTGTCCTCTTAGGGGTCTACAAAGAAGGTTGGACCTAGTTTTAAATGTGAGATAAATCCTGCAGCTTCTATATCTGAGAGCAAATGAGCACAAGATTAGATCAGATAAAACACACTTGAGGTAAAGTGCACAAGGTGGATTAAACAAGAAAAGAGGATTTAGTGAAGAACATATCCACAACTTTTTGTTAACATTAAGAATGGTGGCTTTTGTAAGTAACATTTATGGAAACTCAACTGGAGCTTAAAAAGCTATGTCTTTTGTTGTACATTTCTCTGCATACATTTGCTTTGTAGTCAGTAGCTTTAACTTTAGAAGCCATGCTGGGCCTTGACTCCTGTTCATTTTGCTAATGAAAAGCCAAGGATGTACTTTTACACATATATTCCTATTTTGTTTTCTTTGAAGTTTTATTAAGCTATCCACTAAGATGTGAAGCTCATTAAGCTGTTATTATCATGGGCCCAAATTAAGCATTTCTCCCCTGGGGAGTGATAAACTGCAAGTGGATATCAAGGCTACAAACCTATTACAATATTTACTCAATTAGTAATTTACAGTTTCTTGTCAACAGAAATATCATCTACATAGTTCAAAACTGTCACAAGGTATGACGTTGCTACTCAGACAGCTGATACCCCAGACACCTACCCACCATTAGTTGGATCTTTATTTTTTTTAACAGCTATTTAATTTGATCAGCCAAATTAAAAATGAGGCATTTTGGTGACAGATTGACAGGCATGTGGAAAACTCATTGTAAAAGGTGATTCAAGGAAATGCGAAATTTAAATCATGTTAAATGACCTACATTCTGAAGTGCCACTTGATATTATCAAAGTCTTTGATTTTCTTTTCATGTTCTCAAAACATGTGTACTTGCCAATTCCAACTAAGGCTTTACAAAGTCTGAAGAGTATGCCTGAAATTGTGCTGAAGGTCAGGAAATAAACATATTCTGTGTATTCATCTGAAAGGGAACTGCTCCAACGAGTCCCTTTCCTAAAATGCAACTCTGTGAGAAGTCAAGACTGGAGACAGAATGACCGTTTAAATGCAGGATGCTCCATATCATTATTTGAAAAGTCACCTTACTTCTCTGTTGCCACTGCTTTACAAAAGTAATCAATCATTTTTTTTTAAAAAAAAATCCAGGCCAGAATCTTAATACATTTGCCCACCAGTGTAAGCTCAGTGACATAACTCTCACCAGCTAACCAAGAAATCTGCATTTGTATTTCTTGTCACACAATAACTGCATGGCTTGGTGTTCAAGAAGAAATACAAGCACTGGGTTCAGGATTATTGGCAGTTGTTGCTAAAATGTATGTCAATGGACTTAACAATGGCTTACATATTATGCAGCTGGATGCCAGCCAAGATGTCCTCCTTACTTTTCTCTTGTTTTTTTTTTTATCACTAATCCTACAACTCTGTTTAAAAGTCTATTTTAGGGCTAACACATTACTGCCCCTCCAAACTGTAGCCTCATGTCTCCTCTTCTTCTCTTATCTTTTATATGCAGGAAAGGAGACTATATGATAGACACCATCAAATTAGTCTAATGCCTTGGGTTTTCTTTTATAATTACCCCATAAGCTCCTGGCCAGCATAGCCAATGGTCATGACTACTTCAAGATGTAGTTTGAGAATATCTTTGAGTCCAAAATTTGGGAATTGCTCATTAGTCATCAGTATATGCGACCAAAGTGAGTATGGGAAACGTGAATTCCTATGATGACTTCTGTACATGTGCGGTGTCCTCTCCAAAGAGGCAGGCTGTGCTTGCCTTGGATGTTCAAGCTATGATTTGGGATTCTATGTGAAGAAGAGCCAATGCCTAATAAAACTGAATTCCTAAGTTGATCCCACACTCTTCCATGCATTCACTGCTACCTGTTGTGTTACAAGAAAAGGTATATTGTGAGCTTCCCCAAACAACTCTTCTTTATTAGCCATCACTGAAGGAAAGAAGCACTCATAACATAAAGAGTTGTATCCAAGTTCAGTTAACAAGCCACCTCCAATTTATAGGGACACTAGTAGGCTTTTCAAGCTATGTGAGATATTTAAGGAGTCATTTTACCAGCACCACCTGCTCACCCATCCAAGTGTGTTTCTATGGCCAAGCAAGAATTTGAACCCCTGTCTCCTGAGCCCCAGTTCATTGGTCCATCCATAGTGCCACATTGACTCTGTTTAAGTTTACAACTTTATACTGTAGATATACCATGCTATAAATGAAATGTGTGTAAGCAAATAAAACAATGTCCTCAGATGATTGCTATTGGAAAGAATCATCTCTGAAATTTTGAAAATATGCTGCCAATACATGTCAGCTAGACATAGTTAAGCAGTTTAACACTGCTAATGAAAATATCTCCCTAGCTTGTATGAAAATATACATTTCAGAAGATGATGTGCTGTAAACAACATGCCTCCAGGCTAATCTTGACCTTTAACCAATGAGAATAGTCTGTCTTGTTGATCTCATCTAAATACACAGCAGGTACAAAGAGCTGAGCCCATTTAGGTTGTGCCCTTATACCACACAGACTATCAAACTATGCCTCCCTACAGGGGATACTTAACATGTTTGTAGTCCAAGATTATGTTTATCCAGTGACAAAAAATAAAATAAGCAGAACTGTGCTTACTACAGTGGAACCTCAAGTGAAAAAAAAGGAAAAGGAAAAGAAAAGAAAATTAGTGATGTCAAGCAGCTTTTAAAACTTGCCAGTAAAAACTGTTAGATCAAAAAGGAAAATAAATAGTCCGCCCTGCTATGTTGCTTGTAAAGTCAGAAGAGGAATGACACAATTGGCAATAGCCATCTTAAAATATTTGCAACAATTCTAAGTGTCAGGGGTGATTAAATCCAGCTGGCATAGAACATAACATTATGGTAATTTTAGAAGTGCTATATGAAGAAATCTGTGGCAATTGCAAAATTGTTCTTAACTATGGTCACAATCTCCTTGTAGATGGTCACAGGTTGTATAGCAGCATAATGTACTATTTTACAATCCTTTAATGCAATCAATTTAGAAATGAAATACCTTTGTGCAAATTGGATTTTTTAAAAAAGAAATGATTTCCTTCCTTCCTTTATAACTCACACGGCAACTAAAGGAGATACATACACAGATACTTGAATCTTACTAATGATGGACTGAATATAGACTGGCTGTTCAATGAGCAAGCAAACTCACTTGCTAACCTTGGAATACATTTGTTACAAATAACTAGTGACTTATCATTAACCTATTTTTCCAATAATGAATGGATAACTATTTTACATTATAACCAAGAAAGATAAAGCTACTTCTTTTCTAGTTGGCTTTATAGGGTGTGGTCACATGGGGAAGTAGATTGCAATGTGGACTGTTGGTGGAGCAGTCCGGTGCAATGTATTTCCCAACACTCACATAACACATGGTATTATGCTCCAGTCCGACCTTAGTCCTTTTTTTTGGGGGGGGGGGGTCGAGTTGTAGGGCTTCTACTTTTTCAGACCATGCTCAAGCAATTTCCTGGCAGGCAGAAGGCTGGCTTTAAGGGGGATCACTCCCATTAAAGCAACCCTTTCCAGTATGATCAGGTACCTACCTACCTTTGCAGCGATCTAATTGCACTTATGGTTACAGGGATATGGATCACGAAATGTTGGAAAAGGAATCTTTGAACCTAGGGAAGATGAAACTTTTAAAAAGCAACTCATACCAACTCATTGTTTAAAATCTAGTAGTAAGTTGTAACTAGAGTAGGCCTACTTAACCAATGGAATTTACATAGGTGTTGGCTCATCACATCCCCACTCATTCCCTGGGCCTGTTCTAGTTGTGACTTACTACTGGATTTCAGCCAGAATGTTTGAAAACTTGTCTGTTGTCACTACTCATTACAGTACTGAAAAAGTTACTCATGGCTTTATTTGTTCTCCTATTCATTACTTTTACTTTCTATTACCCCTTTCCTCTTTTAAATCTAGGAATGATAAGACAAAGTCATAAAGCATTTTTAAAAACCAGAGATTTCCTCTAAAATGTTTTTAATGCCCTTAAAAACAAGTTCCCAAAGTAATCAGAAAATGTTACCAGTCAATCTCACAGAGGAAATTCAAATCTGCTCATTACTCTTCTTTTGAGATTTAACTTTGTAACCTAAAAGGTAAGTAAATGTGTTACTTGTAACTCCTTATGTCCAAGGGCTAAGAATATCACATACAGTAGTTTACGGGCTAGCTCCTGTTATTGCTCATGCTGTTGGCTTGCACTGTTATGTTCAGGTGATACTGACCACAACAGGAAAGAACTATTGTGTGCCTGCTGCCTCTACCACTGAGAGGTTTTTAAAAGAGGGAAAAAATTAGTTACTATCAAGAACTAGAAAAACATTAATTTTAACTAGGACAATGTTAATTTTAACTAGGATTATAATGAACTTCTTTCTGGGACTTTCAAAATGTAACTGCAATCAGATAGCTTTTAAAGTAACTTTCTAAGCTCTGTAATTTATAGGAAACTGTAAAAGAATATGTGCTGAATATCTAACCTCCCTTAGCATTTTTGAACTCATGTGTTTAGTCCATGCACAGAGGACTATAGAGGGAAGGAGAGATTGGCATAAATAGTCCTCTTCTTGCTTCTAGTATGACTGGATCTCTAGCCATCTGATACCTCTTCAAATAAAGGACTTTGTACAGTAAGGATGTATTTGCTCTCATGAGTTGTGAAATGGTCTATGAGAATATGAGTATATACCTACCAAAATAAAGACCATCCCGATCAGGGTGGAACCACTCTGTATACTTTATATACTCCATATAATACAACAAGAGAAGCTACACAGAACCCTCATTGTGTGTCCTATGCACTCAAAATCCATACAATCATTCTTCCACAATCACACACAGACACACACTCAATCCTCACACTGTAATAATATTTCAGTAAAGTTTAGTAAACTAAGCTGAGAGACTGCACAAAGAAAAGAAGGCTATTTTAGAATGCAAAAAAAAAAAAAGGATGTCTGATTCTTAACAGCATCCAAGTATTTTCTTCTTACAGGCTGGCAAAGGGATGTATACTGCTCAGAGACCTCAGTCTGAGCCCTTGCAGTAGCTCGGTGGCTGGAGAGCCCCAAAGTGGTCTTGGGATTTATTGACTCAAATCCAGTCATAAATTGCGATTAGACTAGACCCACTGAATCAATGGAAGTTACAAAAGAGTTGACTTACCAAATCTCCACGAATTCAATAGGTCTACTCCAGCTGTGACTTATTAAATACATTTCAACCAATGCGGGGTTCATTTGTCACTCATCTTCTCCTTTGATACCAGTAGCTCAGCTTATTCTTTTACCCGCAACTTCTCCTTTTCACAGTTCAAACTGCTGACCATTTTCGATCTTACAAATGCCAAGCTGGATATGAAGGATCTGTGGTGCAACTCCACTGAGGGAGTAAGCAATGGCACCTTGATCCACCCTCAAACACCATGAAATCATACAAATACTCCTGAGCTGGTCCACTTTTGCACATTTGGCCATAGACAGTTTGCCTGCTTATATGCACCTAAGGGGTCTGAAAAACACAGATACTTCTCTACCATGTTTAATTTAAATTCTTCTTCAAATTATTACAGTAACTAGTCACAAATTGCTTTCTATGTATGCAATATGCTCCTGGTAATGTCACCTAAATTGAACAGATGAGTGGCTTCTAATAATGTATGTTTACTTCATGAATTTGTGAGCAATTGCATTGCAATTATGTCTTTGTAGGTGCTTTTTTGCTGACATACAGTGCACCAGCGCCTTTTTAAGTGTAATTGCTATTCTCTGTACCATTTAGCAAAACTGAGCCATTGTTATCGGATGGCAAATTACTTACACTTAGACCATAGGCAATGGGATAAATGAGGTGACTCTGTCAGTAATATTGCAAAGTAAAGTGGTACTGAGTAGGAATTCAAGGCAGATGTTTTTCTAAAGTGTAAACACTTTTGTATAACATTTTAAATGAATGAAGAAGAAGATTTGTTGTTGTTTAGTCGTTAAGTCGTGTCTGACTTTTTGTTACCCCATGGACCACAGCACACCAGGCCCTCCTGTCTTCCACTGCCTCCCAGAGTTTGGTCTAATTCATGTTAGTCACTTGGATGACACTATCTAACCATCTCGTCCTCTGCCGTCCCCTTCTCCTCTTGCCCTCACACTTTCCCAACATCAGGGTCTTTTTCAGGGAGTCTTATCTTCTCATGAAATGGCCAAAGTATTGGAGCCTCAGCTTCAGGATCTGTTCTTCCAGTGAGCACTCAGGGTTGATTTCCTTTAGAATGGATATGTTTGATCTCCTGCAGTCCAGGGGACTCTCAATATTCTCCTCCAGAACCACAATTCAAAAGCATCAATTCTTCAGAGGTCACCTTTCTTTATGGTCCAGCTCTCACTTCCATACATTGCTACTGGAAAAAAACATAGCTTTGACTCTGTGGACCTTTCTCGGCAAGATGATGCTTCTGCTTTTAAGATGCTGTCTAGGTTTGTCATAGCTTTCCTCCCAAGAAGCAGGCGTCTTTTAATTTCGTGGCTGCTGTCACCATCTGCAGTGATCATGGAGCCCAAGAAAGTAAAATCTGTCACTGCCTCCATATCTTCCCCTTCTATTTCCCAGGAGGTGATGGGACCAGCGGCCATCACCGCTTTTTTTTGATGTTGAGCTTCAAACTGTTTTTTGCACTCTCCTCTTTCACCCTCATTAAGAGGTTCTTTAATTCCTCCTCATTTTCTGCCATCAGAGTGGTATCATCTGCATATCGGAGGTTGTTGATATTTCTTCCAGCAGTCTTAATTTCGGCTTGGGATTCCTCCAGTCCAGCCTTTCGCATGATGTATTCTGAATATAAGTTAAATAAGCTGGGGGACAATATACAGCCTTGTCATATTCCTTTCCCAATTCTGAGCCAATCAGTTGTTCCATATCCAGTTCTAACTGTTGCTTCCTGTCCAACGTATAGGTTTCTCAGGAGATAGATAAGGCGGTCAGGCACTCCCATTTCTTTAAAGACTTGCCATAGTTTACTGTGGTCCACACAGTCAAAGGCTTTTGTATAGTAGTGGAGCAGAAGTAGATATTTTTCTGGAACTCTCTGGGTTTCTCCATGATCCAGTGCACGTTAGCAATTTGGTTTCTAGTTACTCTGCCCCGTCGAAATCCAGCTTGTACTTCTGGATGTTCTCGGTCCACATACTGCTGAAGCCTACTTTGTAGGATTTTGAACATAACCTTGCTAGTGTGTGAAATGAGTGCAATTGTATAGTTGTTGCAGCATTCTTTGGCACTGTCCTTCTTTGTGATTGGGATGTAGACTGATCTTTTCCAATCCTCTGGCCACTGATGAGTTTTCCAAAGTTGCTGGCATATTGAGTGTAGCACCTTAACAGCATCATCTTATAAGATTTCAAATAGTTCCACTGGAATGCCATCACCTTGTAAGACAAGCTTTCTAAGGCTCACTTGACTTCACTCTCCAGGTTGTCTGGCTCAAGGTCAGCAACTACATTGTCTGGGTTGTCTGGGACATCCAAATCTTTCTGGTATAATTCCTCTGGTATATTCCTGCCACCTCTTCTTGATGACTTCTGCTTCAGTGAGGTCCCTGCTATTTTTGTCCTTTATCATGTCCATCTTTGCACAAAATGTTCCTTTAATATCTCCAGTTTTCTTGAACAGATCTCTGTTTTTTCCCTTTCTATTATTTTCCTCTGTTGCTTTGCACTGTTCATTTAAGAAGGTCCTCTGGTCTCACCTTGCTATTCTTTGAAAGTCTGCATTCAATTTTCTGTAACTTTCCCTATCGTCCTTGCATTTTGTTTCCCTTCCCTTCTCTGCTATTTGTAAGGCCTCGTTGGACAGCCACTTTGCTTTCTTGCATTTCTTTTTCTTTGGAATGGTTTTTGTTGTTGCCTCCTGTACAATGTTACAAGATTCCATCCATAGTTCTTCAGCCACTCTGTTCCCCAAATCTATTTCCTTAAATCTGTTCTTCACTTCCACTGTGTATTCATAAGGGACTTGGTTTAGATTATACCGTACTAGCCCAGTGGTTTTTCCTACTTTCTTCAGTTTAAGCTTGAGTGAAGCTGATGATCAGAGCCACAATCAGCTCCAGTCTTGTTTTTGCTGACTGTATAGAGCTTATCCACCTCTGACTGCAGAGAACATAATCAATCTGATTTTGGTATTGCCTATCTGGTGATGTCCATGTATAGAGTCGCCTCTTGTGTTGTTGGAAAAGCGTGTTTGTGATGACCATCTTGTTCTCTTGACAGAACTCTATTAGCCTTTGCTCTGCTTCATTTTGAACTCCAAGGCCAAACATACCTGTTGTTCCTTTTATCTCCTTAGTTACTTAGGACTTTAGTCTTCCAATCCCCTACAATGAGAAGAACATCTTTCTTTGGTGTCAGTTCTAGAAGGTGTTGTAAGTCTTCATAGAATTGGTCAATTTCAGTCTCTTCAGCATTGGTGGTTAGTGCATAAACCTGCATTACTGTGATGTTGAAAGGTCTGCCTTGGGTTCGTATTGACATCATTCTATCATTTTTGAGATTGTATCCCAGTACAGCTTTTCCCACTCTTTTGTTGACTATGAGGGTTACTCCATTTCTTCTACAGGATTCTTGCCCACAATAGTAGACATGATAACCATCTGAATTTAATTCGCCCATTCCCGTCTATTTTAGTTTACTGATGCCCAGGATGTCAATGTTGATTCTTGCCATCTCCTGTTTGACCACCTCCAGCTTCTCAAGGTTCATAGATCTTACATCCCAGGTTCCTATGCAGTATTTTTCTTTGCAGCATCGGACTTCCCTTTCACTTCCAGGTATGTCCGCAGATGAGCATCCTTTCGGTTTTGGCCCAACCACTTCATTAGCTCTGGAGGTACTTGTACTTGTCCTCCTCTCTTCCTCAGTAGCATATTGGACACCTTCCAACCTGTGGGGCTCATCTTCCAGCATCATATGTATTAGCCTTTTGTTTCTGTCCATGGAGTTTTCTTGGCAAAGATACTGGAGTGGCTTGCCAGTTCCTGCTCCCGGTGGATCCCGTTTAGTCAGAACTCTCCACTATGACCTGTCCCTCTTGGGTGTCCCTGCACAGCATAACCCATATCTTCTGTGAATTACTCAAGCCCCTTCGCCACAACAAGGCAGCAATCAATGAAGGGGGAAGAAGAAGATACCAGTTTCTAACTTGTGCTTCCCTGACACCTGATGAATATGTAACTGTTTCACTACCACCTTCTAAATTTGCAAATCTCCCAAATGAGAGTAGGAATGTATGTCACTTCGTTTATACACTGTTGGAAATTTTGAGATGTGTTGCTAATTTTACATACTTCCAATCCAGTTTTAACCATGCACATGTCACAGTTACTTAGGAAGTTGCTTTTTAGAAGTCACCCAGTGACTAAAATCTTATTGCTTAGCATAATAAATTGCACTAGGGCAGGCCCATTTGAATCACTGGAGAGTAGAGAGGAGATGACTCACCAAATCCCCACTGATTCAATGGGCCTATTCTAGTGTGACTAACTGAGCTATGCAACAGGATTTCAGCTGATGTGTCTCAAATTCCCATCCAGCAGTTTGATGATCTCTTGTTAGTTTCTAAATATAACTCTTTGCATTCCCATTCCTCAAAGTAATTAAAACAGCTACTCTGTGTTGCTTAAAAAAGCATCCTTATGGCACTCACAATCTGAGTTTCCTTTTCACAAGAATTGTTTTGCTTATGATTGGTCTGCAATAAAATCAAGAAACTGAAAAATCTAGCATCCTGGTGAGCCATCCCAACACATTATACTCCCAAAGACAGAAGCATTTTTATTCCAAGGATGTTTTACTACTTTTGCCTTCATGGTAAGGGTAGTAGCCCAATATACTAAGGAAGCCCATGCTCTCCAAATGCACAGCTGATGAGCAATCATTACACTGTGAAAATTGTATGAATGTCATCCTTTAGAGCTTGAGGCAATAGTGATTCTGATACACTCAGAAATGTGCATTTAGCTTACAAAACCAGTGTCCCACAGAGGTGACCATTCTAGAAAGACCAGCCGCATCACTTAAGTAAATTAATTTTGAAAGTACTGTCCTGTCCCCTTATGCCTCTAGGCCAGTCACTCATTGGTGGAGACATGCTAGTTTTGGATTAAACCAGCTCAGCCATGCAAGGAGTAACTGCTGCACAAGCATAAACATCTAGGATTGACAGCTCACAAATCCTGGTTGTACAAGGAACAGGTCTGCTGGCATCCTTTTATTTGGGAAAGCAAAACAGAACGACATTTTAGAATAAAGCAATCTGCAAGTGAATGCAGTTCATCTGGGCTTTTATTGTACCAGAGTACATAAATTAGGAACCAAGGAGTGGAATTAAATGGAGCTATACCAAAATGCATAAAAGCTACATTAGGGATTACAATATGAAGAAATTTGTTTATTAGATTTTTAACCTGCGTTTCCAACTGAAAAATTGCATTCCACTAAAAATGGAGACTAACGAATATCATAGAAACGTGAAAACATGAAAATGATAAAACCTTTAAGATCACAATAAACAAAGGAATTTAATTTACTGCAACAATCGGTAAAACAGTTTTTAAAAGCTAGCTGACTTTGTTCCCCTTATCGGGAGAAAGGTAGCCTATAATTAAAACAAATAAATATAACTGACAATTTGTCTTTCCACACTCTTCCTAAAAGCAGTGCAAGAGAAAACTCTTTATACATCATTATCTTTACTCCCTGCTCCCAGTTGTAACTAGCTGGGAAATCTTGTTTCGCCAGTGGAAGAAAAATTGGGGATCTCAAACTTCTCCCCCATTATTTCTTGAGTTTTGTGCGATATCACTATTCTTTCAATCAACATTATTATTTATTTCACTATGTAGTATACATTGAATCCTTATGAAATAATAATTAAAGCACAAAGCACTTTTGGTGGTGTTTTTAGTCTGCAGGAGACGGCCTCCACTCTTTGAGGTTCTCCACCTGTTCAGAACCACCTTGACCCAAGCTTCTGATAATTCTGACAACTCATAATATATTTGCTAATTCCACATAATGGTTCCCTTTAAGAGCATTCTTCAGATTTAAACTATACAGACTAATATGTGGATCAAAAGACTGCAGTTGTCCTTCAGATGATATGTGTCTCTAGACTGCAGGGCAGTTCCAACCATCATTTTGAGTGCTAAGAACTGCAATACAGTGCATCTGGAGGGCACTGAGTTGCGGAAGATTGAGTGTCTGTACAAATGTTAACCTCCTTAGTATATTGGGCTACTACCCTTACCACATACGAACATCCCCATCTCTAATCCTAATAAATCCGAAGCAATTCAGATCACATTTACACTGGTCTGAACAAAATGATTCAATTTGGGATTTAACTGAATTGTTTGCATTGCTCTTCTGTGATCCTCCCCATGGTGGGAATATTTGTACCTCTTGAATTTGACCTGTGCAAGTAATGGAAGACTTTGATTCTAGATCCTTGTTTGAAGAATTAACTGAAATTCACAAATTAAGAAGAGAGAAACTTGTGAAATGTGAATGTCTTGAGGTGGGAGAGAGCAAAAATGATTCTGTATACAACTATAGCTGTATTTAGGAAAAAATCATCTATAGTTGAAGAGAAAAATGCATGCTTTGCTTGAAGGTACCAGGTACAACCCCTTGGATCTCCACTTTTGTGGAAGAGGTGCTGTATTTTTGAACTAACTGTATACTCTTGTATCAAGTACTTTTCTAGCTAATGTGCTCTGAATTCTTCTTCTGTTGCATACACTGCTGTAATTTATATTCTTTTGAAGCAATATAGTAAATAATACGGCTTAAAGGCCCAGTTTGTTGTTTTTCCCCAATTTGACATTTGTCAAACACACTGCAATTGCTGACACTAAAAAGCCTTTTCTTTTCCTTCTGTGAAAACATACTTAGCCGCTTTCACCCTTTGTCTACTGAATACAGAGGACTTTTCAGGAAATGTCAAGCATGCTAACTGTTATGCCTTTAAATGGATTATATTCAATTACTGCAATTATTCAGTTACTGTAAAAATGTAACTTTTAATCTGAAGGGGAAGAATGAAAGGAACCTAACTCTGAACTTTAATTGTCACATCCCCACCCCCCAACAATTCAACACTTACTTGAAAAGTGCTTGTAAGGGAATAACAATCTAAGGGAATCCTGGATTTTTCAGGTTCTTTAAAGACTTGCTTCTTAATCTAAGGATCTCTGGTTTCAACTGCCTAATGAACTCAAGGAGAAAGGGTCACAACTAATGGCTTAGAAATAAGAGATTATACAGAGTCTAATCTTGAGGAAACAAGAATGGGAGAGGAAATAGCCAAATGTGACATATCCTGATTTTGAAGTCTTAAAAACTGGGCTGAATTGTTTTGTCACTACATCATGGTCAAAAGATTGTTCATAAAATCTATTGCAATGGAGGAGACCTTCCCATTTGCAGCCCAGATCTGGCCTATAAAAGTTGCTAATCTGGTTAATCTGGTCATGTTCCCCAGGCCCTACCCATGAAGGCTTGCATGATGGGGTTCCTTACTATTTCCAATTACTGATTAGAGAGAGTGGAGGTTATATTTGCAAAGGCTTTCACGGCCGGGATCTAATGGTTTTTCTGGGTTTTTTGGGCTCTTTGGCTGTGTTCTGAAGGTTGTTCTTCCTGACGTTTCGTCAGTCTCTGTGGCCGGCATCTTCAGAGGACAGCCGGCCACAGAGACTGGCGAAACGTCAGGAAGAACAACCTTCAGAACACGGCCAAAGAGCCCGAAAAACCCAGAACAACCAGTGGAGATTATCTTCATGACTTCTTACTTCTTCCTTTCCTGTGTACGAAAATACTGCAGTAAAGTTGGTTGTATGCTGGGGCATTTTTTGTAAACTCCTGATGACAGTGCTTTACTCCTCTTCCTGCTTCTGTTCTGGGAGGAAAAGAGAGAAGGAATAAAATTGGCCATGCTATCAGCTAATATTTGCAAGCCTTGGCTGGGTCTTTCTCCATCTTATCAAATTTTTAATTATCTACAAACTTCCTTTTCTTTAGATATTGTTTTTATATATTTGTTTCCTTTGTGTGTTGTAAGCCGCCTAGAGTGGTCAATATGACCAGATAGGTGGGGTATAAATGTAATAAATAAATAAATAAATAAATAAATAAATAATATTGTTTGGGAGCACTTTGCTTCTCTTCCCCTTTATCCACGTGGGGAAACGGATGGACAGAAATTTACCATCTGTCAGCTAGTACCTACAAATGCCAGCTGACAGAGAAGCCCTCTCCTCTTTTCTCTGCATGGACCAGCATCCTTGGTCAAAGTATGCATTATGCGCCATCAAGTTAATTTCAACTTACGATGACCCTCACAACTTATGTTGGATAGCCCTGATGTAGCTATAGAGGGCTTCAGAAGTGGTAACTCAGGCCCAATTCTATTCCACTCTCTGTCTTGTTATCCAGTCCAGTCTCCCATAGATGCTATGCTGGATGGGTATTACGGCTGCTGTAACCCAACACATCTTGAGGCACCAAGTTAAGGAAGGTTGCCTGAGAAACTTCTTAACTATATTGAAACTACTATGCGTTGCATTTTGATTAAACTTGTGATCCCAACTGAATTCCTTGGGATTTAATCATCAACATCTTGTTCTGCAGATTTTAGTGGAACCTAAATTTGATTAACATAGACAGAGACAGCTGTATGGATAGGAGTCATCCAAAATCATGCCTATTTAATGTGGCAACATCAATTTATTTAGCAGCAGCTGAAATCCTGTGCTTAGTGTAGTAAAGCACACTGAAATAAACCCATTGAATAATTGGTGATTTGATGAATCAGTTCCTCCACAGGTCTCCCTAATTCAAGTTGGCCTACTCTGTTTGCAACTTACTTTAGTATGATAAACTGCAACTAGAGTAGGGGCATTTGAATCAATGGAATGTATAGAGGACTCATCAAATCATCACTAATTCACTGGGTCTATTCTACTGCAAGTTAGTACACCAAGCAATGGGATTTTAGCCAATAAGTCTCATCCATGTGTGAAGTAACATAATTTGTGCACTTTTCATGTTGTTTAAAAATTATGGAAGTTGTAGGGGGAAATATAACATTTCCAACCTCTGGGGGGAAAAAACATTCCCTTCAGTTCTGCTGCTCTCTCTGTGTGTTTTTAATCCTTTCTCAAAATCTAGTATGAAGCCAACCTAATAATGGCTGTTCCCCACACCCACCCCAAAAGATGGTATGTTTTTGACAACCTCTAATGGTGTTGTGTCGACATCTGACAGTGTCTGCAACCAGCTAGAGCAACTGTAACTGCTAGAAAATGTGTCCTGGAGGCGTTTTTCTGTCAAAGGAGATGAGAATAACTTTTCCCATGCAGATTAGTTTGGTGTTTACAGATTTGCCCTGAGTGTGCATTTTCATCCAGCTGTGATCAAGTAACAGTGCCTGACGAGCGCCAGACAGATTTCTTGACACACAAGGCTGACATGCCCACTCTGTCTGCTGTGAACATGGCCCCAAAATGTAGACCCCATGTCAGGGATCACCTCTTAAGAATATGCCAGTTTACCTTTATTTGTTTACTACCCTGCCATTTCCAACAGGAAAGCTTGTACTGCCATCTGCATCCCATTCTAGATGATAGCGATGCTCTTGTTGGTTTTAGTATTATAAGGTATCAAGTGAGCAATCCATTGTCACTCACTAATTTCATCTACATTGCTGCTATGGTGGACAACAGGAATCCAAGGGAATCATGAGAGATGCAGAACTGGTGCTGTATTCTGGATGTTTCTGAATAGGCTGTCCTCCATCACAGGATAACCTGATGTATGTGGGTCACAAAGACCATTAAGAGGAACCAGATATTATTCAGTAATTTTGCTGAAGCCATTATAACAAATCCACAGTGCATACCTTAAGGACAGTAAATTGAAGGAGCAGTTTTCAAAGATCTGTGTTTGTCAGGATTGTTCTGCTGTTTCTCTTTGGGGCATCTAGGGGTCTTGTTTTGAGATTCCGACACAGCTTGGACACAGTTTAGGAGCTAAATTTTGCCACTGTACTGCAGATGCAGGGATATGGAAACTGAGGTTCAGATTGAATTGTTGGTAACATACGGGAATTCCACTTTATACTATTATAAACTACAGTGTTTTTTTAAAAAAATGAACAAGAAGAGGTATAACAATCTTAACAACAGTAATGATGATACAGGCATTTAGCCCACTGTTTGGTCCACTACAGAGATGAGCTGGTTTGCTCTTTTCCCCATGATCATCACTATAACCACTGAAATGAATCAGCATGTTGCTGGAGTATTCCTACTTGCACCTCTCTAGGTCCCTGTCAGAAGAAATTTTACCTTTTTTTTTTTTGCTATGGGTAGGTTTGCTCCATTTTGGTTCATTTCCAGTGTGTGTAATCATTGGAAATAAATCAAAGTGAACCTTCCTCTTTGAATTTCCCAAATTCTGAAATGACTTAAGAAGATAATCACTTCAAGTTATTGGCAAATGAAATATTTCCTCTGTTCCATGGAAGGGCAGAGGAAATTATATTTTTAATTATCTCTTAAAGCAGCACAGATGCGCTGCACCACTTATTAAAAAAATTAGAAAAAATAGAAACCTTCCCAAAGTGGGGGGAGATAGGACAGGACAACAAAGAGGATCTTTTCCCCCCTCCATTTTGTAACTTGCCTTAAAAGTCACATTGTCAGTAGATTTGACCTGACCTTTAGAGCAAGTCGTGAAAAAGAAAAGGGAAATATCCCCCTTGTTGCATTCTTCTGTCTCCTCTTGCTACTGGGAGGAACTTTTTTTTACCTTTTTTTATACATCTCTGTTGGCCTAATAGAGTCTAAAACAAAAATTAAATTCTTCTTCCTTCCACAGCACAGAGGAAGTGTTTAATTTGCCAATAACCTGAAGTAGCTTTCTTCTTAACCCACTTCATGATCTGGGAAATGGACAGCTGAAGGAGCCAGACCAAATAGAGTCACTTGAGAAGCATATGCCATTTGGATGCAAGGATCGCAACAAATGGCATATGGGACCTTTCCACAACCTCTAGTGACCTTGTTCAACCTGGTCTAGCCTATTCCAGTGAGCCAGTGTAGATAAGCCGATTGTCTCAGTTTTGGCTAAGACATGCTGTCTCACCACATAGAGACAGGATTCTTATCTTTAGCACAAGAGTGATAAAACAATCTCTCCTTTTTTTCCTTTTATGCTTTACGCAAAGCCAGTCCATAGCTACTTTGTGAAACCAAGCAAAACACAGAGAAACAGGCAGAAGAAGCATGGAAAGATAGCTAATCATAAAGACCCAGCAACCCACCCAGCGCTACTACCTTTCCTACTTTATGCAAAAAGGTGACCTGTATCACATTTCTTGATGATGTGTGCTTTACAGAAATGAGCAAAAAGGTGGTTCTAAAAGTGCATAACATCTTCCCAAGACCAACTCCCACCCATTAAAATAAAATAATTAATTGACATTTATAAGCATTTATTTTTGTATTATCTCACTTATCAGGCAAAGATGAGCCAACAAACTGTTGCAGAAGTATAGGGAGACAAATTCAGAGAAGCATTTTACACAATGATCCTTAGTGTGAGAAGAGGGGATCTCCAAGTACACAGTATTTTACCTATTTTTATATAGGAAGGATGGGGGCATATGCAACCTTTATTTATTTATTTATTTATTTATTTATTTATTTATTTATTTATTTATTTATTTATTTATTTATTTATTTATTTATTCGTTCGTTCATTCATTCATTCATTCATTCATTCATTCATTCATTCATTCATTTGTACCCCGCCCATCTGGTCTTACGACCACTTAATCAAGACTCCTACTGTGGAACAGCTGTTCATTCAGTGAAGAATCCAGCATATGTCCAACGTAAGTGAACAGATTCTGTGAAGAAGCTTTCACCTCATCAGGTGCACCTTAACTACAATTCCCCATGAGGCATGAAGGAACATATAGTCTTAAGGTATCTGGTGGCAACCACATTAGGGGAAGCTCTAGCATCTATGATGATATTTCCATATTTAAAAGGACATTCCTTTGCCTAATACTGACAACTTTTCTTTTTAAGAAAAGAAAGAAAAATGTTTAAAATATCCATGCTCAGCTTTTAACTTTCACACCTCAGAATGATAAGTGAACTTTCTTTTTAATTAGAATATAGTTTAGGCTACTTTGGGAGTATTGTGAAGAATGTTGGTGCATGCCTAACAGTGATTGCCAAATAACAAGATAATTTTTGATGGTACAACTCTTGTCCCTAGAAGCATGTAGTCTTTTTGTACATAAATAGAAAAGTATGAGGTCAAAAGGATGACTGCCCTGACAGGATGTGGTACTATATTACATTAATGAAACTTGGTCATCTTATTTTTTTTGTCGACTAGTATTGATCATATTGGTAGTAAAACAATGAGGCTGTTTCTATACTTTGGGACTGAAGTGTACTATACAACATGAACTGGAGCATATGAGACTTGGATTCAGATCCTTCTTCAATGACCTTTGTCTCATATTACCAATACAATTTTGTTATTCCCATGTGCAAGAATGATTTTATAATTTGTGGTGCTTAATGACGTTCCCAGTGTGGTGTAATGGATATACTGATGAACTAGGACTCTCAAGAACAGAATTCCCACTTAGACATGGAAATTGACTCAGGGAGTGGAGCTGGTAAAGCCACTCCTTAAATATCTCACTTACCTTCAAAACCCTGTTAGGGTCACTATTTTGCCTCGCCTTCCAGTCTCCAACCCCCAAATCACTTCCCAGGAAAACAAAAAAATGTGCTTCCATTTATATCATTGGAGACACGTTATCATAAATTAACTTTATTTTTTCTTAACCTGAATCAACAGTGGTTCAAATTGGCAGTGTAATCACACCCTAAATCAGGAGCATTCCATTTCTTGAGAGTCAGAGCCAAAACCAGAGACCAAGGTTTTCTGATGTCACATGGGTGGTCCTTTCGATAGTACTGGATGGATCCTTGTGATGTCACAGAGGCAGGGCAGGCAAGGCTTGGGAGGGAACTGCAACTGTATTTGTAGAAATGGACAAGAGTAAAGTCTGGATAAATGGGTAGCTATCTAGTTAATAAGGCAAAAGCCAGGAATACATGTGTGTACAGTATTTGTTTTCAGTGTCGAGGCAGTTCCTGTCATTCCAACAGACTAGCACAGCTATCTTATTGGGGAATAAAAGCTTATTTTATAGAATTTATGCATGCATTGCAGTCATTGCTAAGCAATTCAAAAAGAGGTAGGATAACATGTTTCAGATTACTGGCTAGATCCAACTCCTTTGAACTCATGTAAATCAAATTCAGTGCATCAGCTTAAAAACATTGGCTTGTGTGAGCAGCTAATGCAAAAATTGGTCAAATATCCCACATTTTAATTAAATACCTACTGCAATTATGCATGTGCCAATATCTGATCAGCTTTTAATCTTTCCAACAGGGGAAAATGTTTTAAGTCTCCACATTATGCAGCTCTCTTTTCTCACTTGCAGTTTTTTATATGTTCAAAAGACGTTTCTCACAATCCAGAAAGAAGATAATATGCTTTAACAACATTGCCTTTTGCATTAGTGTCCACAGAATACTTTCCTATCAGGAGCTACATGAAGGTGAATTTTTAAAATACTGGTCAATATTTTCAACCAGTTTGAAAGAAAACAATACTAAAATTTGTGAATGAAAAATATGATCCATAAAACTGTGTTCCATTATGAGTGACTTGGTGTTTCAGCTTTTCATTCCTTTCTGACTCACCTAATTCATCAAAGCACGTCACGCCAGGTGAACTAGATGGCTCAGGGGAACATTATTGGTGTATAAAACCTTAGACCTCTAGGTCACAGGCTGGTGCCTGTACAAGTCCCCATTGAATTGAAGGGCGAGATGTCTGATGGATTTATAGTGACCTCTGTGCAAAATACTGGTACATTTCATGCAATGTCGCTAAGGAGGTGCCCCTATCATAAAATATATCCAACTTGTATTCTCCATGGCAATCAGATAAGACAAATGGACAGGAAATCAGATAGTTGTATCTCCCTTTACTTACATTAGAAGTTGAGGACACTGGCTTATATTAAGTCAAACTAGTGATATAGCTAAGCAAGTATTGTCAACAACAGTTCTCCACAATTTCCCAGTCACTTTTTGGGGATCCCTGGTGATCTGATTAACAAGGTGTGACACTGGTTACCTTCTGGAATCAGCCAAGGTCAGGTTGTTCAGAGAGGTATCATAATTTCATTTTTGATGGAATAAAATTAAGGCAAATTGGCATGTGTCTGATGCTGCTCTATGAAAATGGACAGACCATATGAGGCTGGACTGTGACTATCGCCAGCATAGTCAATGTTGAGAAATAATGGGAGATGCAGTCAAAAACCATCTGGAAGATCATCTGTTCCCAATCCCTGGTCCAGGATATGCATTATAAATGAACCAAACTGAGAATTTATCAGTTGGACTTATTTGTACCTTATTTGTTCTAATACTCTATAAGATGTTGTTGAATATTTTCTATCCCTTAGTTTTGATCACCAATCAAAATGGAGACTGAAGTCAAGAAATAATAAGAAGGCTCAGACTCAGAAGGACAGTTATGAAAGAACTAGAAAAGATCCTTAAGTGGAAGGATATCACGCTGAAGATCAGTGCTAAGATCCTATTTACTGTAATGTGTATGCATGTACACTGGACAATGAAGTATGCAAATCCTCAGTGTTGCAATGGCGCATCCATTTGATTCCACAGATTGAATGCTAACTGAGCTTTAACAAAAGATAGTCAGCTATCTCATTAAGCAAACTTTAGCTTTTAATTAGAAACAACGCCAATTTTGCAAAGATATGTTGCCATTTAAACAGAATGTAAAGCAGAGTTCCTATCAGTGAAGAACAAGGTTTTTGCCTCTGCTTTCCTCCTTCTCTGACTTCCTCTATGACAATCTACAAAATCTCATTATCACCTTATTAGCTTGCCAGAGCAAGGGCAATCCCTTGGTTATTTTGGTGATCTGACAGATTTCATCATTCCCACTGTGAAAAAGGTCCTGCAGCTACACTCCCATGTGCCATCTCTCTAATACAGTTCACAAAGGTTCTTTCAAATGAGAGCATAGTTACACTTAAGATTTACTTGGTTGTAAAGTTAATTCCCTTTCCTCAGGAAATTCTGGAAATATTCATTCTGTGAGAATTTGTAGGGATCTGCACAAGATTCTTAATTAAGTTTTTAGTAAATTCTGAGTTTAATCAGTTACTAACAAAGGATGTTTCATCATCCAAATATTCATCACATTATTGATTTATGCCTACCACACTACAAGCTTTCGCTTTGTTTGATTCGACAATATGTCTTTTGCACACGTTCTACCAGTTTCTTTTATTTTATTTTATTTCTGTGGCACCTTTCTCTCCATAGGGGACCCAAGATTGCTCAGAGCTGATAAAACAATAGATTTAAAAACTCTGGATAAATATCACACTTAAAAAACAATTAAATACACAATGAGACTTCAAAAAATAACCAAGTTTGTAACAATTTAAAAACATTTAAAAATCTGTAAGTTCAAAACAAGCATACCTGAGACAACTTACTGCTTAAAAGCCTGCCTAAAGAGGAAGGTCTTTGCCTGCCAATGGAAGGACAAGAGGGAGGGAGGCCAACCTGGATTTTCAGGACAGTGCATTCCAGTCCCCTTCAGCAACCAATGAGAAGGCCCATTCTTGTATACTCACCAAACAAGTTTGGGGAAATGGTGGAACCAAGAGAAGAGCCTCCCCAGAAGATCTTAAAAGCCAAGAAGGCGCATAAGGAGGGTATGATCCTTCATTTATAGTCTATGCATACCTACTCAAATGTAATATCATGAAGTTCTATCGATATCACTGCTAGGTAAATGTTTGTAGGACTGACAAACACCGTAGCTGAGTTCTTTCCAGATCTTCCCACTGAAAAATAAACACACAGCATGGATTTTATGAGCAACAGACAAATGTCTTTAAATTGTTATCCATATCCACCATCTTAAAGTGTAAGCCGAGAGCCCCTAACTCCTTTAATTTTGTACCTCTTTGTCTCTCCCCTTGCCTCCTGGATATTGGTTGCCTTATCCCATGGAGAATGGCTGGTGTCTAATCAAATGAGCTGCCCAGCCCCTGCAATGGCTTTCAAAATTTGGGTTTAATCTCTGCATTGTCTGACTTCACGGCATGGGAGTATTGCCCTTAAATAAAACTTACATAAAAAATGGTTAGTACAGCTGGTCAAAAAATGTGTTCAAAGTTTAGAATCACATATCATTGTTTATACAGATGACTGTTTGGGAGAGACTTCAATAGAAGCTGACTTTAGTAGCAAAGGAGTGGGCTCTGGCAATAACACTGGGCGATCAGCCTCAGCGGCTCATTTTTTCCAACTGAGATCAATGTGGACTCTAATCCATTAAATGCAGACCTAAATATCACCCAGCAGATATGAATAGATGACAGTGGAAATGGAAGGGAAGGAAAGTTACAGCGTAGTCAGATTGAAGAGCCTTGTTACATATAGCAATCCATTTTAGTACGCAACAGGAAATCAGTCTGATTCCAGATTTTCAATTAACATACCCTAGATATGGAGTGAAAATACTTCTTTTCTTACAAACACAAATGCTTTTTGTTCAGCTGTGTTTAGCCTCTGTTCACAGAATCTGTTTCCCCCACTTCTTCTTCCTCCCCGCCCCCCCCACCAAACCTTTGGAAGTGTGTTAGCAAAGCATCTTTTGAAATGTCAAGGAATGGTTTTGTTAGGCATAGAACAAGTGGCCCGCAATGATTTGACTCTTTCAGATGCCAATTTAGATATTTGAATACTAATGTGAGAAGTAAAGCTGGCAGAGGGAGGGGGTGAGGAACTAGGAATTGTGTTGGGGGGGGGGGGAGAGGGAAGTTCTATGTAAGCAAAGTGGCTTGTCAGAAAGCAATGGTGCCCTCTATTTTAAAAGAATACTTTGCGATGAGTCTCTCTCACATGGCATTGGATTTCACTCTAGCTTCAATCCAAGCATTTTTTTTTAACCTGGAATTGAATTATAAAGTGAAACACATTCTTGTTGGTTCTGGCTAGCAAGTCATGTCTGACTTATGACAATCCTATGAATTAGTGACTCTCAATAAGGTCCTGTCCTTAACAGCCCTCCTCTGTTCTTGCAAACTCAAGACTATGGCTTCCTTTATTGAATCATATTTCATCTTCCTCTTACCTTCAACTTCCCTAGCCTTATAGTCTCTTCCAGTGAGTCTTATCTTCTAATGATGTGTCCAAAGCACGGCAGCCTCAGTTTAGCCATTTTTGCATCTAGAGATTTTTCAGGCTTTATCTCATCCAGCAAGGTTCAATCTTATTTGATTTGATCACACCTTACTGGTAACTTGGGCTTGAATCTTGTGGGCAGCTCCAATTAAATAAACCCATTGAATGAGTGAAACTAAAACTGGTGATGAGGTTGATTCACCAATCAGTAATTGAATCAATGGATCTACTGTACTCTACTGGGAACTAGCAATGGGATGTTTTCACATTTACCTACAACTAGGTTCCATTGACCACAGTGGGACTAACATCTCAGCAAATATGCAGAAACAAACATGCTGATTTAGATTATAACAGAACTAATGCTCAGTTTGATCCAGTTATTTCCCTAATTTTTTTTAAATCTTGCATCCATTCTTTCCTCCTTATTTCACATAACCACCACATGTGTAAGTACATCCTCCTTTTTTTACACTTCCAACAAAAAGATGATAGATTCTTATTCAATATATTCATCTCCACTGCTATTAAATACCATCTCTAGTCTACCTTATAACAATTTCTTTAACCCTTACGGGCATATTCTTCATCATACTTTTGTTCCACATTTTACTCCAGTCATCTCCTATAATTTCATCTTCTTGCCACTGATCTTTTAACCCTTGTGTATCCAGACCAGCCTGTATTAAAAATGTATATATTTTGCTTACAGTTTTCTTTCTTTCTTTCTTTTCAGTCTTTTTTCAATAACCTCTTCAAATTTTCTCATTTTTTCAACCTTCTCCTTCCATCCTTTTCATATTTACTCAAGACCACAATGGGACTAACATCTTGGCAAATATGCAGGAGCAAACATCCTGGTTTAGATAATAACAGAAATAATGATCAGTTTGACTTAGAGTTTAATTGTCAGATACCAGTATAGAATTGTGAAAAGCATATCTATAGTATTACTGTAGTGCGTCGAGGCCATTTTACTACGGGTGGAAGATTGTTAAAACAACAGTTCAATGTGTAGAAGTAAAGGAAGACAAACAAAATCTTGAGTGCATTGCAAGAACATTGTCCCTTTTAAAACCTGCACTTTTCAAGTTTTCTTAACAACACGTTCTGATTCCACGCTGATATCCCTACTGCACATTCAAAACATGCCAAAAGCACTTTAGGTGGATATTAACACATTTTAACAGTGTCAAACCAATTCCTTGCTTTGTATGGACAATTAGCCAATCTGCAGCATTTCTTAGGTTGGTGAGAGGCAGTTCTTTGGGAGTCTGTAACTAGCTAAGATTTTACAGGGCTTCTAGACCGAGTTGGCTATTTTTTCCAGTGCAAATGAGTAGAATTTATTTTAACATAATGGGAAGAAAGATGTAAACGTAACTATAGAGCCAAAGGAGAGAGAATATGTATGTAGCTCAGTGGCTATGCATATTTGGAAGTACATCTCACACTATTCAAAACCCTTATTCCTAAGTAACTAGCTGTAGGTTTAGAGTGCTAAATGAGTTTTTAAGTGATTAATTTTTAGGTTACTATATTCATTTTGTGGTTATGTCTATTATAATTAATGCCAGGGTGCCACATTTTGTTTCTGAGGGGAATGAACATGAAGACTTCTTATTTTAAGGTGGGGGGCTACCCCTCCATGCACATTAAGTGTATTTGAGCATTATCCAGTGTGGTGTAGTGAACAGAGTGACAAAGTAATTCTCAGTAGACTTCAATTCAAATCCCTGCTTGGCCATTGGGGCGTGGACTCTAAAACTACTCCTTAAATATCTCACTTACTTTGAAAGCCCTATTAGGGTCACTATAAGTGGGTTCCAGCTTGACAGCACATAACAGAACAGAGGTTTTGAGCATATTTAAGTAGCTATTTGTTCCTTTGCGCTTTTAGTTTCAGCTGTTTTTTTAATTAATGTTATGAGCTATATTGGGTTGCCTATTGGGAGAAAAAAATTCTAGCCAGATTTTCTCCTTGTTATTTTAATGCCCCTTCCATTTAACTTTAATAACATGGTCAGGCTCCTCCTCCATTTACTGTGTGTGGAAGTGCAAAAATGGAAGCAGTTGCAGCTGTTGAAAGAGTTCTGTTCAAATGCCTTTTTCCATGGCATGTCGTACAGGCAGCAGGACACTGAAGCCCTCTCCATTGTCATCTTGTTTCACATCTAAAGCTACAGGTGCATTAAATGCAACAGGGTTCTAGTCAACAGATGGTAAGCAAAAACTTTTTTAAAAAAAAAGATGGAAGAAACAATTTGGTCAAACACTACCATCTGCCCATTCTTCTCATATGTGCACAGCTTCATTAGCACACAGATTGATGCATGTTGCAAGACAGAGAATCAGTGCAGTTATAGTCATTCTCAGTTTACAAATTCTGTGATGCAATATCCTTGACCATTGCTGGCTGAGACTGATGAGAGTTGGAGTCCAACAGCATCTGAAGGGCCTCAGGTTCTCCCTTCTCCCTTCGTTCATTCGTTTAGTTGTTTAGTCGTGTCCGATTCTTTGTGACCCCATGGACCAGAGCATGCCAGGCCCTCCTATCTTCCACTGCCTCCCGGAGTTCTGTCAATTTCATGTTGGTTGCTTCGCAGACACTGTCCAGCCATCTCATCCTCGGTCGTCCCCTTCTCCTCTTGCCGTCACACTTTCCTAACATCAGGGTCTTTTCCAAGGAGTCTTCTCTTCTCATGAGATGGCCAAAGTACTGGAGCCTCCCTAGATAGCCTAAATTAATAATAGTCATGTCAGTGCTTTCAATTCCGAATTAACAGCAATCTCTTTCAAGGTGTTCTAGGTAGAGAATACTCAGAAGTGATTTACCATTTCCTGCTTCTGGGGGTGCCCTGGGACTGTGCAGCTTGTAGAAGCCACACAGGCATGCTTCCACACACACACACCTAGGATTCAAACATCCAACCTCTGGCTCCCTAGCCAGATACCCAAACCACTGAGCTATCCAGCATGGGCGGAATTACCCCCAGCAATTGTTGAAGCACCATGGAAACTCCACATTCTCTAGCTGTTGAGGAAATAAATCTTAAAAAAGCAATTTTTTGTTTCTAAACCATTGGCGTCTTAAAATCAGTGATCCACTTAATTTACTAGGGGAGAAAGTACAGTTACCACAGTTACCTTCTGTTGTTATTCTTTGAAATCTATAAATTAGATCAAGTTTCAAATCTTTACAGCTCATCTCTAATTAATAATTTGAGGAACATGCATTTTCTTGTTTCTTTCCATATGTTCTCCTCCTCTAAAATTGTGCAGTAGACCTGAGCAGTGTTGTAAGCCATTTATAGTTCATCAAAGAACGTAAGCTGCTCTTTTCAAGTTTTATTAACAACAAGCCCCAGTTCCACACTGATTTTCCTGCTGCGCATTTAAAGAATGCCAAAAGCATTTTAGGTCAATACATTAACAAATTTCAACAGTGCCAAACCCATCCCTTGCATTTTGCAGGTAATTAGCCAATCTGTAATGATTCTGCAAAGATGCTTTTCTTTGTGATCTTTAAGTAATTCATTTTTTACAGACACACATCCTATCCTAGAGTTGACTAAGGTAATTTAAACTTTACAGGAGTTCTAGGCCTGGCTGGCCATTTTTGTCATGCTAATAGACTGGATTTTAGTTTTTTTTACCCCCAGCAGATGAGTTGTAAAGAAGTCCTGTTTTAAAGTAATGGGACAATTAAATCACATCATAACTATGTTAAATTCCACTGTGCTGAATAGAAATTAGTGATCACAAGACACAAAAATATTTGCATGTCAGTGTGTTGTTGTTTTCAATGTATTATTTGTTGTATTCCATTGTGAAATTGTCATTAGATATATGAAACAGTACAGATACTGGCTTAAGAAGAAGGGTTCCATTGTGGTCCCAGAATTACTGCCATCACATCTGCACTCTTCACCTCCTGTTGCAGAGAAAATTTTGGTTTATTAATAGTGGGATGCAGACTTTTCTGTTTAGGATATGGGGGAGAGGTAATCCAGTCTTGTGGTATCCCCCCACCAATGCTGTCTATAGATAAAAGACGGTATCCATGGGTCTGTATCTGTGGTTTCATTTCCATGATCTGAAAATATTTAAAATATTTTAAAAATAAAGAAAAAATATTTTTAAAAAAAGCCCGCCACCTATTTCCACAGGTATTACCAGAACCGGACACTAGTGTGAGCAAGATACCATGCTATGAGTATGTGTTAGTGAAGAATACTGGTCTCTTGTCGCCAGTTCTGGAAATGCATGTGAAAAAATATCTGTTTCTGCTGTGGGCTAAACCACAGAAGTCTGTGCTGCAGGGTCAGAAGACCAGCAGTTGTAAGATCGAATCCACGCGATGGAGTGAGCTCCCGTCACTTTGTCCCAGCTCCTTGCCAATCTAGCAGTTCGAAAGCATGTAAATGCGAGTAGATAAGTAGGTACCATCTCGGTGGGAAGGTAAAACGGCATTCCCTAGTCACGCTGGCCATGTGACAACAGAAACTGTACCTACCTACCTACCTACCTACCTACCTACCTACCTACCTACCTACCTACCTACCTACCTACCTACCTACCTACCTACCTACCTACCTACCTAGTTTGCTATTATTTGTGGTTTGCAATATCCACGGTGGAACTTGGAACCAATCTCCAGCAGATATGGGGGACCTACTCTATATGAAATAAATTCATTAATAGCTTTGTTAAAGAAAATCTGATTATATTAAACCTGTCCTGTTGGAAGGTCCAATGACCCCCAAGCTTCAGCGTCTTCACAGACTGCATGACATTTTCTCCTATGTTTTCCTGATACTTCAGTGAATCCGTCTTGCCTTCCACATGCTGCAGGTTTCCAGTACCAGAGAGGATTCAAAGCAGTCAGTCCCAGAGCATCACTGAGCCACTATCATGCTTTCTTTGTTTGTTTGTTTGTTTGTTTGTTTGTTTGTTTGTTTGTTTGTTTGTTTGTTTATTTATTTATTTATTTATTTATTTATTTATTTATTTATTTATTTATTGCATTTATATGCCGCCCATCTAGACATAGTCTACTCTGGGCGGCTCACAACTTAATTGCAGGCAGAGTGTACTTTTCAGCGTATACAGTACTTCACTCTTCTTCCTCAAGACATACTACTGATCCATCAGGCTGAAATGTTCCAGTTTTGTTTCACTGCTGCACAGAACATATGATTTTGAGCATATTGGAGCTGCCTTTTCTTGTGCTTTAGGGCCAGTAGCGGTATACATCTAGGAATGCTGGCATGGAAAAATATATGCCTTGCTGAAACTTAGTGCCTGTTGCTACCAAGTCTTGCTCCAGGCCTTTTGCAGTCACTCAAGGGTTTTTCCTCAATCTGCCTTCTCAAAAATCTGGTTGCAGCTGTTAATGGCTTCCCTTTTCGGCCCCATCCAGGTAGTGTAACCACTGTTCCTTTAACTTTGAACTTGCAAACTAGGCTTCCAACAGTGTCTCTAGGAACATTCAGTCTCTTTGCTATCTTTTTGTATCCTGTTCCTTGCTTGTGAAGGGCGATGGCCTCTTCTCTTCATTTGTTGGACCATTCTTTGGACTTAGCCATATTTCTAAATGTGACACTCACCAAACCTCTAGCCAGTTCAGGTATTTCAGTCTTGCAGCTCAAGCACACCAGGTGCAGCTAATGAAGCCCTTGCTTAGTTGCATCAGGTATGCTTGAGACAACATTTGTTTTGCAAATTTGTGCTGTTGTGAGGGATTCTATTCAGGGGGATGAATAATTTTGAGACTGCAGAATTCATTAAAAGTTGCATTTTCAGTTGAATTTTGGCAAACCACTTGAAGCATTTGTTGTGTTGAGTTATTTCAATTGCTTTTGTAGGATTGTGGGGACGTGGTGGCGCTGCGGACTAAACCACAGAAGCCTATGCTGCAAGGTCAGAAGACCAAGCAGTCGTAAGATTGAATCCACACGACAGAGTGAGCTCCCATCGCTTGTCCCAGCTCCCGCCAACCTAGCGGTTCGAAAGCATGCAAATGCGAGTAGATCAATAGGGACCACCTCGGTGGGAAGGTAACAGTGTTCCGTGTCTAAGTCGCACTGGCCATGTGACCACGGAAAGATTTTCTTCAGACAAATGCTGGCTCTATGGCTTGGAAACGGGGATGAGCACCGCCCCCTAGAGTCGAACACGACTGGACAAAAATTGTCAAGGGGAACCTTTACCTTTACCTTTGTAGGATCTGTTCATTGCAAACAGCAACAAGTCTGTAAATTTTGACAATAAACTTGATTTGCAATGGGGGGTTGAATAATTTTGATTACAACCATAGATATCTGCCTGCAGAACCAGAGGTTGGGAGTTCAGTTCCCCACTGTGCCTCCCTGACAGGCTGGACTCAATGATCCATAGGGTCCCTTCTATCTCACAGTTCGAAGATTATTAGAACTGCTGGATAGCTCCATGGTTTAGGTATCTGGCTGCAAAGCCAGAGGCTGAGAGTTTAATCCCTCGCTGTAGCTCCCTGACAGGCTGGATTCAATGATACAGAGGGTCCCTTCCAGCTCAGCAGGTTAGCTCAATGGTTTAGGTATCTGGCTGTGGAATCAGAGGTTGGGAGTTCTATTCACCACCGTGCCTCCTTGACAGGGGTTGAACTTGATGATCTAAAGGGTCCCTTTCAGCTCTAGAGTTCTAAGATGATGATGATGATGATGATTACTAAATCTTCAGGGGAAACATTCATGCTTGAGTGTAGGCTCTTCATGTGAACAAGAATGCCTCCCCTGTAGGATTGTCACTTTCCATGTGTAGAAAGTGACAATGGAGAATGGATGGACATTCCAGACTTTGTATAATATTGTCCATGTTCATGATTCCATGCTACCTGCTCTCCTAGTCTGTCTTTCTGCTCTTTTCAGACAGCAGCAAAGAAGAGTGTGTGAAGTGGGGAGAACACCATTTTATATTCTTGCCAAAATGACTTAGTTATGGCTCTGAATGACTAGGAAGAGGGAATTGAGAGCCTGTACTCCAGGGGTCTTGAGAGAAGCCTTGATGCTGCCAGAGATGTTACTTGTAAAATATTTTCCCCACCCAACCGCCCACTGGAGAATTGACATGCCACTGGTCCCACAAAAAGTCATTGCAATTACCTTAGTGTACTCTCTTCATGGGCTGAAAGCAGGAAGTGGTGTCCATCCATGGAAGAACTCCTATCATAATTAATACTTCTGCTTTGCTCCATCCAGCAGGGTCCCTGAGGAGAAAGGTGTGAGCAAGTGTGCTTCTACTAGCTAAATTGCAGGTATATAACTCTGGATCCAACTTAATAGCCCCTAGGGCAGAGAACATGGGAGGGCACTTTTTCTTAGTGCACAAATGGTATAGGCTGGAAACTCAGATACAGCCATTCCAGAATTAAATGTGAGAATTCTACAAATTGAAATGATCAGAGCCAGATTACACATTAAGACAGATGTGTACTGTTAAGGTGCTGTCCCTCCAAGATTGCAAATGTTTCACAGTTATATCACTGAGACATTAGACACATAGACAAATCCTATGTTATCTCCCTGTTGAACAATTACAAAACAAAAGCAAGTTAATTTGCCAAATGCACACTGAGGCAAGCAGACAATCTGTTCTTCTCAAGTGTACACTGCATCCAGATGTGGCATCAGTGTCTTCTGTAGTGAGGTCCTGACAGACAAGAGAAGGGGGATGCAGGTCAAAGCTAACTCAGGCCATGATTAGGAAACAGAGCAGGGAGATCTGCTCTTTCCTAATCTTTTCCAAATCCTGACATTTTGTGACAATAGACTTCTTTTAATTGGACATGCTGGCTGAAACATAAACATTCCTGCTGAGATCTAGCTTCTGCTTCATTCTGGGCTTCAGTATATCCTTTAATATTGGATTAGTCAAGCTGAATTCAGAGATGTCAACTGATATATGTTCACAGGACTATCATTTGCTGGTAATTTGTATTTTTACAAATACACATACAAAACAACAAATACTACCCTGTTTTCCAGAAAATAAGATCTAACCTGAAAATAAGCCCTAGTATGATTCTTATACCTAGTAGGATATTCGTAATATAAGCCCTATCCCAAAAGTAAGCTCTAGTTAAGTGAAACCCCACCCTCCACCATTGTGCTGCAACCAGAAGAAGATGACATGACAGCATTTGAATAAATGTAGATTGTCCTACATGAAAAAATACAACATCCCCTGAAAATAAGCCCTAATACATTTTGGAGCAAAAATTTATATAAGACCCTGTCTTATTTTTGGGAAAACATGGTAACAGTCTTTAAAAATAATTGTAATAAAAGTAAGATGAATGTAAGAAATCAGGAAAGCTGTATGTATGCATTTGAACAAGAGAGTGAGAGAGAGAGAGACAGTGAAATGGACATAGAGCTAACCAGTAGGCCAGTAGAAAATTTATAGTAACAAGTGGCACAAGTCTGTATCTGTTCACTCTTATATTGTGAATAAAATATTTGGACAGCCTGTGTAGTGTAGTGGTTAGATTGTTGGGCTATGATTCAGAAGACCTGGGTTCAAATCCCCACTAGGCCATGAAACATGCCAAGTGATCTTCAGGCCCATCGGTGGCAGACCTATGTTTCTGGGGCCCTGAAGCCTGAACTAATATGGGGGCCCCTTTGCAACCAACAATGAGGTCTGAGTAACTGTTTTCTTCTTCAATGGGGCTGTTCCACCACAGATCACCACAGTATTTTTAAGCCCTGAAGCTTAAGCTTTATTAGTTCCATAGTAGATCTGCCTCTGAGGCAGTTATAGTTCTTTAGCCTGACCTTCCTCACAGGGTTGTTGTCAGGATAAAGGGGTGAGGAGAGCCATTTATATCCTGCCTTCCCTCAAGTGAGGTAACCATGACTTCACCTGAGGAAAGGCAGGGTATAAATGTAATTAATACATCAGTAACCATAAAAGGAAAGAAGGCAGGCTGGCTGGCTGGCTACTTTGAGCTGCACCAAGGCCAGGAAATGTCCCAAAATAACTGGAAACACCCATTAACACTAGAAGAATACCAATTAATACTAGAACATGTACTTTTGGTTTTTATTTTTAAGTTCATCTCCTTTTCAGTTCAGTCTAACATCTTTTGTGGGGACATCTGTTCTGGAGCCGTGGTTCTCAACCTTGGATCCCCATATGTTCTTGAACTAAAACTTCTATACACTTTTATCACTAGCTGTGCTGGTCAGGATTTCTAAGAGTTGTAGTCCAAGAACATATGGGGACCCAAGGTTAAGAAGCTTTCTTTAAGAGCCTTTCAATTGCTCACCTCTATCCTTCTTTAAAATCAGTGGCCGCAATCCAAATTCTGCTTCAGAGAATGTTTATGCTCATGAAAATGCACTGGCATAAACTGGTGTGGCCACTAATTAACAAGTCCTCAGTCGAATTTCTAGTAATGAGCCATTGTGTGAGTTGGCATGTGACTAGGAAATTGATTGGAGACTTGTTAATTATTCCCAACTATAAGTTACACAATGCACTTGTTTCTTGTCATATATCATCAACTCACATCTGACTTATAAATCCTAATATGATTTTGAAGACATGTGAGATATGTAAGAAGTGGGTTTACCACCATTCCCAGCATTCGTTGAGTTTCCATGGCTGAGTAGAGATTCAAACCTACTAGATTTCTAGTCTGTCTCTCCCTATCTGCTATACCACACTGGTTCTCGTGCTTAATAGTATATACAAGCATAAATATTCACTCAGTTTCTAACCACTGGCATTTTTTAAAAAAGAAAGTAGCAATGTTGTTATCCCCACAGCAGTGATCTGCTTATTCTGATTGTTCAAATATATATCATCAAGTGCAACTCAGAAGTTGCTTATGCAAACTTTCTAATATGCAGATTCATTCAAACGAATTATACAGATCCGCCATCAATATTATAATAAGATGAGAGGCAGAGACTTGTACATATGTGAATGGCTTCTTTTCAGCCGAGCCCTGTCTCTTTTCTACCTATTACTCATCAGTTTAATTCTCAGTTTCTTCCCTCAAAAGATTTCTTCTCAGTAGAAGGGGCAGGACCATTTCCAGTGGCCCCTGCTGAGTCTCAATTGTTCCTGACTAGACTGTCATTTAAAGCTTTTCAGAGTGATTCAGCACATCCTGATGTAAAAGAATGTTTATTGCTGTCACTATTAGGTTAGTCCATGATCTTTCAAGCAGCTGTCTTATCATTTTACAGATGGGTGGCAAAGTTAAAAAATTAATTCCATTTGTGTCTTTCCAGATATTTCTAATGGATAATATTACAGTAATAGTTTTAGTTTTATACATCCAGCTCGTTAAGGATAGAACTCTGCCCTTGTCATCATCACCTTTATTATTCTCCACATGGTAAGCTTGTATAAGTTTGGGAGGGGGGGTCCTTATCCCCTCGTAAAGTCTTAGACACCATAAGAAAAAGTGACTTGTTGCCCCATTTCTGCTTGTGCACTGAAGCTGTGCCACCGAGGACACATAGAAGACTGGAAGCATGATATTATAGCATCAATGCAACAAAATATGTGGTGATGGAGCATCCAAATCTAAAGGATACTGGAGCCAAGGAGGCTACCCTACAAGAGAAGGTACTTGCCAATTATACCATATCATGGAACTTGGGTTTATCCAGAAGATCAAAAGTTTTGTGGTAAATGAGCATGGGCAAGCTTGGTTCATCTCAAATACTAGCATCTACTCTGCACTGCAAAAACCAGGTCACTGAAAATTACTTCTCTTGGCTCCCCAAGACACAAAAGTCTTATAAGTCCCTTCCTCACTGTAGCTTTGCCACTGGAGGTCCCCTCCCCCTTTTAAAAAAATAAATAAATAGGAGAAGGCATCTGAACTAAGAGCTTCTGATATGGATTGAATTCTGCATAGGAAGCTCTGCTCCTTGCAATGAAGCTGGGTCCAAAATAATACAAGAGTCCCAAGGAGATTAAAAAAAGCATGGAAGGCAGAGGAAAAGGCACTAATCTGATTGAATTCATCCTTGTGTCTCCTGTTCAGCAGGAAATTGTACTTTGTTTCCTTGTGGCAAGCTCTAAGTTGTTTTGCCATATAGGTAGCTGTTGCATTGAATTGAGGTTGTGTTCGGCAGCTGTCGTACAACACTGAGTTATGTTTCTCTTCTGAGAAATCATTACATGAAACTGAGCTGTGCTTTGCAGTGCAGGGAAACTGTTACACTGGGGCTTTCTTCTAAGTAGATATGCATAGAATTAAGCAGTGCTTTGCAGGCCTGAAAGCTGTTGTACTGGGAGTGATGTATAGAACTGAGATGTGCTTTGTATGCTAGGTGGTAAAATGTCCCAAATGGAAAAAAACTACGATGAGCCCCACCATTTCAAGAATGCAGTCACAAAGAACTTTCTCAGATTGGGATTCAATGGTTGAGTCAAAAAGTCGTCTCTACCCTGACATAAAATGCAGTGCAGTCTTTCCCTGTAACATAGTAGTCATGGCCAGCATCCTGCTAAATTATGCTGTCAATTACATACTAAGTGTTCCACCAAGTTCGGCTTGCTATCTTTTGCATGCCCAATTTTCACACTGATTGTGATTGCAGTTGATTGTGGAAATAGACAATTGCCTTTCTGCTTCAGTTTGGATATAGGCCAGAGATTTTTTTACAGTATTTTGGAATATAAAATGTGGCCAATCAAAACATTTCAAAACTAGTTCTGGGTCTTCATTCTTCATTTTTTATAGGACCAATTACCCTACCTCGTGTATGTTTACTGAACAACAAGTGCCGTTGAGTCCAAGGAAATATATGCAACATTGTGACTTATCTTCCCATGAGAGGTAAGAGTTTTATTTCCTTTTTTTAAAAAAATAACAACAGTATCCTACTGGTGTTCACATAAGAGTTCTGTAATTTGCTGGGGCAAATATTAGCTGCTAAAGTATATTTCAATCACATGTCTGGTCACACATATAACTGCACAATTGATATGTGCACTGGTACCTTGACAATTAGCCACAATTAGCCAGGGCAAGTTATGCAAGCTTAACGTGAACACCAATAAGATTCTGGCCAATACTAATTTCATGTATAATTACTTCAGAGTATGTACCACTGGTCAGACTGGAGTTAACCCAATGAGAACAGGACATTTTTGGGAGGACTACAATTTCCAGAACACCCAATCCAGCTAGAGCTAAAAATAGGCCTTTCATGTTTGGGTGCAAGCAATAAACACATTAAAAAGTCTCTCTCTTTCATTTTCATGTTCTTCATTACCAAAAGAAAGCCTCTTAAACCTGAATGATTTGCATTAATGAAGGAGGGGTACACAACAGTTTTATTTTTGTGTGTTTCTCTTTTATTTAACTTTTCTTTCACCCTTTGTCTGCCAAATCACCTTGTAAAATTTTCATCCAAAAGCATTGTTAGGCCAGCTGTCATCAGCCAATCAGAATGTCCAGGGAGAACGGGGAATTTTCAGCCTCTAAAAGTATCTGGGTTGGCTGGAATCCAGTGTTCTTTCTCAGTTTCTTTGCTTGGTGGTGAAGGATGTTTATATATCAGCATTCTTCAAACCAGATTAATCCAGAAAATCTCTCTTTTTTTACAATCCTTTTTAAAATCCTTGTTTGAGCAAAGAACCCAGAGTACCTAGATGATCCTAATCATTCAGTGACTATGTTGTTAATCAATTAGTTTAATTGAAATGATGAAATTTGTGGACCGTTTAAAAGGGGAGATTTAATTTTTTTACATTTTACATTTTTTACATTTACACTTACTTGTAAATCCCTCCCTTTCTCTTTTCTCTCCCCCATCTCTATCCCATCACTCAAAAATGAATTATTTTGACTTATGAATTCATTGCAGTAAAGATATTATGCAGCTTAGAAAGCTGTTGTGCAGAACTGAGCTGCTAAAATGCTGCAGCCCTTTACCTTTCCTTTTCTTAATGAGAACCAGTTGGGCACTTCCCATCCATCATCGGATTTCCATTCTAAATTGTAGTTCTGTTCCCCCACCAAGCCCCATTTGAGTAAAGCTGGTTGATGGAAGCAACCACTTGCCAGCTCAAGGTGTAAAGCAGGCCATTAGTAATATAGCTGCACTTCTGAAAATGTTTTCATGATTATAAATGAAGCTGGTAATCTGATTTAAATTAGGCAAGGCTGTCCACATATTGGGAACTGGCATTCTATGCTAACATATCTATTTTGAAGACAGCACCTCTTTGGGTTCTGGAGATAAAAGAGTATAAACTGGCCATTCTCCACTTAATGTAACTTCACTATGCAGCGATTTCCATCAATATATAATTAAAAGTGGATTTCCTTCCCCCTCTTTAGTTGAGCATTGTGGTGCGAGGGGGAGGGTCTGCTTAAACCTGGCTGACGTGAAAGGAACAAAGGAAAGTTTCGTGGGTTCTCATGCAAACAGTCTATCAGTTACAATTCTTAGTTGTTCACGCTGCCGCACTGTTCAAAAGGAACTGGGGGGGGGGGGGAAGAAAAAGTCAAGCAGGGGGTCCAAGAAAAACTCAGCCCGCATGCCAACTAAGGAAAAGAAAGAGAAGGCAGAGAAAGGAGGGGGTGAACCAACTCTCCAGCTTTTGTTGTAAAAAGAACTAATGAAGCTGCTGTTAGAACTGTCCTTAGTGACACAACAAGCCACTGCACTCACACACATTGTGGAATGCTAGTCACCCACAGTAATGAGAGAGGAAAACGAATCTGGCTGAGGGAACAAGAGGATACATCGCTTTAATGGTTTAACGGCAAGGAAATGTTAAGTTGGCACATAAGAAGAACTTGTGCCAGTTGCCCAATGACAAGAAGGGAAGCCATCCATAAAAGCAATCTACCTATATCTGTTTTCTTGCAGGAAGGAACTGGAAGGGGGTGGTGGTAAAATCCCATTGTCTTTATAAATTGATAATTAAATAATATTCAATTAGATGGGAGACAGACTCTTTTCATCCCTTAGGAAGCCTGTAGTAAAAAAAACCCAGCATCTATCTATCTATCTATCTATCTATCTATCTATCTATCTATCTATCTATCTATCTATCTATCTATCTATCTATCTATCTATCTATCTATCTATCTATCTATCTATCTATCTATCTATCTATCTATCTATCTATCTAATTTTATTTATTCATTTATTTATTTGTTTGTTTGTTTGTTTATTCAAAGCCATATATCCTATTTAGTGACAGTATGCAGAGGAAAAGGCCTCAGGACCAACCTGACACATTTGCTTGGCTGAGGCAGAGCAGAAGTTGGTGCTTCTCCCAGCCGAAAGGGATCTCAGCTGAGATAGTTTGGTCCATGACAGACAAAAACTCACAAGCACTTTTCCTCACCACTGATGGCAAAGACACGACAACAAATTTAAATAGATAACAAGCTGCTGCCTATTTGTGATACCAAAACCAGCAGTGAGAGGTAGCTTATATATAGGTAATTTTAGCCTGTATATGTGCAGCTGCTGTAGACATGCAACTTCTTTTTTGTCTACTGTTTTCTTGTGTCAGAGAATCATTTAGCAGGGACTTTGAAGGTCACCTAACCCAGGTCTCCTGAAACACGAAGTCCACTCCTACATTATCCCATATACAGCCATCACCCTCTGCTTAAGTATGTCTAATAGAGAAAATCCCACTGACATCCAAGGCAGTTCATGCCACTGCTGAGCAACTTGTCCTATCATGAAGTTCTTCCTAATGTTTAACTGATATCCTTTTTCTTGTCGTTTCAACCTGTTGGCTTCTCTGAAGCAACAGAAACAAATTTGATCATCAATCTTGTGATAACCACCAGATATTTGAAGATGGTTTTCACTCTGCTTCTTAACTATGACTTCTGAAGGTTAGGCATACTCAGACCTTTTGGCCTTCTTTCATAGGTGCACTGAGGTTTGGCCAAATAGTGGCACCATTATTTTTTTGTGATCTGGACACTCCCTTTCTGTTAGGGCAGCCTAGGTTTGCATTAGCCCTTTAGCCTTCATGTCACATGTTCTATTCAAACTGTTAGGTAATTTTCACATTCCCTGATTTAGCTGATGCTATGAATTGACTTTACAGAAAAGCACTGTGTTTGACTAACATGAGATGATCTGAAAGTTTTTTCTGTGAGGTGTTTTGTTTTTGTAAACAAAACACCTCACAGGTGTTTTGTTTACGAAATGGCTTTTTCAGACATGCATCGAATGTTCTGATGTTATCATAGAATCAAAAATAATTGGACGGGGCCTGAAAGGACATTGACTCCAACCTCCTTTTCAGTGCAGGAATCCAAATCAATATAGGACTGACAGATGGCTGTCCAATTTTCTCTTGAATGCCTCCAGCGTTGGAGGGCTCACCACCTCTTGGGGTAATTGGTTCCATTATCATACTGCTATAATAGTTAAGTTTTTCCTGATGTTCAGCCTGTAATCATGTGGTGGTAATAATGACTATGAAGAACAAGTCTATAATGTGGAAAAACTGTTGGATTCAAACTGTGATCATAATCCAAAGGCTTCACGTGTCCTACATGGGGCAATATTACCTGTTATGTTCAGCATCTAGTTCACTGTTGCATGCATCTTTTGAAAACTTTAAGTAATAGCTGTTGGGTTGGATCAAGACTATGCTCTGCAACAGTACAGAGGCTTTTTCAGAAAATGCTATCACCTTGCATTGCACATCTTTGAAATGAAAACCAAACACCAGGAACTCTTCATTTTAGGTGCTATTTACATTGGTCCCAATCACAATTACTTCCCTGAAGCTTATGACAATTTCCAGATATGGAAAAGATTTCCATGTAGACCAGAGCATGGAAGAAGAGAGATTTAAAATTTGCTTTTCTCTTAACAACATCCCAGTCTGAACTACCCTCTGCCAGGAGCCATGACTACTATGTAAATATTTTAAAATATCAAACAGTCGTATATCATTTACCAATAAAGATATTAATGAGTGTCAGTGCCAGATGAACTTTTAAAAGACAGACATAAGTGCAAGTAACCACATTATCTTTTTGTTCCACTTCTATCAGGAATTGACATCATGACAGCTATCCTGATTTTGGATGCAGCAACTCTAGAGTAATGCTGTGTTGCATTCAAGCTAAATAGGTAAGACAGCAAACAAGATAAAGATGATAATGCATTCTCAACTTTTATTTATCTTTGTAGTATATTCCTATGCTGCTTCTATCAGATTTAGTTGACATACAGTAACTCAGTTAGTTGGAACCCTTGGCAAGGAGTTCAACAAACACATCCCCATCCCTCCCAAGAGAAAAACCAGGATATGTGCCCTTCAAAAAGATACATGATCCTAGAGCACACCCTAAAGAAGGTGCTGATATTATGTGATTTTATCTAAATAATACATTCTTATCTTCCTGGTCACTGACTGTAATAAATTGTTACTATTATTATTACTGGTAAGCCACTTCTGAGCACTTGGTATTTAGAAAACCTTAGAAGGGTTTCTGTAAGTCAGGATCAACCTGACGGCACAAAATAAAAATAATTTCATTTTTCCCAGATTTATCTAAGTGGTATAGACCAAAATTTGAAAATTGAACAGTTATGCCTAAAAACAAAATCAAAATTACAAAAGCAATTTTAATAGTCCTTATTTTGGAAAGGGATCTTCACCACCTTCCTGAACACAGAGTGAGTAGGGTTCTGCACACAGGAGGATGTTCCAAACAGGGAGTGACAGAGGAGGAAGTGCTGTACATGTAGCCTTCTGTAAGTGTGGTCAAAAGAGCCTTTCCTGATGATCTTTTGAGCCAAGCATGCTCATACTGAGACAGTTTCTAGTAATATCATCAAAATAATATAAATATACATAATGTATAGTTAATTCAATAAGTTGTAAGCAAATTCTCTTCATTTGAAAAACGATGGTGGGTCCAGTCTTGAAATCCTTCCTGATTAACAGTACAAAGATGTGCTGGCAATCAGCAAGCAGGGATGGAGACTCAAGTCATGGGACTCGCTGTCAAGTGGGATTTAAGTTGCACCAGTGACTTGACTCAGACTTGACACAAGACTTGGAACCCCCAATCCCTCTTTTATTTTTATTTTTATTTTTTTATTTTTTGGACTTATATACCGCCCCATAGTGCTACAAGCACTCTCCGGGCGGTTTACAATTTCATTATACAGGCTACACATTGCCCCCCCAGCAAGCTGGGTACTCATTTTACCGACCTCGGAAGGATGGAGGGCTGAGTCAACCTTGAGCCGGCTACCTGGGATTTGAACCCCAGGTCGTGAGCACAGTTTTAGCTGCAGTACAGCGTTTTTAACCACTGCGCCACGAGGCTCCTCTTTGTTTTCTTGGAGAAAAAGCTTGTTTTTAATAGGGACTCATGACTTTGGAGTTGGTACCAAAGACTCGGACTTGGACTTGAGACTCAGACCATAAGACTTGTCAACATCTCTGGTCAACAGTAGTTAGGCAGAGGCCTCTTCTGCTAGTGGGGCTTCCCTTATGCCAGCAGAAGCACCTTGCGGCATGAGAACCCCTTCTGCTGGTGATCTAAGAGATCTACCTACAGAGGGATCCCCAGCAGCACAGCTAAATTGTTATCAGTTACTTAGCTAAGATCTGTTGCCAGAACAGTCAGCAGTAGAGGGGGCAGAATGATCAGAGGGAGGGGAAGCCACTGGATTGGCACAAAGTTGGACCAAGGTGACTACTCCAAAGTAATATTCCTATGCTGGAAGGGAGCTGAAACCACGACGACATAATGCTTTCAGCTGTCTTTGCTGGTTAGGAATGTACTCTGATGTGGCTGCTTTCAAGACCGGCAAAATATATTTTGGTGTCTGTTTTTAGCATATATTTTCCACTCCCCTTTAAATTGTTGTGCACTGTACTAAAAGCCAGGCAAGTATTAGTACAGGTAAGATAACAACAAACAAAGCAAAGCGTGCTAGTTATATACCACCCCATAGTGCTTCAAGCACTCTCTGGGTGGTTTAAAAGTTAATTAGTGGTGGGATTGCAAAAAGGTTAAAAAATGTTGGAAACTAATTTTTCAGGAAATATGTGATATATTTGGGAAAGACATCGAATTTCATGCTAAAATTGCTTTATTGTCAATTTTTGACAATGTAGATTTGGATTATTACTCGAAGGAATTGATCAACAATTTTATGACAAGTGCTAGAATATTAATAGCTAAGTTTTGGAAAGACAAAAATGATATTAAATTAGAAGATTGGTATAGTGAAGTATGGGACATCGCATTAAATGATAAATTGACTACTGAACTTAAGATGAAAAGAGGGGAAATAAGTTATAATATTTTATGCTATTTGGGATAGATTTATTGAATTTGTATTAGTGAAAGGAAAGGGGAAAGCCTCTAAACAACAATCTATAGAATTTCGGAAAGGAAATCTGCAATAAAAATTGTTCAATGGGGGCCCGTGGGTATGGGGTGCATATTAGAATGTAGTCTTAACAGCACTATAAATTGTATTTTTGCATTTTAGTTATTGTACAGTGGTGCCTCGCTTAACGATTGCCTCATTAAATGACAAAACCACTTGACAGTGAAGTTTTTGCGATCACTTTTGCGATCGCAAAATGATGTTCCTATGAGGAAAATTCGCTTAACAATGATCGGTTCCCTGCTTCGGGAACTGATTTTTTGCTAAACGATGTTTCTGAAACAGCTGATCAGTGGTTCTAAAATGGCCGTCTGCTGTGCAAAATGGCTCCCCGCTGTGGTTTCAGGATGGATTCCCCACTTTACAGGCAGCAAAAATGGCTGCCCCTATGGAGGATCTTCGCCGGATGGTGAGTTTCCAGCCCACTGGAATGCATTGAACCGGTTTCAATGCATTTCAATGGGTTTTTTCGTTTCGCAAGATGATATTTTCGTAAGACAGCTATTTTCGCGGAACGAATTAACATCGTCTTGCGAGGCACCACTGTAATTGTTTTTGTCTTAAAATTTAAAAAAAGAACAAAAAAGTTAATTATGCAGGCTACACATTGCCCCACACACACACCCAGCAAGCTGGGTACTCATTTTACTGACCTCAGAAGGATAGAAGGCTGAGTCAACCTTGAGTCGGCTACCTGGGATTGAACCCCAGGTCTTGAGAACAGTTTTGGCTGCAGTACAGCGGTTTAACCTCTGCGCCACGAGGTAATAAGAAGAAATAAAGACACTAAGAAGGTGCTGTCCACTCGTAATAAACCAGTGCCAAAGGCACCTGCCTCACTGTGTCTAATGTTAGAGCCAGCCATGGCTGCTGGCTGATTTCCATATTTTTTTCCTAGACAGTGTAAATAAGTGAGGGGGTGGGATGTAGTATGTGCAAATTGCATTCATATATTCTGGGGGCTGCAAATTCTAAGTATGAGAATATGTTCCTAAGACCAAGTATGTGCATGATTTTTCACACAAAAGAACATGTACACAATTCCCATATTCCTCTTATATGTAGGTAAGATGAAAACAATGTGAAATTTGACATAGACTAGAACTTCCAGAAGAAGAAAGAATGCAAAAAGAAGAAATAATCGTATAGCAACACTTTGAGACATTCACACACAGCCAATTTTTGGTAGAGAACTCTTTCCATTATAGGCAGAAGATACAGTTCAGGTGCACACTATTTCAGCCAGAGGCAAGAGCCCATGCAAATATTCAGCATGCAACTTTGGTTTCAACCAGATCACAGGAAACAAACACCAACAAAAACAGAACAGACAAGGTAACATGAAAGATGGAAATTTAATGCTAAAGCAAGCACCATTTAAATATGAATGGTGTGTGTGTGTGTGTGTGTGTGTGTGTGTGCGTGTGTGCGTGTGTGTGTGTGTGTGTGTGTGTGTGTGTGTGTGTGTGTGTGTGTGTGTGTGTGTGTTTTCCAGCCGCCCCTTTCTCTATGTAGATCTGCTATCTTTTGTCAAGAAATATGAAGCTCTCTGGAGCTTCTTTTGTTGCTTTCATTGTTAACTGCATGAGACTGAAAGCAGTTGCAAGGCTTGTTTCAACTTCAAAAAGCCCCACAGTGCAGCTAGTGAGGAATAAATGCTGATAAATGCATGAAATGTCGATGAGAAGGGGAGGGGGAAAAAGTTTTTTTGCAAGTTCATCTGCCCCTGGATGAGTTAACAGAGAATTTCAGTCATGGAAGGTTGAGAACAACAGATGTCTGTGTGCCTATTCAAGGCCCATTTTACAGTACAGAGAGAGAGAAAGAGAGAGGGAGAGAGAGAAGACAGGAGCTTGCTAATGTTGTGATTGAAATAGCAACGTATGAAATATAAACTCTCTTCATAACTTACACGTTCCCCTCCGTATTGTTCTTTTCTTACTGCAACCACTCCCCAATTCTAAAACAGAACAATATATCGAAGGAAAAACGTATCTTTCTGGTCTTCTCTATTAACACTTACTTGAAGGAATAGAGAGTAATAGCCAAGAGTACAATAGCTAAGATGTTTGACTACAAGGCTTGCCCAGTGGCCAACTTTACAGAGAACCATCTTCTCTTTGAAGTCGTCCTTTGCTTGAAAGAGTGGGTAACGCAAACCCAGTCTTCCCCATAATGGTGAGAGACGTTTTCTCGACGCCTTCACAGAATTTGTTTCTAAGTAGGAAATTTCAAAGAGGGAGCTATGTTAGTCTGTCCCGGCAAAAGAACAAAGAGTCATGTTGCACTTTTAAGATTAACTGATTTATTATGGGATGAGCTTTTGTGGATTACAATGCATTCTGGCAAGGAATTGTATAAGTTTCTAAAACTGCACTGGATTCAATTGATTTATGGTGCCTGTATGTGTTTGTGTGTATCTACAGACCGACACACAGACAGATGTATACCTTTCTAAAGTTTTTAAAATCAAACTAATATGCAGCAATGGGCACACATCCTTTCATAACCTTTTTCCATGATATATTTCCTCTTTCTTGGTAATGCATGGCCACTCTGTTCAGCTGTGAACTCCCTTGTTCAAATATTGTACTACTTTAAAAAGAAAACACTCAACTGTCTGACAGTTTTATTAGCTAAAACCCTGTTCCTGCAGCTATGCCATATGAGGCTGATGATATCATAAGCCATGGACATTTTATTTTAAATAACCACATTTTGATTTCCCCCTCCCCAGGTCCTGAAGTACCTGAGGAATCCCCTCTGTCACAAGAAAGTTGTTGGGGACCATAGGATGGGAGGCAGTCTTTAATTTCTGAAGATTGCCACCACTGGAATGACTTTACTGGTGAAGGTAATTTTTGGAAATTGAAAACTTCCTCCCATACCTCAGCCCCCAAGAGCTTCCCCATGACAAAAAAGGATCCCATGGAAGCTTCTAGTGCTTTGGGGAGAATTAGAATTTTTTTATTTCCTAATCACTGTAGCTGATGATGTCATCAGCCTTATGTCATGTAGCTGTGCCAACAGAATTTCAGCCCTTGTCTTACTTTTGTAATATTTTAATTACAGAAATTACAGATATTACAGAAATAAAAGCTATCCATATATGAATATAGCCATGCATTTTTTTGTGCCAAAACAGTATTTGAGAAACAGTGTTATGTAGTGAGTAGAAGACAGGATTAGATACATGTCCTCACTTGGTCATGGAAACTAACTGGGGTGTATGCAGCAGTGGTAAACTCTTTTAATATCTCATATACTTAAAAAAAAACAATAGGGTTGTCATAGGTGGAAGCAATGTGATGGCATATACTTAAACAGCGTAATATCCCTGTAACAATGGCAATGAGCATTTCCTGACTACACAGGCATAGCCAAGAAATCTTTCTGTTGTTTGGCCTCTGACTGAGGGGCACTGAGGGGAAAGCCTCCTTTGACTATCTTAAAGTGTATGGGGGAAGCTTGTCCTTTAAATAACAGGGTAATAAGCTGGATATAGCTTTGCAAGCCAAATCTGGCACCCAGTGGGTCAGCTATTCCCATTCATAGTTCAGGGTGGATATTCCATAGTTTTTAATCAAGGAATAGTTTCTGTATACTATGCAACATGATGACAGATTAAAAAATGTGAAGACAGAAAGATACATGTAGTACGAAAACATATCCTCCATCTCAAAGCAATTCCCTAAAAACGCAGTATGTGCCTTTTTCAAACCATTTTCACCACATTAATGGTGCAAGCCTATGCATAGCTATTCGAAAGACTTCAATGGGATTCTCTCCCTGGTATAGATGACTCCATGTTACATATGGTGTCTCAAAATGCTTCATCAGTCTGTCATGGTAATGCAGCCAGAAGTCATATAAGAGGCATTTTTTTCATACCAGTTAAGGAAATCTAATGACAGCCCTTTTGTGTCAGTAGAATGTCACCTTCATTACCTAGAAGGTAAAGGTAAAGGTTCCCCTTGACATTTAGTCCAGTCATGTCTGACTCTAGGGCATGGTGCTCATCCCCGTTTCCAAGCCATAGAGCCAGCGTTTGTCTGTAGACAGTTTTCATGGTCATGTGGCCAGTGAGACTAGACATGGAATGCTGTTTCCTTAATGCCATGGTGGTACCTACTTATCTACTCGCATTTACATGCTTTCGAACTGCTAGGTTGGCAGGAGCTGGGACAAGTGACTGGAGCTCACTCCGTCATGTGGATTCGATCTTACGACTGCTGGTCTTCTGACCTTGCAGCACAGAGGCTTCTGCAGTTTAACCCATAGCACCACCATGTCCCTTACCTAGAAGATATGCACCTAAATAAATCAGATGTATGTGTGTGTTGACTTAGTATTCAGCAATTGAGTCATTTCCTCTTTTACAATGAAATAAAAACGAATAATTAACTTTAAATAATCAAGCAAGAAACTGTACCAGCAGAATCTTTTAAATCATTGCTTTTTGTACACTTTTTGAAAAAGCTAGTATCAAGTCACTTTATAAAAATTCCCACATACAGAACTTTTCTTTGGATGCTCTTTAGATATTTACAACATATTACATATCTTGCAACGCATTTTTTTATTTTCTTGTACCTTTTCATTTTTAAAGGCACCAAATATTGTATCTACTGCCTTCTGAAAAGTAATTAAAATGCATTTCCATGAAAATCCTAAGGAAGCAGCAGTAGCAGCTTTCTTTAAAAGAATGAGGACTAGAAACATGTGGAAAGATCCAAAGAATATCTCTGTACATATGGACCCCACTCGAGATAACAGTGAACATAGTATATTTTGGCCTCCCTTTGTTAATACCAGATGCATCCTTTCCTACAGCAGATTGTCACTTGCTGAGAGAAAAGGAGAAGGATCTAATAAGAAAAACTCTGCACCTAATACCCCTTATTTCCATAAGACCACAGAGTTCCTTTAGAAGTTCCTTGTACCAGGACATATTTTTATTTCACGGTCAAAATACTCAAACTACAGGTCCCAAACTGTGCTTTCCTAATACAGTGGGGTCTTGACTTGAGAACTTAATCCGTATTGGAAGGTGGTTCTCAAGTCAAAAAGTTCTCAAGTCAAATCTGCATTTCCCATAGGAATGCATTGAAAACCATTTGATCCGTATCTGCTCTTTTCCGTCCATAGAAACTAATGGGAAGCTGCTATTCTGCCTTCGACCACTAGAGGGGGATATTTTGTTTCTTTTTTTTTTTAGATCAAGAAAGGTTCAGGGAAGGCAGGGAAAATACAGTCCAGGCAGTACGGTACCAGGCAGTCCGAAGACTGTCTCCCAATCCACTCTCTAAACGCTGGGAGGAGTGAGGAAGCAGACAGGCACCCTTTTCACTGGCCAACAGTTAACTGAAACTTCACATTTTGCACTTTCCCTGCCTCCCACGTGGGTTTTTTTAGTTCTTAAATCTAAGTATGTAAGTCAAGTCAATATTTTCCTATGAGAGTGGTTCTTAAGTCAAAATGTTCTTAACTCAAGCCGTTCTTAAGTCAAGACCCCACTGTACAGAGCAGCCACTTTTGTCTAAATAGCCTGCTTGCAAAAATTAATTACCACTCTCAGCTGAACTAGAGTTATATAATGGGGAAAATAACTGGTGCATGGCCTGGATATGTGAAGGCAAGAGGAGAAGGGGACGACAGAGGATGAGATGGTTGGACAGTGTCATGGAAGCTACCAGAATGAATTTGACACTACTGTGGGACGCAGTGGAAGATAGGAGGGCCTGGCGTGCTCTGGTCCATCGGGTCACGAAGAGTTGGACATGACTAAATGACTAAACAACGATGATGGCCTGGATATAATGTATAATGTGTAGGTGGGGTGTTTCCTTAGAAGTAAAAATACTTAGAATGAGTGCCAGTCATTTGGTATATAGGCTTCCTATAACTTCATCTGGGTGGATAGTTCAGTGGTTTAGGTACAGAGGTTGAGAGTTTGCTTCTTCACTGTGCCTCTAAGGAGAAAAGCCAGCCTGTGTTGCTATGAGAAAGCTGCACAGTTCCAGGGTGTCCCCAGAAGAAGGGAAGGGTAAACTACTTCTGAGTATTCTCTACCTAGAAAACCCTGAAAAAGGATCACCATAAGTCTGAATTGATTCAACGGCACATGATTATTATTATTTTGCAAGCCAACATTATCAGAGACATTTTCTGCCATGCACTGAAATATGGAACTGGGAAAATCGAGATGGCAAGGACTTTACAGCAAGTGCAAAGATAAGAGCATTACTTGCATTCTAACATGTTCATTTCATATGTTAAATAATGATGCATATTAGTAACATGAAAATGGTAAAGGGCTTTTAAAAGGCCAGATTTTAATTTATTTCTTTAAAAAAATACTCTTGAGGGATTTCTCTTAATTGAGTTGTAATCAGTTAGTATTGATCATTAAAGCTTTCTTTTATGAGCCTGCTGACAGTAATGATGATAATGATGGTGAATGGGATGATGATGATGATGGCTCAATGTGTAGTTCTATGGTCACAAAGAAAAGATGAAGATTTGTTACAATACACTTGATGATAATTACTTCTTTCAGAAGATGGCCTGACTTGGAGAGAAAAGTACATAAGTAGCACCTTTCTGCTTTTGTTGCCGTGTATATATTCATAGCTATACAGTTGATGTATGTATGCAAATTATATCTGCACATACAGAAATGTCAATGGGAATTCACGTACATTTACTATATAAATGCTTAGAATTTGGTGAATGGAGCTGCCCCCACCAATCAGGGTTGGAAAAAGGCACACTCCCCTTTCCAGATGTACTCAAATGAATGCTGACAATTATGATTAGGTAACTGTCAACATGAACTGGTGTTTCTCAATGTTTTGGGGCATGCTTCACTCATTTGTTTGGGATTCTCACATTTAGTCGTGAATGATGACCATTCCTTAATTTGAGACATGCACTGTGCTCTGTGTGTTTGTGTGTCTATGAGAAAAGAAGACAACCATTTCCTACCTCAATCAACGATGACTGAATTTTATTCACTAAACATTTCTTCACTCAAGAGAGTCACAAAAAGACAATCCTATATTTGTTGCCTATTACTCATTTAAAAAACCCAAACCAAAAAAATGGCTCTCTTAAATAAATGGCCACATTTGGCAGCCAACCGCCATCCCCAACAGCCCATTAATTCCAAAACAAGAGCAATGCGTAGGGAAAAAAAATATTAAACCATGTGTATTCCCAGGAAAGTAAGGGCTGAGTGACTGGGGAGTGGACATGACAGCTCCACTAATTTGATGGACTCTGATGTTAATTTAAGGTTTGCTCCAATTTACAAACATACTTCTGTTTGTGCCACACGCACCCAGACATAATAAGGCAAACCAAAGGAACTTTTCAACTCATATCAATAGTTTCTCGTCTGATAATATTTTGGCTTCTCCTGAGCAAGAGCATGATTGTTTTTATTTCCAGGAGGAGATAATAACAGCGAAGCAATAATAAAATGGAGGATGGCTAAAAAGGAGTCAAGGCAGCTTCCACAGCACAGGAAGTTCACAGCCAGAGACTTAATTTCCCACACAATGTACTGTGCAATGGGCCCATTAACATAGATGAATAGGCTCTTTAAAGGTTTTTTTTTCCCTCCTTCTCTTTCCAGATATGCAGCTGCCTCTGAATGGCGATATGTTAATAAGGCACTCACATGCCTATTCTTCAGGTACAGCTCTGCATTCTCTACCTAGGTAATCTCCATCGAGAAAAAGCTATTAGGTGGTTGTATCTGCTACCACACCTTCAATTATATTAACACCTGCACAGATAATCTGCACAAGGTAAACTGGTAGGGGGTCAGTGGCCTGAATACATCCCCATCATTCTCCCCAAAGATGTGTCTTAGAGGAAGGAGTGAGGGGAGGGACCAAAATGGAGAGAACAGGGTATAGGTTGGGGGGGGGAGATTAAAGTCACTTCTATTACACATCGGGGGAACATTCTGGGGAGGGGGGAGGCTTTCATGCCTAGGAAATTGTTATTTCTTCAAACAACTGACAGCCTGTAGTGGAAACTCTAATGGAAAGCCCTGCTCCTATATTGTTATGCACGGCCCTCATGTAGATACATGGGGGAGGATTAAGTTGGTTTATAAAGGGCCTTTTGTGTGCAGTGTTAATTTGCAGTACTCTTGACAGTTGAGGTTGAAGGGTTTACAACCTTTCTGTTTACTTAGATGCAATGTGTCCTAGCTTTGTTTATTTCCCTCCGCAGCCCCTTAAGGCCTGGTAAAAGTTACATTTATCTTTATTAATGACGATGGTGCCGCCAAACGTGGCAGCGGAGAAAATAAAGACAGACACTTGTGGCATCATTAATTGCCAGCTTTTGTTCTTTCCTTCTTCCTGGTCACCATCAACGGTCCTATAAGCAGTACTGTGACTCAAGTTTCCTTTCCAAAGATTTTTTTTATGTACTCTCTGGTATTTTTTATGTACTCATAAAAAAATACCAGAGAAATCTAATCATTTAAATCAAGCTACGTGCATATGTGAAAGGGTTGTCAGTTATGCTGATACCATGTTAAAAGAAAAGAACTGCAAATTATTACCACAAACATCTGTTGTCTCCAGTGGTAGCAATTGCTCGTTAGTGCAATCCTATATGCATCTCCCTGGATGTAAATCCAACTGAGTTCAATGAGACTTTCTCCCAGGTAAGTAAGTATATTACTATTTTGCTTTGTGGGTGCTCCTTTAGTTAGTTTACCTTATACTTTTTGTGTTACTCAGCTTTTCTCGATTTATTTTTTCCATATTTTACATTTATATTTTATGTTACAAAAATGTCCACTGTTTTTGTCATGATGTCTGTTTTCTGCCTATTGTGTTGTTGATCTCCTGTTGATATTCTGGAGGAATTAAATATACACCAACGATAGATATTAGCATAAAACTCTGCTTCCTAGTGAGATCTAAGCTCAGGAGAGTCTAATAGCTTTTTATTTTAACTTGTCAAGGATGTCGAGAAATGTTAGTTGTTCAACACTGAGCCAAAAACTCAAAAGTAAACATGATCTTAATCTGAAGTAAAGGGCATGATTGAATTTTAAAACCCAAAAACATATGCTTGAATAACTCAGGTTATTTGCTCCCTGCCTCCCTTTACATGAGAGTCAGCCAACTGTGTGCTTTGTATTGTGATAACACAAAAAGAACACCATAAAGCATCAGATTTGGTGTATGTGGGTTATATTGATTGTGCCACATGAGCAATTGACTCAGAATTATATTTCTTAAGTGTGGGTGAAAGATAAACAGCATAGCCAAAAGCAACATTGATAGGATTGTTGAGGAAAATGTTGGTGATGCTTGTTTAATTTTTTTCATTAATTAATTAGCTCTTTTAGTATTCACTTCACCAATGGTTAAAAAAAATCAACTTTGTCATGAAGTGCTAGAATTGACCTTTTCCATTTTCAGTATACAGAATTATCTCCAATATTGCAGCTCCAGAAGAGTGCAGGAAAAGATTGTGGGTTTTTTTGCATATCCATGAATTGCACTGCCTTTTATCTTTAATGGAACAATTTTCAGCAGCATAAAGCCACCCAGATACCACTATTAGCATATGAAGATAAACACTGTTTGTTTATTATTAGTTATTTAAAACATTTATATGATCATTTATAAAACATGATACATTCCACAGAGGAGTTCAAAGCAAGTTGTGACAGAAAAAAAAGCCAAGAGTTTTAAAACGGAGATACATTCATCTCTTGGGGCCAAAAGCAGCTCTCCAAAGTCCAGACTTCTGGGCAACCTTAGTCTGTCCTTCTTCCCAGAGGACCACACTCCTTCACTAACTCCCCTCTGGTTATTGATATTATGGACTTGGTTCAGCTACGATTTAAAACTATACTGTAGTGTTCATGGGGAAAATGCAACACAGGTGGGGAAAGGAGATGTCAGTAGTGAAGCGTCTCTTCATGTTGTTTTACATGGAACATAGGTGTACAATATTATACTCTTGGAACTGCAGAGCTGGAAGGGGCGCTATGGATCATCAAGTCCAGCCCCTGTCAAGGAGGCACAGTGAGGAATCAAACTCCCAACCTCTGGCTTCGCCGCCAGGTACATAAACCACTGAGCTATCCAGCAGTCCATATCACCATGGCCACTGGAGTGCTGGCCATGACATCAAAAGGTCATAGTGTTCAGCTAAGGTGCTTTCAGCCTGGCCTGGGAGCACACAATATTCAGGCAACATGGGCAAAAATCAGTGTGATATTTTGTCAACTACCCTTTGGTCACCACATGGTCACACTTGTCTTTTATCTGAAACTTCCAGCCCCACCTTCAAGGCATCCCTGTCCTGTACCGCCACCCTTCCATCCCTCCGTATTTAATAATATACTCTTGCTGTAAGGAAAATGAAAATGATGGCGTACTCACTCGGCATTATTTATCCGTAATATTCATTGTTTAGCTATACTTCTGCTCTATCCCATGGAATATCTGAAGCAGAATTAACAATAATACTTTTGCTTTTTCTGAGCTGCTTTCTATTCTGTAGAAATACTATAGGGGGCAAAGTATAGCAGGCCGGTTTTACAAGATGTCTTTTTAAAAAAATTTTACTTTTGCAACTGTGAAAACATTTTTTTCAAAGCACTGATCTCATCTCTAAAATGGTTGATTGAATTTTATAGGTCTGCTGACAACAAAGCCTTCACAGGCCCATGAGGTTGCCTCCTATCTGTATATTTTTTCTAGCATTAACATACTGTATATGTGTATATTTCTCTAGCTGAGGGCATATTTATGTAATGGGTGAGTTATGAACTTGCTGTATCTTAAATCCTATTCTGTCAGGACATTTCAGCTAAGAACAGTGACGCTGCTGCAGCCCATCTCACAGAAAGATAAAGCTGAAGAGAAACAACACTGGATAAAAGAATAACAACCCTGCCTTTTACATTAATAATAACTGTGTGCCTTTACATTAATAATAATTGTGCGGAATTGCGGAAGTCAATTCCAACTTATGGCAACACTTTCTAGGATTTTCTATGTAGATAATACATAGAAGTAGTTTACCACTCCCTTCTGGCTAAGGGTGGGGGCATCCTAGGACTGTACAGCTTGCCCAAGGCGACACAGGCTGGCTCTTCTCCCTGGGGTTACAGTGGGAAATCAAACTGCCAACTTCCAACTCTGCAACCAGATAACCAAATCTCTGAGTAGGGTTGCCAGATACATGGGTACCAAAAGGAGGACCAAAAGGAGGACATAGAAAGACAAAAAAAGAGGACAGAGGGGGACATATTGAATGTTTCATTTGAATAGTTCCGTATTAAACCTGCAATCAGTACAATTTTATTACAGTAGCTGCCAATAAATGTCTCTTAGTGAACTGACCCAGAAACGGTCATGTTAAAAACTAAAAATAAATTCAATGGAAGCTTTTTTCAAAATAAAAAAAATTATTTAAACAGCCAATTGTACCAGAACCCACCCTGGCCCGGCTGCGGGATCCCCTGGCCACTCACACTCTGCACACGCTCAGAGGTAGCCTTGCTAATCTGGATGCCCAAATAAGGCTCCAGCACAGGCAGGGGGAAAGCGGTGTAGGGCAAAATAAAATGAGGCAGCCTCCCCTCCCCTGAGGGTCATAAGTTCAAGGCTGGGGAGTGCGGGAGTTGGAGTCCTGAAAGGGACTTTGAACACACACAGAGTCCAGGCGCTCTCCTTCCCATTGATGCACTCGGGTGCTGCTTGCTCCTGCCTGGCTTGGGGGGGGGGTGGCACTCCGCTCACCCTGCCTTTCTGGGCTCCCTGTGGTCTGGGCAGGAATGGTGGATTTCCGAGCAGCCACTGCGGGAGGGGTGCGAGGGCTGCACTCCAGCGCTGGCAGCAGGTAACAGGGGCCTGACATTTTAAAGTTTTTTATCTTGCCTGACGTCTGGCAGCCCTACCTCTGAGCAACCCAGCCAGCACTGCTTTTTACATGACAATCTCATTAACATACATTCCTCTCCGATAGCAAAAAATGGATTCAGTTCACCACAAACAAGCACAGGTGATCTGTATGTAGAAACAAATCCCTACAAGGTCCCACTTTTGCCAAAGGTAAACTGGAATAGCTGTTAAAACCCCATGTCTGTTACCCAGGGCTTAATGCCCCAGGTTCGTTGTTTTGTGCAATGGAGGCTGCATGTGCCATTAAAGAGACAGTGCCAGAACTTTGAAAAGATACAGGGATGGAGAGCTGTGTTGCCATATTCCAGTTCTGGGTACTCAACTTGTAGGGTTTTTAAAAATATATTATGTAAATAAAGCACAGTAGTTGTTGCTCTGCTTTTCTTCCAGTATCTTTTAGTCTTGCCATCGCTTGCGTAGTAAGCACTAATTCCTGCCTTTAACTACAGTGTGAGCTGCATGAGGCAGTCTGTATCTGAGTGACTGAATATAACATCTCTTCAGAGTTTACTTCAGATCATGGCAGGATTTTAATGTTGTTTCTTTTAATACTATAAGCTGCCTTAGACCCTTTCGGAGGAAAAGCACCATATATGGAGGCAAGTAAAGCAGAGATTTAGGGGAAAGGCCAGTGTGGGGGGCCTAATTTTCTACCCACTTACAAACTTTACATGTTCAACCAAGCCTCCGAACACAGCTTCAGCATTTCGTTGGCTTTTGTGGTTTTCTTGTATCCCCCCCCCCTTTTTAAGTCTCTGCTGACCCTACTCTTTTCATTTTTTGCTGCCCACATGTACAGAATATCTGAAGAGGACATCATCTGTTGTCTGCTATGCAGAGAACTTCACAACCTAAATGACAATCCAATGTTTTCAATCATGTGGAGGGTCTCCATGTATAGAAGAGGCTCTTCGGAACAGCAGTCTCCAAGTGACAACATAGGGGGCAAGGCTGTGTACTTCCTGCTCCCAAATCTTTAGCCTAGATAATGAACAACTAAATAGAGATACTGCATTTTGAGACTAGCACAGAAGAGCTTCCAGTAATCTGGAACTAGATGTGGCATACCTGAATTTATCTTTGTGTTACAGTTGACAGAAATGGCATAAAATCCGCCTACTTTTCAAGCATACACCTGAACATGTTTGAGGCTCACAGCCACTTGTACCCTCATTACTTAGAGCATGTCATTGGGATGTTAAAAGGGAATGTTGTGGGTGTAAAGTGAAGTTGATCATATTTATTGCCCATTCAGACACTGCTAAATAGACGTTTATTCATTTATCCAATTTATATTATGCCTTTCTCCCAATGGAGAGACTCCAGGTGGCTCAAAAATATTTACAAATGCAGTTTTAAAGATACAGTAAACTGCAATATTAACAATTGATTGAACATGTTACTATTCAAATAAGAATAGAAGCAAATATGTGTAAGGTGGTAAACGTTCATCAGAAAGACTGCTGGTTCTGAGCAATGTAGTTTGATCTATGGTGGATCTTAGACTGTTGTTAAGAGGATGCTAACATGTAAGGTTCAAGATCACTAGTTAGAGTACGTTAGACTACGGTTCAGCAGCCTTGGGTTCAAATCTACACACAGCCAGAAAACACACTTAACAACCACTGACCAACTACTGTAGTGGCTGGCCCACAGCCAAACAGTGAATTTACCCTAACTTACCTCAGAGCATTGTTGTAAGAACAAAATGAGGGGAAACATGTATAGTACCTTGAGCTACTTCAAGTACAGTTGGAATATAAATGAAGCACATAAATAAATGTCTAGTCTCAAATTCCCTATTTATCATTTTTCATCTGTTTTGTAGCTCTTGCAGTTATGATAATGGAAGAACTGCGAAGAAAAAAAAAGAGAGGATGCTATAACTTTGATGTCTGCCCATTCCTACAATACTGGCTATTGGGATCCTGATGGCATATGTCTCTAAGAAATGTTTCTGCTTTTATCTTACACTCTGCTGCTCCTGGAGGCAGCTTGTAAGCATGAAGCATTCCCCCCCCCTCCGCCTGCAGCTTGAGCCTCTGAGAGACAGCTAACTTCGTTGGCAAGAGCTCTGATATACTCAACATCCACGGAACACAAGGAGCCTGGGCAGGGGTTGACAGGAAACAAAGGTAACCCTTTTATATTAGATATTTGAGGAAAAAATGGAGATATAAGCAACCAGAATGTCAAGAAGGTTATCCTAAGCTGGAAACAGTGGTAAATACAGATGGGGGAGGGATTTAGAAAGAACCATGAAACTGTATTTAAAAACATATTCTAAGACAAAAGGGCTGGAATGCAAGGCTCAAGTTGCATCAGAAAATTGAGTTGAATATTAAGAGGATATTGAAGTTTTGGGTTGAAACTGGATTGTTGTTGATGCTTATCTTTCATTTATTTCTTTTACACCAGGTGCAAAATGTTGGAGAGAATACATACAGTCAGAACAACTGGAAAGGATTTTGTTCCCCTCTTCCCTTATATGACAGTTATTAAAATATCTAGGAGGCTTTTTTTCCTATTGCAGGAAATAAAATAAACAGAAGAAGCCCAATGTATTTTCCATTAGGGAGAATTTCATCAAGTCTGTGCATACTGACAAAAAATTGTATTGTCCTATTTCATTTTCTTTGCTTGAAATTGCCTCCTATTTACATGCCACATTTTTGTTTGCTTGCTTTTTTGCCTTACAGATTGTATAAAGTCTGGTTTTTCCTATGGGAGATATATGAGTCATCTGTAGTTTTTTTCCCTGGATGGTGTTGGGATTACAGTGGATGTGTTGCTGTGTATGTATGTCCGTCTCTCTGTGTGAACACACTCTGAATGTTCTGTATTGATGCCATACATCATACATATATATATTATCCCAACCATTAGCAAACAGAATTATTGCTGCAAAAATCTTATACCTGGCATTATAATCCTCTGTCATCTGATGGGATAGGAGAATTACAAAGACATTTTCTGGATATAAAGGGAAGTCAATCATATTTGTTGTCCATCTAGGCTTTGCTGAATATTTGGCAATTGGTCAATAACCACCAAACAAAGGTGTTAAATGTTCCTTAGAGAAAGAATGCTGATCCTCACAGGAGCACTGCAGTCAGTCAGTGGTGAACGCCAGATTGTTATTCATGTGACTCAGGCATTTCCGAAGCATTCTTTACGCATCTGGATACTGACTGGCAGGTTTTCTGCTATCAATGCTAGGAAGTTTAACAAAGGAAACACATTGTAGGGTTGATCTAAAGCACACTGTGAAGTCAACTGGAGTCAATACCTTCATCACCACCACGACTACTATCACCATTTTATAGCCTTTCACTAGAATAAAATAATTGTGTTTAAAAAGGTATGCTTTTTGTGTTAAAAAAAATCTTTTTCACTTGCAGGTTTTTATCTGGGGGGAGGGGTGTTTCTAGAATTTCCCTCCCAAATAGCCAATATGTCAAATTCTACAGGCAGAAGAAGAGAGAAGAGGTTAAATAGTGAATGTAAGGGGAAGAAGGTGCAAAGAATCTGCATTTGCAACTAAGAAGATCATTCAGCAAGTAAAGTTATTGTTTGTGCTTTTGATGAAAGACAGCTGTATTGTGCAACAGTTATTGGCTAGTTTTGCACTTTCTTCTTCTTAAAGCTGTAGACATAATACAGCCTGTGCACAACCCCCTCCAACCTCTACAAACCAGAAATCTTATTTTCAAAGCAGATACTGTCTGCTACTTTGCAAATACGTATGGTATCCTTAAGTGCAGGGGGAAGTCACAGTTGTGTCCAGTGAAGGAAATGAGGATAGGATTGTCGTCTCAAACAGGTGAACTCTGGATTGCAAACTATTGTTTTCAGGTCTTGAAGCATTCTTTTTTTAAAAAGCTGTAAGTGGAGCCACACCACTTTTAGAATAGTTTTAAGACCTTTACATACAAACTTTTTCATTTATTTCTGCTACAGTTATGGACCAAAATTTGTTGCTCCATAACTGTGCCCACTAGCCCAATTCTGAATTCTACCTTTTTGAAATTGAGCATCTGTGTGCTCATAAGCACTCCACACAATTTGGAATACTGACCATTCTAGGTTTCCAATTGTATGAAGTGCTCATATGTAGATGTGTACAGGGGAGTATTTTCTGACGTCTGGTGGAAGATGAGGTTTGGACCAGTTATACTATTCCCTCCTTATACTACCTTTAGGTATCCGAAAATATAAGATCTCAGTTTTGTATTGATTATGCACCAGTTACAAGGGATGCTAAAGCTGGGAATATTTACCTTACACAGCCTAGTGCAGAATCATCCTGCCAGTGGTAAGATTTGAATTTTATTCATAACTCAGGCTTTCAGCCACTGCATTACATCAGTTCTTAGGAGAAATCAAAAGCAGAAACTGAGTCAGAATCCAGAATTTGGAAATGTTGATTATTGGACTATAATTCCCAAAATCATATAGCCAGCATGAGAACTTGCTAAGAGAATTTCGGAGTTGTAGTCTGAAAAAAAGCGTCTCCAACTTCTTCATTTACTATGCTCTGGCAAGAGACCGGCCTTAGCTGGTCAAATCTAAAGCTGTAGAAATATACAGTAAAACTTGGAGCATAGTACAGCATTTGAAACAGATGTAGGTTTCAAAATCAGGTTGGTGGAGATTTGATATATTACATAATAGCATACAGAAACCTTCAGAATTACCTCAGTATTTAGACTCTACTCAAGGCTGTCTTAAGAAATTGGACCTTGTGCAGTCTAATTCAGATATGTCCCATCAAATTTATGAGGGCTTACTCTTCACAAGTACGGTGCATGGGATTACAGTCTTCGTATAAAAGCAGTGCCGGTCATGCTTTTATAAGCCAATGAAAAAGCACCAAGAAGGTGTGCAAAGGTACCAAAGATGCCCCAGCTTTCAAAATTATTACCTTTTCTACAGGTCAAAAGCTGTGTTTTCCACTTGGGAAAGAATCTTGTTCCTCAGATAGGATGGGTGCAGCTTTGAGTTCACTATGGAGGATTTATATTGTCTAAAATGTGGAACTCAAATTTCATAACTTTCAAGTTCTTAGGGAGCTTAAGGAGTATCCCACATTAAATCTAACACTACTGTATCATTTGATGAGGTCTACATTTTGGTCTGCAGCATCCTTCCTCCATTATATCATGAAGCAACATATGAACAACAAGGACTTCCCTTTCTTCCTCCATTTATTTTTTACATCTCATCTAATGAAGAGATAACACTATTGAAAGCTTACACATTTTCTGCTTGTGCGTGCTTGTGTGCCTTTGCACACTTTATTTATTTATTTATTTATTTATTTATTTATTTATTTATTTATTTATTTATTTATTTATTGGACTTATATACCGCCCCATAGTGCTACAAGCACTCTCCGGGCGGTTTACAATTTAATTATACAGCCACACATTTATTGTGACTTTATTTGGCCCATAAAGGCAACAGTTCAGTAAGAATTTGGAATTAGCCTCCAAGTATTAGAGACGGTACAATCCAATTAAAAGTACTTGGGCTCCATTTGGAAGAGAGTCTAAAGAGTACTGCTGGATCCCACTGACTATTGATGCATATTATTCCCTACCAAAAATAACCAATTGGATTAGCTGGAGGGATGGGTGGGGGAAGCACAGGAAGACATAAGGTCAATCACCTGCTCCCATTGTTTCCTCCACTAACATATTACCATATTTGCCGGCGTACAAGACGACTTTTTGGGCCCAAAAAACATGCCTCCAAGTGGGGGGGGGTGTCTTGTATGCCGGGTGCACTTCATTTGGGCTCGCTTGCCCGCCACCTGCCTGTTTCCCTTTTCCTCCTCCTCCTCCTCCTGCCGCTCCCCCTCAGCCTCTTGCCCTCTTCCTCGCCCTCGGCCACAGCCCGCCGCCCCACACGCACTGAGCCAACAGCTCGCTCGCCCGCCACCCCCATTTCCCCTCTTCTTCCTCCTCCTCCTGTCGCCCCCCTAGCCTCTTGCCCTCTTCCTCACCCTCCCGCTGCTGAGCCAGTGCGCCCGCTCGCCCGCCACCCCCATTTCCCCTCTTCCTCCTCCTCCTCCTCCTCCTCCTGCCTCCGCCCACCCAGGCTCTTCCTGTTGGGGGGGTCATCTTATACGGCCGGTCGCCTTGTAGGCCGGCAAATACAGTAAGAGGTCTTCCATCTCTTATCCTGGTAGCTCATATAACCATCATGATTCCAGGGTAGGGACTGTTGTCAGCTAAGAGCCTCTAGCTCAGTGTTCAAAACGAGGTTTGCAGTCATACAGTTAATGCTCACTGAAATCACTGTAGCTTCACTTGGGCTGGAATACGCACATAGTCACAGACTGCACAGAAATTGTGTGAGAAGTTACCCTCCACATGGTCCATGAGCTGCTGTTGCAGTTCATGGAAAAAATTTCAAAGGTGCTTCCAGATGGATCTTTGACCATGCAATCAATCTACATGGTTCACAGAATTAGAGGGAGGTCTAGGCAATACTGTAGTGTTGTCCACATGGAACTTCCTATTTCCTTTTTGCTGTTTCTGTCCATTTTCTTTTCACAAAATAAATGTTTTGAAGGAAAAAGAAGAAGCAGTTGCTCAATTTCTTTTGACTGAGTGTTGGGTGGGGGTTCCTCCACTCACACAAAAATCTTTATAAAACAAATATTAATATATACTTTATTGTTCCTAGTAGTGTTTCAATTTATTTCCTTCTTGCCAGGAACCTGACTTTCAACATGCCTATTTTGGGGGCAAAAGGAAACAACATTCTTCTTATTAATAGTAATGGCATTTTAATGGAATACGTTCTCATGAGCAGCTATCTAAATCATCCTGTGCAATATAGGTCTTTTACTTGCCCAACATAATCTGTCTTCAAACCTATAAATCCAAGGATCTTCAGCCAATCAAGTTGCCTAATTGGTTGAACATTTACAAACACTTGATAATTAAATCTGTGTTAAACTATGTAAAAGGATTTATGTCCTACTTCATCCAGATTGTTTTCCCTCCTTTCGTTTTACAACAGTGAAATTCCTTCTGCCTGATGCATCATCATTCAGGTGGTTAGATGCATCACATTATGTCAGGAATGTCACATTAGTAGTTCATTCCACTGTAATGGACTTGACACATCTTTGGAAAAGCATATCGAGCCTCCTGGGTTTCAACTAGCCATGTTATCTTTGCAGCCAAAAAACTTTTATATGGTGGATTTTAATTAGACTGGGGGATGAGTTGCTTTTGTTAAGCTTTTAAAAATTGCACCAGGGCTCACTCATTAATTGGGTAAGAGCTGGAGTAAACAGTATTGGATCTCTCAAGATGTACTTGTTTAAAAATGCTGGGAGGGGAGGATTGGTTACGGCAGCGGTGCTGGGAGAGTTCCCAAATCTTCCATAAAAACACAGGAAGAACCATGCTGGATTAGGCAAATGACAAAATACTTGTGTGCCGTCAAGTCAATTCTGACTTACGGTGACCTTTTTCAGGGTTATCTCGGTAGGGAGTACTAAAAAATGCCTTACCATTCCCTTCTTATGGAGGTATCCTGAGATTCAGCAGCTTGCCCAAGGCTGCCCAAGCTGGCTCTTCTCCCAGGAGGCAGAGTGGAGAATCAAACTCCCACCCTATGGCTCCATAGCCAGATACCTGAACCACTGAGTTATCTGGCCACTATTGGACAAAGGGCCCGCCTAATCCAGCACACTGTTCACATAGCAGTATAAGAGACAATGAAATTGTCAGATGTGTAGAACCCAATCCAGGTAATGATGCATTTTCCATGGTAAAATTAAAAATTAGCCTCTCTTCCTCATTGAAATTACTGTAATGCCATTTCAAAATATGTTGTAGGCTAAATTTGTTCCATAGTGAGTCACACCACTGTATGATTCACTATTGTCTGCACTAGGATTTGGCAGCTTTTGAAAGTTTGGGGGCCAATTCTCCACTAATCCAGCCCTTCTGATTGAAGGTTTTGTTGCTGTTGGTGCTGCTGTTGCTGTTAAAGCTGGGTGCAGGGGGTGTTCTTGCTTTACAGATGAATCACTTCTCCTTTAAGCTTGATAGTGTGTGTGTGTGTGTTTGTGTTGTTGTTGTTCTTGTTGTTCTGCAACAGTTCACTTCACTAGATGAAATGATTTTTATTTCGTTTACTTTTTGTTTTGGCCACAAAACATTAATAGAACTATCCTTCTAAGAAACCTAGCCAGTTTTCCCTAATCTGGCACACTCTAGAGATGTGTGGTTACAACTCCCTCCATTTCCTCATGGCATTGTAACTGAGAACCAGTGTGATATAATGGGCAGAGTGACTAACTAGGGGTCAGAAGACTGGCATTCAAATCTCATCTCAGCCATGGTGTGTATGTGTAACAATTATAAAAATTACAACTCAGATTGCTCACATACCTTGAATACTCCATTAGGCACACAATAAGTCAGATGCAATTTGATGGCATATAAAAAACACGAAACAGTATTCAATAACGGGGACTTGAGTTGCAGGACTTGCAGTCAAGTCAGATTTATGTTGCACTCGTGACTCAACTTGGACCCGACTCAGGGTGTTTTCAAATTATTCGTACTCGACTCATGACTTGGAAAGGGACGTGGTGCTGCTGCGGGTTAAACCGCAGAAGCCTCTGTGCTGCAAAGTTGGAAGACTAGCAATCACAAGATTGAATCCACATGACAGAGTGAGCTCCCATCACTTGTCCCAGCTCCTGCCAACCTAGAAGTTCAAAAGCATGTAAATGCGAGTAGATAAATAGGTACCACCTCGGTGGGAAGGTAACGGCATTCCGTGTCTTGTTGTGCTGGTCACGTGACCACAGAAACTGTCTACTGACAAATGCTCGCTCTATGGCTTGGAAACAGGGATGAGCACTGCCCTCTAGAGTTGGACACGACTGGACTAAATGTCAGGGGGAACCTTTACCTTTACATGACTTGGAACCCAGCCATCCCTCCCTCTTTTCTGGGGAAAAAAGCTTATTTTTAATAGGGACATGGCACTCGGAGTCCCTGTTGGGTGCCCTATGGAGGATCTTCGCTGGACAGTGAGTTTCACTGCTGCTGTATAGACTATTTTCTAGAGCAGGGGTCCCCAACCCCCAGTCCATGGCCGTGGGCTTCCTTGAACTGGGCCTCAGACACGATTTCTGCCCCCCTCGTATATACAGGGGGCGTGTCATGCTTGCAGGTGGACGTTTTGCAATTGTGGGTGGGCGTGTCATGCGTGTAGGTGGGTGTGTTGAGGTCATGCATAGCGATGTGTTTTTTGCATGCTCGTGCATGACACCTCCACCTCTTGGGCAAGCCCAGCCTTGAGCGGAGGAGAGGCGGCTTCACCAAGGTGGTCCGCTCGAGCCTGAAGGGCCTCGAGCTGACGCGCAGAGCACCTGCACCAGGCCTTCTGGGATGTTGGCTTCCGTGCCCTCTTCACCAAGTACGCCGCCGAGGTGGCAGCCCTGGAGCAGAGCGGAGGGTGACGACCTTGCTTCCTCCCAAGAACCACAGGAGAATGCCACTGACCTGCCGGTGGGGGGTGAAACCCTACCAACTAAGCTGGCACTGCCGGTCCTCCATGTGGGGGTGAGCGGTGCAGCTCTTTCAGGGTGTGCCCTTCAAAGAAATCTGGCACCGGCGGTGGCAGTCACGAGCCTGGACTTCTCGCCTTCCCTGCAAGCGCAACACGCCCACCCGTGAGCGCAGGGGTGCCCCTGCCCCCCAACTGGTCCACACATGGAGCTTGCACCCCCCCCAACTGGTCCACGGTCTGAAAAAGGTTGGGGACTGCCATTCTAGAGTGTGACATTGTCTACATGAAGTTAAGAAAGATTTTGCTAACTCTCATTGAAATCAATAGGATTTGTTTTGCTTGCCTTGCACTTTTTTCACGATGTCTTCATTTGCTTTAAAATATGTTATAAGAATTATGTTTATCCACTTAGAAATATGCAACTCTACAGACTAAACTTGTTAAAAAGAAATTTCAGAGAGGGTACCAGTTTAATTTGTAGAACTAATTTTACTAATGTTAAAATATTTTTTAAAAATCATTTACTTGCTTGAATCAAGAAAAATGTTGGAAATATTTTTTTTAACTTTTTAGTCTCTCCACTTTTTATCTGTATAACTTTTAAGAGTTTATTTATGTATGCATTTCCCCCCCCAAAAAATGCACCCTTTGGTTGGAAAATGTGCAGACAATCAATAAAAGCATCTGTGTTCAAAGTGTTCTTGTTTTTATATAAATCCTTCCTATCACCTGCTGTTTGTTGCTCTTTAGTTATGTCATGAATCCCACTGGATTTCAAGAAAGCTAACTGGTCCTCTATAAACGGCCATGCCTATTCATTTCCCATGTATTCTTCTGTCCCCACAGCTTCTGATGTGAAACAGATTTTAAGTTTCTGGAAGCGTAGAGGTCAACATGAAAGCTGTTTTCTTTTTTCTTGTTTTTCTTTTTTAAACCCTCTGACATTCAACTTTCTGGTTTGTTAAATTCTGGTTTCTATTACACTGTAGGAGGACATCACTGATGTAAAACAAAATTCTTTATTAAGCTGTAAATTCATTTGGGTGAGAATGTTTTACTTGTCTCTCATTCAGGTGGTACACTTGCACTTATGTCTCATGAGACTTAAAATTGCAATGTTTGATGTTCACTAGCATTTCAATAAGAGCAACTTGGAAACACTAGGTAGACTTCTATCCATTCCCCTTCTATATTCAAAATATGGAACACAGATTGTGCGGCTGCTTCAGTTTTACAGTTGTTATCTTGTGGTATGGCTCAGTGCACTAATCATTGTTCATCTAGAGAAATAAGGATCTTGCATTTAACAGTTACTAAAACTAGCAAATGTTTCACATTGTGTGACTCTTTAAAAATAAATATGAAAAAGGTGCACACAGTGGATCAAGTTATGTTTGCCACTGAGAAATAATAGAGGTCTGCTCGGTTTTTGTTTTGTTATGCAGTTTCATTCTTTATTTCCTCTTATTGCATGCCAATGAAAATAATTTTCATAGATATATAATACAATGGCTAATAATAATAAGTGATCGGTCATTAGCGATGGTGATATAATAAAAAAGACTAATGTACCAACTGTTTCTGCCTCACACCAAGCAGCTATCACTACAAAGTACAGTGGGCCTCGCATTACGACGTTAATTTGTTCCAGTAAAATCGTTGTAGAACGAAAACGTCGTAATGCGAAAATAAAAAGCCCATTGAAACACATTGAAGCCCCTTCAATGCGTTCCAATGGGCTAGAAACTCACTCAAGCCATGGCTTCGGCAGCCGCCGCAGCTCGGATCCAAGCCGCGGGGGGGAGGGTGGTGGGATCTGGATGCCTTTCAGGCATCCTGGGCTTGGATCCCACCACCCTCCCCCCGTGGCTTGGATCCGACCCGCAGCTGGCTACCCCAGGCATGGTCGGACTCCTGAGAGTCCGACCATGGCCGGGGAAGCCGGTCGCGGGGAAGGGGAATCCTGGTGGTGGCCTCAGAAGGACCCTTCGGAAGGGTCCTTCTGAGGCCACCGCAGGCATTTTCCCCCAGCTGAGCTGCGGGAGCGCTCCTTCAGAGGCTCCTGCCGCTCAGCTGGGGGAAAATTGTGCCTATGGGGAAAACATCGCAAAGCGATTTTTCCCCATAGGCAACATCGGTATGCGGTCGCAAAAGCGATGGCAAAAATGCCATCGCTATGCGAATTTGTCATTAAACGGGGCACTCGTTATACGAGGCAACACTGTATAGTGTCTTTTTATTTCAATTATAAAAACTTTTCCATGCTTGCATCTATACATAGCAATTACCATGTGGAAATATATTCAAACCTGTGTTATCTTTTATTGCCCAAAATCTTGTTGCACAGCTATGCCAACACAACTCAGGGTGAGTCTGTGATAGTTGGACTAGCACTGATGAGTTGAGATGGGCATGAACTGCTGGTTCAGCAGTTCATTGCAGTTTGTTTTTTGGCTGCACAGGTGTTTGGCCCTTCCCAGCCTGCCTCCTCTGACAGGTGCCCACTCAGAGGCAGCACCTGGAGGAGGTGGGGCAGGGAAGTTGCAATGCTGCCTCTGAGTGGGAGCCTACTAGAGGAGGCAGGGCTAGAAAGCGCCAAACATCTGTTCAGCTGAAAATGGACTGGCATGAACTGTTGCCCATCTCTACTGACAAGGAAGTGCTATCCCCAAAGCACTTCTGACAGTGCACTGCACAATTGATCCTGCTGGGGATGCACAAACAATTGCACACTTGCATAGCACAGTTCTTTGTTGCTGGTCTTAATGCCCAATCTATTTATCCCAGTGTAACTCTACATTGCACTGCCTTGAACAGGATTTTGCCCATTGTCTTCCTGGTGACTATTAGTGTCCTGCCTTCAGGATAACTATACTTGAACAGGATTGTGGCAACATTTTCAGAGGCCCCTTACTTCCAGCTATTCCTTGAATTCTTTTTACCTTCTACCTTGAGAAGAGGCAGCCTGTAGCTTTGCAGATGTTGTTGGAGAAAGTGATCCTTGGAGTTGAAGTCCAATAATATCTGAAGGACTCTGAGTACCCACACAATCCTTCTTGCATTAAACCTTGATAAACAATCTATACCAAAGACAACGACTACATATATAATTATAGACAACAACTACAAGCCAAAAGTCTCATGAGAAGAGAGGACCTTAATGTTGGGAAAGTGTGAAGGCAAGAGGAGAAGGGGACGACAGAGGATGAGATGGTTGGACAGTGTCATCGAAGTTATCAACATGAATTTGACGCAACTCTGGGAGGCCGTGGAAGATAGGAGGGCCTGGCGTGCTCTGGTCCATGGGGTCACGAAGAGTCGGACATGACTAAACGAACAAACTATTCAAAGATGGGAAATGTTAGTTATTTAGGCTGTGACTCTCAGAATATTCCAGCCAGTATGCCCATCTCTGCTTTCCCCTCTAGTATAATATACAGCCCCATCCACTGGACAGAGATGAAAATTCATGTCTGTTGGAATATAAGCCTGCAGTTACATTAACTTGTGAAGTTAGCCCTTCAAACTTGTAATGGTTACTGGAACTTATTTCTCTTTTTATAAAGGAATCATGCCCAAATTGCTTTCTAAGTAAATAAGAAAGCTTGCATTTATTAGAGCAATATACTTGGAATGGCAACTATGATAAAAATCCTAGTTCTAACTAACCCAAAGCCTGGCTTATATGGACATTCATCCTGCTGTCTGGTCCATTCTGAGGATGGGCTAGTTCACTCCTTTTGCTGGAGATCACACACTGCAAGTGCCAATGTGAACCAACCTGGTCTCAGAGTATTCCTACCTGCACCTTTCTTGCTCCTTGTCAGGGAATACTGTTTTTAAGATGTGGATAGGATTGCTCATTTTGATTTGACTTCAGTGTGATGTTCCTCTAGAGAAGCCTCTTAATGATTTTAATGACCTTGCATCTTATAGATCTTGAGAAATGAAAAACATCCACTTGGCTTTCCTTTGAAAGCCAGGGGAGAAAAGTTTTGCATTTCTTTTTAAATTGTTGCTGAGACTTTTCCAAAGAGACAGCCAGCCTGCTGCTTAAGGATCTTGAGAAATCCTTCCCTTTAAAGAATCTTTCCCTTTACAAGGAAATAATATTTCATTTTAAAAGAAAATATTGATGATGCTAAACAGGGTTCCTTGAATGAATGAATTTATTTATTATGGTCAGGTGACCAGCCCACAAAACATATCCATGGCTAAAACATACAAAATACAGTTCAAAAATATACAAACAATTCACAAAACATACCATGTGGCCAAAATACAGAAAATGCAGTTCGAAAGTGTATAGCCAATCCATAAAACACACTACATGGTCAAAACACACAAAATGCAATTTAAAAAATGCACAACAAACAATCAACCATACAGTGATTGTAAAACATGGGGAGAATAAAACACAGCACCTCTACAGCTATCCCCCGGGCCATTGTCCCTTCGGTTGGGATCATAACACCTCTCCATGCTAGACAATAAACTACCCTCATGCCAAAATCAATCAACCTATAAACTCAGGAGACTACAAGGGAGTGCTGTGCCATTGCTGCTGCACAAATCTTGCTGCAAAGCATATAATAAGGGAGTCTTGATCAGCAAGAAGTAGCTTGATGTAAAATTCATCTGGTCTCCCTGGATATCTGAGAATGATTGGGTTCAGGAGGTTGGTGCGTAGATCTCAATAGAAAAGACAGTACAGTAAAACGTGACCTACAGTTTCCACTTGGCCATCATTACACGGATACAGGCAATCCGAGATAGGTGTACTGTATGTTGAAATCTTCCCTCCATGAGCTTAGAGGGTAAAACATTATGTCTCACTGATGTGAAGGCTCTTCTGGTCTTTGTTGACATTATGCTTGTCAAATATGAAGATATTGTATTAGTGACAACACTGTATTTGCCTAACTGGCTCATATGCTCTTGAAGTTCTATGTCCCAGATTCTTTGTTTGAGTGCTGCTTTAGCACTGGCATGCCCCATCGCCAAAGGAACATTGGTGGAAAAGCCCATTTGCCTTATTTCTTTTGTAAGTTGTAGTTTCCATGCTGATTGAAAGGAGTCAAAAAGTGACATCTGTACCAAGCCTTCTGAAGAAAAGAGAAGTTTTAGCCAGTGATTAAACATGTGGACTTTGGCGTGCGATCTTATGGCCATTAGGCCAGCCTCCAAATGCAGGGCCACATTAGGTGTGCAAGGGGATACAGTCAAAATAGATCTCAAAAATTTGGTTTGAACTACCTTAAGAGGACATAGGTCAGATAAAGCAAACAATTGGCACCCGTAGAGCATTTGAGCAACAACTTTAGCCTTGAAAACCTGAATGGCTGAGGGGATATGGTGACCCCCTTTGGTGTGAAAAAATCTTGTTAATGCCACTGCACTTTTATGAGCATTCAGTGCTGCATGCTTTACGTGGGGGGAGCAGGAACCCTAGGCGTGAAATATTATGCCCATGTATTTGTAGCTGGAAACCTGCTCTATGGGATGACCATTGATAGTTCAATTGTCCTTTACTCTTCTTCTACTGACTACGAGAACTTTGGTCTTCTGGTAACTAATTACTAACTGCTCTCAATTACAGTAAGAAGAAAGCTCCCTCAAGAGTCTTCTCAGTCCCACATGTGTTAATGAGAGTAGAACCGCATCATCTGCATGAAGCAGCAATGATACACGACATAAATGCAGCTTGGGGGAATGAAATTCAGGCTTAGATAAATCTTCAACTACGTTATTAATATAGAAGTTCAACAAGGTGGGCACCAGTATACAACCCTGTTTGACCCCATTGAAAACTGGGATTGGATTAGATAGAACTCCAGCTGAGTTACAGAGGACACTCAGGTGGGTATTTTCATACAGTCGTCTCTTTAGCAGAAGCAGTCGTCTGTCTATGGTCGTAGATTCAAATTTGCCCCAAAGTTTATTTCTTGGGATAAAATCGAAGGCGGACTCAAAATCAATAAAGGTTGCATACAAGGCACCTCCTTGGGGAGAGGACTATTTATGAGTTAGATGTTGTAGGGTAGGGTTGCTTGAGGTGCATCATGGTTTCCTCACCTGAAACCACCAGGTCCTTGCACGTGAATGTAAGAATCACACCACGCAACTCAATGCAACCTTAAACAATCCAATTTAGTCCAATCTAGCCTGTTCCAATTTGGTGTTCAGCCAGATTCTAATTTGGACATCTCAGGAGCCATGTTCTCCTCTCTAGAGAATGGAGGCAAGACGTTTCCTCCTTGGAGGGACAAGACAGAAGTGTGAGAAAGAAGTAAGTGACAATAGCCACCTGAAGAATACTTATCTAAGGTTGAAGTAAAGTCAGTGCAAGTCAGAGCAGGTAAAGGACAATCTAGGAAGTCTGAGGAGGTCCTCTTTTTCTGCTTTCCCCCATGCAAGGACATGCATATTTTCAAGTGTAAGTTGAGTTGCACCCAGTTGCTTCCAACATAATAACGCAAGGCACTCAGCCTGTCATATTCTTTTCCCTTTAGTATTTATATTCATTTTAATTTTATTTGTTCTTTTTCATTCTAAGCCACCATGGACCCCATTCTTGGGAGAAAGGTTGGATGCAGATCAATATGCAGTTTGGATGTAGATAAATCTACTGATAAATCAGTTAAGCGCATAATCAATTAAATAAATGTAGCTTTGCAATGCAGAGGAGATTAAAGGAGAAAAACAAAAGGAGCAATGACATCAGGTTCCCAATTTGAAAGAAACAGGGGATGGAGGGGTAGTCTGTGTTGTGTCTTTGAGCTAGCATGAAGACACTTGTGTAAACTAGATCCTATTAGCTGGTGCCTCCACTCAGTGTCTTTTGAGTTAAAATGTAACATATGTTATAAATACATTTGTTTAAAATTTTCTAATGCCCTTTGATTGAGGTAAAATCCCTAATACTTAAGAGCTTCCCCCAAAATTCCTGTCTTGTTGCAGTATTTCCCATCAAATGCAAAGGCTAAAATCTTGGAAGTGTTCAGTCTCTCTCCTTTAATCTAGGGCAATAAATTTAGTCTAAATCTAAAATCCATTTCCTTTAAGAATTTACAGTACAGGCATGAAACAATTGCATGAAGAGGCTTTCCCTCAAAATACAGAAATCTAATGATGTCAAGAGTCAATAAAGACCACATGTGTTACCATACTATCACAGCTACTGCATGTATGCCTCCTGTACAGGTGTGGAACTGATGCTGATCTTAAAACATAAGTTGAGATGTAAAGTACAGAAAGTATTTTATGCACAGGGTTTCATCATCACTTTAGTTTTGTTGGCAACAGGTGCATTATGCGAACTGTACATTTTTTTTTCTGTAGAAAAAAAAAAGACTGCAGAACCCTATATGGCATATCATCTTCATGAATCTGGTTTAATTCATTTCTGGATCTGTGTTCCTAATATATGACATTTCTTTTTTACTGAACTTCCTCCCCTACAACAGCAATCTTTTGTCAGCATTGATTCAACACATCATCATCATCATAGAACGAGGTGCTAACACCTGTATTTATAACTGTCAAGGGACCAACTTTGGGTGATGAAAACAGCCATACAAAAAGAAGGGAAGAGAGAAGGGGGGGAAGGGAAAAGAAAACGTGTAATTCATAGCCGTGGTGGGTATATCAGCATTTTTCTTAATTATTTTTGACAGTTTGTCTATTGCACCAGAGCCTTTCACAAGTGACAAAAATGACAGAAAGAAAAAACATGTTTTATGAGCCACAACCAATAAAATAGTTTTCCTGTTAGATATTCCCATTAGAAATTCTGAGTATCTTTATAGACAGAAGGAAATCCAACAAGCTTTCATTTATTTCTTTTGCCTACAAGTCATCTTTGGCATAAAAATAACTGTTGCAACAGGAAGGAATTCTTGCCTTCAGTTCTGAAAAACAGCAGTGAGGATGAAAATTCAGACAGTTCAGAAGAAAAAACCCATCTATTTTTTTCATCCTAAATCATACTGTAAGAACAGTTTATTTAGGTTATTGTCTATATGGCCCATTTTTCCTCCATCAGTGGTCAGTAGTACCAGATGCTAACAAAATCTGTAGTAGAGTATTGGAAATAATGGCTTACTCCTTGTTTTCAATTAAAACCCTAACAATAAAAAATTTAAGCATGCCCCAAGCTTTTAAAAGTATATTTGAATCTTCTGTCACTACTAGCCCGTTGATAGAAGATGTTCAAGAAGTGAACACACTACATTTTCAAGTCGCAGTACAATATTCCCTTTGCCTCTGGTAGACTCTGGTCAAGATAACTTGTATTCATCTTTAATTGTTTATATTATAAGCACTGAACGTACATTTTTCTCCTCCCTCCTCCACTCCCATTATTCCTTGTGTGCCATGCCTTAAATTCTAGATTGTAAACCCAAGGGCAGGAACTGTTGTATTACCTATTCTTTAGGCCAGCCGTTCCCAACTTTTTTTGGTCATGCTGGAAACACAGTGTGAAAGAAATGTAGGCTGGATCAGGATTGTATAAGCTGCATAACGAACTTTATAATGTGGCATGTGAAGAATTGTTTCCAGTCTGTGGCCCTCTTCAAATGTGCCAGAGCCCACCAGAGAGCCACATGACTCCTGCTGAGAATGTGTGCTCTAGGCCACTGGTTCTTAACCTTGGGTTACTCAGGAGTTTTGGACTGCAACTCCCAGAAGCCTTCACCACCAACTGTGCTAATTGGGGTTTCTGGGCGTTGCAGTTCAAAAGCATCTGAGTAACAAAGGTTAAGAACCACTGCTCTAGGCTACTCTGAGAGCTTCTTTACCTAAAACACAGGACAGAAATGTAATCAATCAATCAATCAATCAATCAATCAATCAATCAATCAATCAATCAATCAATCAATCAATCAAGGCTAAAAAGCCCAGCAGGGTAAAATGGCATACATAAGGGCAATCATGCAAGTGATTTGCCCCTTTGGTTTGCTGTCTGTCATGCTGTTGGGCACACAAAGGAGGGCACAATTGTTTATGTAGGCAATGCATGCAAGGGAGCACAACAGATGATACAGTGAAGAAGGAGAATTCCTTCCCTGATTTAATTTTAATTGACTTGGAGCCATTCTTAGGAGAAAGGAAAGATAGAAATAGAGTATGAGATATACAGGAAGTAAGATTCTGGCCATTAAATGCATTTTGGGAACTTGGAATCATTGCTTATCCCTTTTCCACTGTAAGGCCTTTGAGTCCCTAGTGTCCATTTTTTTGTGTAAGGTAACAACATAGCAAAATGCAGTTTCTGGCAACACAGACTGAATGAGATGTTGCTTGCTGGTTCCCTGCCTTGCTTGAGAAAGTATAGTCCCATATGCACAATGGATTATATGTGCACACACCAAAGATCAGACAAACCGTGGAGATGTTCACACAGTCAGTTTTGCCTCCATGTAACATTCCTTAAGAGTACCTGGGGAGGCATTCACACAGAGATTCTCTAACGCAAAGTGGAATCCCAACAGATACAGTTGTGCTTTTTTTAGTGGCAATTTCTGTAATCACAGCAACACAATTTGCAGCCACCGTGATAACAGGAATCATTCTTGAGAAGTAACAGCTGCATTGGTTGAAAGCTCAGTTAATATGAAAAATTCTCTGCATGAGACATCCCTCAAGAGCGTGGTGGAGAGACAAAATTGACCACATGGACCGTCTTGGAATCGGTTATTTAGTTTCAGTGCAACCGTTTCCTTTAAATATGTCATGGAAGGGGCAGAATTAATAGCACAGATTTTCATTTTCCCCTATTTTTTCCCAAGCTCTCTCTCTCTCTCTCTCTCTCTCTCTCTCTCTCTCTCTCTCTCTCTCTCACACACACACACACACACACACACACACACAAAGTAATTCTGCAACACTTTCCAAACAAATATTATTAGATGCAGCCTTATGATTCTGACCTTATATTCCCAAGGCAGTTGAAAACAAATCTGATCACGATTACAAATATTGTCACACAGTTCTCTGCTGCAGAATCAGAGTTTGTAACATTTAAAATAAATAAACCGAAAGAAAGCCTGATGAAAAATAGTTGTCACAGCAACAGGAATAAGGAGTTGCAAATTTCCATGAAGTTTATGGTGGTATCTTGTGTCAGGTGTGAATTACGAAAATGCTACAAAAATAGGCAAACACCAAAATAGGCAAATGACAGTTTATCTCTTAAAATTTACACATGTATGAGTTCTGAGGTAAACTCAGAATGTTTATCACTTAAGGTCTACAAGACCAAATAAATGATGAATGGTGAAAGAGTCATATCCCACCGACAAAACTCTCAGGTTTTATTTTTCCTTTCACCCAAAGCACTTGAACTATCTTGCTTGTGTCTCTAAAAAGGTTCCCCTTGACAATTTTTTGTCCAGTCGTGTCCGACTCTAGGGGGCAGCGCTCATCCCGCTCTTCAAGCCATAGAGCCAGCGTTTGTCCGAAGACAATCTTTCCGTGGTCACATGGCCAGTGTGATTTAGACACGGAACGCTGTTTACCTTCCCACTGAAATGGTACCTATTTATCTATTCGCATTTGCATGCTTTCGAACCGCTAGGTTGGCGGGAGCTGGGACAGGCGACGGGTGCTCATTCCGTCGCATGGATTCTAACTTACGACTGCTTGGTCTTCTGACCCTGCAGCACAGGCTTCTGTGGTTTAGCCCACAGCGCCACCACATCCCTCACTTGTGTCTCTACCACAGCATTTTATCTTTGCAATTCTGAGTGGAAACTTGAACCTGGTTTCTATTTACCACAACCTCACTACTCCACACAAGTTCTCTTTGCATCTCCTTAGTTCATTTGTTCATGTATACCTCAAAATCAACAGTTTTCAATGTGGTTAAATCCCAAATTCAACTGAGAGTTATTAAGGAATAATATATTAAACCTAGCACCCTGGGCTGAAACTACCCCCACACACTGGAGACCCACAGCAACTCCTGTGGTAGTACATGACGCCAAGCCCCACTGCACTTCAAAATGGCACCCAATCTGATTTTTACAGATATACTGCAGTTTCAGGAGTACAGGAGTGTCCATTTTTCCCACCAGTTGTCTGTCTACCCCTTCCCATTTCCCCATTCTCTATGCTCCCTTGTTTCGCCCTGGATTATTGTCTTGTCTTCACTTTTCTCTCTCTTTTATACCTCCATTCACATAGGCAAATGTGTGTTTCTTTTTTCTCCAATTAAAAGTGCAATGTGAGTGTGTATTACAATTTGCAGCAAATGCACTTTCTTTGGTTTATCGCAGATGGGTAGATCCAGCCCTGGTTGTGGGATATCCTCCCTTTCGACATCCAGCTACTGATGGCATTGCCCTTATTTCAACACTGAGTTAAAACCTGAAACTGGTGAGATCACAACTTGGTTTTGGAGCTAACAAGTTGCAGGCTTGGGGGTGGTGGTGGTCTTGTTTTGTTCCTATTTTTGTTTTTAAATTATTGAATTGTTTTTTATTCTTTTGAACTGTTCTAACTGATTTTTCTCAATCCTGAGTCCTGGTGGAATATGGTAGGTTAGAAATATTTTAATAATTAAATGATATAGCCAACCAACAATCCAGAGGGAAAACAGTAAGTGATACTAATGCATAAGCAAATAAGTTTGGTTTCATCTTTTTTTTTAAAAGACAACTGGGATGGTTTTTCAGCAAGGTTGTTGTTGTTTTTACTTATATACAACCCATAGTGCTAAGACACTCTCTGGATGGTTTACAACATAATTACGCAAACAACATTTTGGGGCCCCTGCACTCTGAGTAGTCATTGTACCGAACTTGGAAGGATGGAAAGATGGGTCAACCTTGATGGGTCTACTTGAATCTGTCAGGATTGAATTTAGATCATGAACAGAGGCTTGACTGCAGTACTGCAGTTTAACCATTGCACCATGGAGCTCTTAAATTGAGTTTCAAACTGGAGTTTGTGTGTAGGTTTCCAAGATCTCAAGGAAATGGCAGTCTGGGGAAATACTGTAGTTACACTTCTCCAAGTGAGGAGAATAATCTCAGAACAAGCTATTCAAATGGAATAAAAAATTTGATTTCTGGGGAGGGGGCGTCTTTTAAGCCTGGACACTCACTTCCGTGCATTTGCCAGTGGTGATAGGGTTCAGTGTGAAGGTATTTCATATATCTGTGTTACACACCCAAGATTTGTTTAGGAGTCAGTACAAGGAATGTATATTGTTGTACACATGTGCACTCACATGACTGCTTCACACAGACCTCCTCTTGAGATGTCATGAGAACTTGTCCTCTGGCTTTAGGTTTCAGCCCTGAAATCTCAGGGAATTGAAAGCTGCCACCTTGGTGTTTTGGTATTCATTCTCATGCAGAATGTTTCTATGCCATGCTTCTCTGTGCCATACGTAAGTATTAAAATTATGTTCCTGGGAATTCCAAGATTACTAGAAGTTAATCAGTAATGGTGGGCAAACCACCATCTCCATGCTCCCCTTCATCTCCTGATGAATCCCAAAAAGGTATCCTAACCAACATGACCACTACTTTGATACATCCCCCACTATGAGTGCTGCAGGAATTCTCATGGTTTCCCAGCTAAATACAGGGCTAACCAGGAGGCGCACAAGGGCCATTTAGCTTTTGATGGAGTTGGGATCAAATTTAAACACTTAGTCAAGAATCCTATTGGGAGAAACAACATATGGAAGAATAACAGCACAGGCATATTTCCCCTTTTGACACACTGTTGAAACCAATCATGTGCCAGGTCATATGATTAATATTCCACTACGAATAAGAATCATTTGCATGATTAGCCATCATCCTTCCAGAACAAGATTCTGCCCTTAGAACTTTTTACATGCGTCCCTAGGAGAGATACCTATTTCCAACACAAGTTTTCATATGGGCTGTTAATATACTTGAGCTTAAACCCCATATAGCATCATAGGCATTTCATTTTCCATTACCATTCAGTCTTAATGCCCTAAAGCAGGGGTCTCAAACTCAATTTACCTGGGGGCCGCTGGAGGCAGAATCTGGGTGAGGCTGGGCCACATCAGATTTTCCGCCAAGCGGAGCAAGAGCCCGAGGAAGCTACCCAGGAGTTTCCTTAGCCCAGCTAGGGCTCCAAGGGGGAGGAGGAGGGGCGTGCGAGCCCTTGTCGCTGGCCACGACCCCCTCCAGCTCTTTCTTCACTACTACCACCACCAGCAGGATGAAGAAGCAGAGAAGGGAGGGAGCGCCGGCAACCACCTAGCCAGGTTGAGGAGGCCACGACATAAAATTAAAAAAACCCTCACAGGATTCACCTTGCCAAAGGAGAAAAGCCCCCACTGGTACCCGCAAAATTAAACAGAATGGGGTGGGGGCCCCCACAGGGGCGCGTGGATGCACACATGCAAACACACACACACACACACACACACACAGAGAGAGAGAGAGAGAGAGAGAGAGAGAGAGAGAGAGAGAGAGAGAGAGAGGTCCGGAAACCTTCTTCTGAGGGTCCCCCCCCCCCCTCGAAAAAAGGTGCACCCAGCAGCAGCAACTACCCCCACCATGACAGGCGGGCTGGTTGGCAGGCTGCAGTTCCGGATGGAGGGTGCAAGAGGCGCTGTCTTGGGAGAGAGCCGCCGAGTGAGGTGAGGCTTTTTTTAAACTCTTGACAGCAGAGGACACATGGGTGCTGGGGGGGGGGGGGCAGGCAACGCAGGGACCACAAATTATTATCCGGTGGGCTGCAAATGGCCCCTAGGCCGCATGTTTGAGACCCCTGCCCTAAAGAGACTTGATCTGACCACTTGTTAGGAGAAATATCAGACAATACCAGCCAGCTAGACTGCTGATTATCTCTTTATGGGTTTAAACAAGTGCCCCATGGCATTCAAGAACTCCAGCTAGTATTCCCTGTTGTAGGCCTTGGAAAAAAATAACAAGATATTTTTTTAAAAAATCATTGTATAATTATAATAGTGAGTAATGGCTTTTCTGTGCCATTTGGTGAAAACTAATACAGTCAAGAACAGGGGGGGAATGAGATCTCTTTATAAACTCCCATTGAAACAACCCCTTAATTTTGACTACTGTAGTTAAATGAAACATACTTATTGTCTACACAAATCTGAAATGGTGCTTTTAATTATGTCTTGCTGCTTAAGAATTGTGTGGCCTTAAAAAGCTGGGCTAAACACAGTTACTTCCTAGAAAACATTTTTTGGTTTCACAATGAAAAGCCCATAAGTATCATGGCAAAAATAATAATAAAAACACTTATTTAAAATGAGAAGCATGGAATCCGTCCCAAGGGCGGGGCGTGTGTGCAGAATCTGTGTCTGTGTTTTGAAGATACAACAAGCAAACCATGAAATACACAGTTGAAACATTTGGGATCACTGTGAAAAGTTTCCATGTTCTCTTGTTAAATAATGCTCTAAAGCAGTCTAAAGCATATGAATAGTTCTTTCACAGGTCACAGATTCTATTCAGATGTTGGACATTGTTATTATCCAACAGAAATAGACAGCCCTAATTAATATTCTACACATACCTGAGAGAACATTCTTACAGAATTCATCCTCTGGTGGCTTAGGTTTAATTTTTAAAAAAAGAAAGACCCAAACAAGCAGCAAGATGTTAAAAAAATTGTGACTAGTTAATGTACTGTAAACCCAGTGATAATATTTGAAGTTTAATTTAATAAAGATACCACCAATAAACAGACTTGTTTACACAGTTTGCCTTGCTTGTTACTATCCAACAGCTCTACCGTGTATATTTAAGTTGAACTGTGAAGTCATTTTGCAAGTAATTATATTCTTGGCACTTTTCTGAACATAATATAACAATTACCACAGCAACCGCATTTTTATTAGGCTCCTCTAAAGAAGCAGCAGCTTGCTGCCAGGGACAGAAGGCACTTTTAGACAATGCTAATATTTACTCAATATCAAATATAATACGGAGCAACCTGATCTAAACTGGATTGTGTATTAGTGGGAAAGACTAGGACTCTCTACATATAGAGAAAATATATATACTACACTATATATATACTATACCCCCTTTCTCGCTCCCCCCTCTCTCTGTGTGTGTGTATGTGTGTGTGTGATTATCCCAAGATTTCAGGACCAATATTTGAGACTAGGAGATGGGCCTTTGTGATGTCACAGGGATGGATCTGGCAACAAAAACTGCAAATTGAAGTGCATGTGGTGAACACACAATGTAGAAACTCACAGATGAATATAAATACCAGTGTGTGGATTCCAGTAGCAGCAGCATTTCTATGACATAGAAGGAAAAGGACAAGATGGCTTCTGAGAATGTCTAAATGGCATGTCTTGAAGCCATGACAATGAACTGTCAAAACCTAGGGTTGTCAGACTGGGAGGATCTCATTTCCAGAGCTTTCAGGTCTAAAGCCTGAACTGGAGAAGGAATACCAAATCCTTAATCTCAAGTCCTAAAACTGAGATCTGGCAATGCTCTCTGTGCACTTATCACACTGTGTTTGTTGTAGGATCATGGCTATTTTTCACAGAGGAAAGTTATGCTTGTTGCTCTGAATGAAAACAAGTGGAGATCTCAAACCAGCTTGGGATGTATACCATATGAAAATTTTACCTTTTTGCTAGAAAGTAAGCACATTGCTGAGAGATACTGCAGGCCTGGCCTCACTGCGAGAAAAGGTGTTCACCGAATGACCTCAGATTTGCCCTCTAGATTTGGACTGGTTATCACTCAAATGCCTTGAGACTTGTTTCTTCGACAGTTCTGGGGCTCACCCATCACTTGCTATGCTAACTTCACTAGAAAAGGACAATCTCCTCTACAGCTAAATTGCTTATCTGCTGCAAGAGGATGTTCCCAGAACTGTACCTGGTTTCCACACCCTTTTCCACATTGCTAGTTACATGGATTCTCTGCCTTTTTTACAGTGAGTTCAAGATGACGTCCATGGCAGTGGCTCCTGTCCTTCCCACTTTGTCTCCCTAAACACATGGGAGGAAGTTCAGGCTGAAAGAGGGAGTGCCTGGTCCCAAGGTCACCTAATGAGTTTTATAGCTGAATGGGAGATTTGAAGCTGGATCTTCCAACTCTCACTGACAACTGTATTATATTAGTTGTCTACATCAGTGGTTTCCGACCTTGGGTAACCCAGCTGTTCTTGGATTAAAATTCCCAGAAACCCCAGCCAGCACAGCTCATGGTGGGGTGAAAGCTTCTGGGAACTGCAAACCAAGGACTACACAGGTTACCCAAGGTTGAGAACCACTGCTCTACACACAATAATGGTTGTCACCTCTTTGGATGACTGCTCCCATTTTTCTGTCCTGTTAGCCACCTTGGCATCCTTTTGGGGGAGAAAGGTGGGGTATAAATTAGTTAAACAAATAAATACGCCTGCCCATCATAATCAGGTGTCAGCAGCAGGAAAAAAAAGGCAGTCCTTATTTTCTTTTTGTTTTGTATTTCATTCATTCATTCATTCATTCATTCATTCATTCATTCATTCATTCATTCATTCATTCATTCATTGCTTTAATCTCTTTATGCAGGTTTCATTAGCTGGCTCAGCCAACCTTGAGAATGTGAAACAACCTGCTTCAAACATAAGGTGGCCACTCATTCATTACATAGGACACCTATAACTGTAGGGAATTAGTTCCAAGCCACCTGCAAGGATGCTGGAATCCCAGGGACAGCAGCAAACTCCATATAGTATAGTCTCTGGTTTCATCTAGTGACCAATTCTGGAAACTACATTGTGGAAATACATATTTCTGTTGTGTGTGTTTTTTTCCATTTAATATTTTAATTATTTTTAGACTAGGGATGAGTAAAATTGGGATACCAGCCCTGTGGATCTGGGAGTCCTACCATATTTAAAAGAAAACCCCACAGATTTGCATAAAATGTGTGCATGTGAGCTTGCATGTGTACATGTGTATGGAATCTATATTTATAAAAATAATGTGAAAATTTTAAATAAAAATGTAGCATGTCTCCCCATAACAGGGAACACTGTGATCAGGCAGCTTCCATAGCTACTTGGTATTCGTTTGTTCGTTTAGTCGTGTCCGACTCTTCGTAACCCCATGGACCAGAGCACGCTAGGCCCTCCTATCTTCCACTGCCTCCCGGAGTTGGGTCAGATTCATGTTGGTCGCTTCGGTGACACTGTCCAACCATCTCATCCTCTGTCGTCCCCTTCTCCTCTTGCCTTCACACTTTCCCAACATTAAGGTCTTTTCCAGGGAGTCTTCTCTTCTCATGAGATAGTCAAAGTATTGGAGCCTCAGCTTCAGGATCTGTCCTTCCAGTGAGCACTCAGGGTTGATTTCCTTTAGAATTGGATTGCTGCCTTGTCGTGGCGAAGGGGCTTGAGCAACTCAGAGAAGCTATGGGCTATGCCGTGCAGGGCTACGCAAGACAGACAGGTCATAGTGGAGAGTTCCGACTAAACGCAATCCACCTGGAGTAGGAACTGGCAATTCCACTCCAGTATCTTTGCCAAGAAAACCCCATGATCAGAAACAAAAGGCTGCTTGGTATACTAGTGGGCAACTCCAGAACCTTGTTCTTCCTTCTTATGGATTTTTTCTCATTAAACTTGAGTTGGGCCAGACAGCCCTTCAATAAGAGGGCTGCTTCAAACAGAGGTCTGTCTTCTGACACTCTTTCATATACAAAACTGTCTTCTGTTTAAGTAAAACCATGGTGACAGAAAGAATTTGGCAACAGATGACACTGATAGGAACTGGTGTCTCAGCGGTTCAGCAAAACATTTAAAAATATTGGTCCAATTTTAAGTTGGGGATGGATCCCTGACGTTTCACATTGAATAGAAAAAAAATCTTTGTAGGACTCAGACCTCTTGAACATGAAAATGGAAAACTTGAATATACATATCATATGAGATCCATAACCTGCTGTAGAGAGTATATGTAGGCACAAATATACATATAGGGTTTAAGACAACCAAGCATACATATGCCATGCTTTTAGTAACTGAATTTGAGACTGAGCAATTTTTTAAATAATAGTTTATATATGTGTATAATTGTGCATTGTTTCAGGAAGAAGTTAGGTTAAATGTGTAAAAGAAATACATCAGTAAAACTACCCTGGACAAAATTAAGAGCATTATTTGACCACAGCATAGCTTATAATCAGTCCTCTGCTCTCACTGTTCTAGTACATTTAGAATTCAGGGCACTCTAGCACTACATGTCCCCACCGTTGTTCTCATCTTACATTTCTGTATTGCATGCATAAATGAATGACAGTGTATGACTAATTATCACATCTATTCTCCATGCATGCATGGAGACAGTGTTGTGAGTTACTCCCACACATAAATCGTCCATTGTCAGTGGCAGACTAGACATTATTTTAATCTACAGTATGAAGCTATTTTATTAGAGCAATAAGCTTACAGCTGAGAGAAATACCTCCTAATGGAAAGACAAATATCAAAGTATCGGCCTTCTAAAATACCTTCGTGTACACAATTCAGCTGAACGATTACAGCCTTAAAGCGGCTGCCAGACATTGAGTATTTACACCGTCCTATGGTGAACACATGAAAACAGTACATCCCATCAAAATAAATAGGGCCATTTATTTTCAAGGTGTACAGGGAGCAAGATTTCTTTGTCCTACCTCTTCTGAGTCCCTTGGTATCATTTCCCCTTTTTATTGTGTTTTAGATATAGATACTTCACTGTTTAAATATCAGAAAGGCTAATGGCAACAAATGCCTAACTATACAGCAGCTGCACACATGCATCTTGGGAAAGATACATTAAAGACAATTAACTGTCATCATACTCCTCAGTTACAATTTCACCCGCTCCTGTAGTGTACACCTGTGGCTTATTAGTGATGTAGTGCATATTTTTAACCAACATGGATGTGCAGAGGTGACTATGCAAAATCTTATTTCCTGTTTTTCTCAAATATCCTTCACACATATGCTCATGGAATCCTATCATCATAGATTCATACAATAATGGAGTTAGAAGGAACCTGTAAGGCCACTGAGTCCAACTGCCTGCTCGGTGCAGGAACCCAACTCAAAGTATATCTGACAGTTGTCTAATTTTCTCTCCAATGTTTCCAGTGCTTGAGCTATCACCACTTGCCAAAAGTAATTGGTTCCACTGTCATACTGCTCTAACAGTTAGGAGGTTTTTCCTGATATTCAACCAAAATCTAATTTCATGTAACTTAGGTCCATTATTACCTGATCTGAATGATTAACAACAGATCATGCCGCTCCTCTGTATGACAAGTTTTCAAGTATTTTAAAAATGCTATCCTATTTCTCCTCAGTCTTCTTTTTTTCAGTGCTAAACATCCCCAGTCCTTTCAGTCTCTCCTCAGGGCTTAGTTTCTTTGATCATCCTTGCTTTCCTCCTCTGAACTTGTTCCAGGTTGTCAGCATCCTTCCAAGTGCTATGTCCAGAAGTAGACATGGTACTCAGGATAAAACCCAAGGAGTACCAAATACAGAGAAACTAGCACTTCATGGGAGTTGGAAGCTATACTTCTGTTAATGCAAACTAAAATAGCATTTGTTGGCTCATATTCAGCTTGGGATCTACAACAATTCCAAGATCCTTCTTGCTCGTAGTATTACCAAGTTAGGTATCTCTCACTTTGCTACTGTGTGTTTGGGTTTGTTCCCCAGGTGTAGAACTTTGCACTTATTCATGTTGAATTTCATTCTGTGCTTGAGCCTATCAAGATCTTTTTGAATTTTGCTTCTGTCTTCCAGGGCATTAACTATTCCACTCAATTTTGTGTATCCACAAATTTGATAAGCATTCTTTGCACACCCTCAACCAGGCACCAGGCCCAGGACTGAGCCTTATGGTACTCTGCTTGTTATCTCCTCCCAGAGTGAGAAGCAGCCATTGAGAAGCACTCTCCGAGTACGATTTGTTACAATTTGAGCCTGATGCTTAAACAACAATAACAAAAAAGGAAAGAATGTTAGCTAGCCATTTTAAAATAAATAATTTTGTAGCCCAATAATGTTGAGACCATAGCTTCATGGGTTCCCAGCTTGTCATCCATGTGCTACAGGAAGCCCTGATACTTAATGCCACATGGAACGCAAGCAAACAAGAGTCTGTTCAGCCTTTACATCTGTGCATGGCAATTAAGAATACCATAGTGTAGATCAGTGGTTCTCAACTTTGGGTAACCTACATGCTCTTAGACTGCAGATCCCAGTAACCCTGGCCAGCACAGCTGGTTGTGTATAGTTCTGGTAATTGCCTCCAAGAACACCTGGGTTACCCATGGCTGGGAGCCAGTCATGTAGATGATCTTCATCTTGGTCTTTAGTGACACACCCTTGCACATGATGCTCTTTTCTAGTTCCTTTGCAGCCATCTTTCCAAGTCTCAGACATCTTCTGATTTCTTGATTGCAATCTCCATTTGGGTTGATTGGGTTGGGTACAGAAAATATTTCCATTTGGATTTCTTCGTTGTCAACATCAAAGTTATGCGGTTCTTCTGTAGACATGATTTTTGACTTCTTAATATTCAACTGCAGCCCTGCATTTGTGCTTTCTTCTTTCATCTTCATCAAGAGTTGTTTCAAGTCACTGCTTATTTCTGCTAGTAGTACGGTATCATCTGTATATCCTAGATTACTGATTTTTTTTCCTACCAATTTTTGCTTCTCCTTTACCTGATTCTAGTCCACCTTTTCATATGATATGTTCTGCGCACTGACTGAACAGACAAGGAAAGAAAATAAACCCTTGTCTGAAATTGGTGCTTTTGGGAACCAGTCTCCTTCTTCATATTCTGTCCTAACAGTAACTTCTTGTTTAGATTATAGTTTAAATATCGCAATACTTCAATACCGAAGCATACCCATTTCTGTTAGAACAATCCATACCTTCACATGATCCATACAATCAAAGGCTTTGCTATAATCTATAAAGCACTGAGTGATATCCTTCTAAAGTTCTTTGGTATGCTCTAGTAGCCAACATAGATTTGCATCATAATTTAGAGAAACATTTGCATTGTAGTTTTTAAATTAATCTAGAAGCTACAGCAGTATAATGTTATTTGAGCAGAGCTTTGTAATGGGCCTCATTTTTCAATTCCTGAGTTCAGGAATTCATCAGAGACCTAACTAAAATGGCATATATTTATAGAAAAGTACAATTAAGCCTTTGGCTTTGTGAAATGGATGTTTGTATAAGTTTTTTTTTTAAGAAAAACTATTAAAGAACTGTACTATAATCACACTTAAAGCCATAATGGTTCCTGGAAGGATTATTCCTTATTAAATATACAATTCACATTTTTTCACTAAGCTGTATATGGGAATTTGATAGACATCTCTATAAAGAAAAACATGGCAAATAAAAATATTGGACAAATGTCCCTGTATCTAATTTCTGATTATGTTAATCTAGCATAACAATTGCCCTTCCTGGTTAATATGCCAGTGGTATTAACATAACCAAGTTGTCCATGTAGTTTATTTGTTCACTATAATGTATCATATTCTATGGCTCCACATTCAGATCTTTAAATTCTATTTCTACTTCTTTTTCATGTGATTGTTTTAATATCCATGAACTGAGCTTTCATTATCAGATTCAGTTAGTTAATTGAGTGTATACCCACTTCCATAGATTACTCCCAATATGCCTCTATTTAACCCCGCTCCCATTGATTTTTGAAATTAGATATAGCAGCAGGATGCCTGACCCATACCTATAAGTGTAATGTTGTGTTGTTATTTGTATTGGTTTTAAGGTTACAATATTCATTCGGCTTCCAAGCTTCAGTAACTCCTGTCCTCCGATCATCACTGAGGTAAAGTCCTACAAACTGTTGATTAACTTGGAGATGTTCAAACAACATGTCCAAGAATTGAAGAATGGGAACTATACTACATTGCCCAACAGGACTAAGACTGTTCCATTACAGCTTTCTGCAGATCTTTTATCACCCGTTCTGCCATCAAGGAGAATGTGGAACAGGATTTTCTTAGGCCTGATCAACAAATCCAGCAGAATGAGGTAGTAGAATTCTAGAGCCACTTTACAGTGAAGGTGGTAATTGAGTGTGTGTCGTTATCTCCTGCACTGAGCAGGGGGTTGGATGTGAAGGCCTTATAGGCCCTTTCCAAATCAATTATTCTATGATTTTATACTCACCCAGAAGCAAAATCAAAGGTGGTAATGGACCGAATACATCTCACTGGCCTATACCTGTTCAAATGGTTTCTCATTTCAGTGAGAAATGAGTACCACAGTTTTCTAAATCCATAGTTTTAGAGCATAGTTTTCAACAAAAGGTAAAAAATATCAAAAGTAGGCTGGCCATATTTCAGGGTGCCAACTAATGTCTTAAGGAATTGCTATGGTTCCTTCGGTCTCTAGTCAGGGAAAGCAGCATTGGAGGAGGAAAAGTTTGATTTTATTGCTCCCTTGCCTCTGGTCTCCTTTTCTATCCTCTGCTGCTGCCAGGGCCCACTTGCTCAGCATCTGTATATGTGTTGCACACTTAGGTCAATATCCTGTTCCATAATTACATAGCACAGCAGCAACTGCTGGAGCTTCTATGGTGATCTGACAAAGTGTCAGTTGTGTGCCTATCCTGGGTGACTGTGTGGTATCTGATTAGGTCACTACTGCAACTTCCACAGTTGGAACATCACACAAGTGTAAATATGGAACAGGGTACTAGCCACTGTATTTGTTTAAGAAGCAGTACAGTGTATCCACACTGTCTGCCTTGCTCTGTCATGCATTCATGCATACATGATATTTTGCAGTGGTTAAGCGAGAACTGCTCCCTGTGGCATCTCAAGGGCCCACTTACTGATCTTAGGTTTTGGCCCTGAAATCTTAGAGAATGAGTACCTGGTGATCTGGCAATCATAGCAAAACCAAAGCTAATTATGGCAACATGAATCTAGTAGTGCTACATTAAAAAAAACATGTTTGTCACAAGTTGTATTTTGTGGATTTTCTGGTCCATGAGAAACTAATTGTATTATACTTGACAAAGAAATATGAGAAGGTTTTTTATTAACACTTCAGTACTTTAAGTTTTCACTTACCTGTAAAATGATGCCATGAGAGGTTTTTAAAGAAAAGTTTTCAAAACTTATTTTTCAGCATTTCCAAATGTTTTTGAAACATTTTGAGAGGAAAGCCTTACTTTTGACTGTTTATAATTATTCATCAAACTGCTGCAACCACGTTAATGTGCTTTGGGATAACAGCTTCTTAATGGCGATTAAAAAGCCTCATCCGGGTGCCTATTGTTTCAGCAATTCTATTGAGGAGTGGAGCAAATTAACATCAGCGGCATTTACATAGATCAGTTTTTAAAAAAAGCTGCAGCAAAAGCAGCCTGTGTTGAGATTCATAATAAACCCACAATATATTTGCTATTTGTACTTCCTGCTCCACAATTGAGAGGGTCCCTAAAGACAAAACCGGCTGAAGATTGGTCCGACAACTCTATAAGGAAAGTCTCAAGACTCTTGTCAACCAAGCTGTCTAAATTACTTAAAGAGGGCTCCACGGGATTTAAAGGGGACAAACGACATGACAAACAATTATATTCTAACACACTATTTATAACAATGCCCTTTCAGATTATTGTTCCACCCAGACTGACACATCACTGTAATCCAAGGGATGAATCTAGGGACTTACAAGTTAGATCATGCACAGCTTGTAGGCATTAAAAAAACAAAATAGAAATAAAGAGCTGACATTCAGGAAATATAGAGCATCTCAAGGATAAATTCTGCTGGGATGAGCTTAATTTATCAATGTCAATAACAACGGTGAACACATCGCAAGAATGCATGCATATTAATTGAAAATAATTCAGATTAAATCACTGCAGTTTGACATTTTGAGATAGGCACTTTATCTTTTCAAGAAAGAGAGCACTATAAAATCTTTAATCTGAAAACACATCTTAATTGCATGTTATCACCTCCTAATTGCTTCTATATTATATTAAACATTTTGCTAATTACTAGCCTGATCATGGTGTAAATAGCTGCAGGCTAGGGTTTTACATCCAGCTGCAGACAACTGGGCACAATAAGGCCCAGAATAAGACTTGATGATTTGGTGTTGAATCATGGCTTACAATCATTATCTGCAGCTATCACATTCCCTCTTAAGTTCCCTTGTGAGATAAAAAAGGAGGAAGCAATCATGTAGATCATAACTGCAGTTGCACTGAGGGTGATTTAAATTTCATTGATATTTTTACACTTCTTTTCCCGTAGCCCCAAGAAAGAATGTTGCCTACCTCCGGCTTCCATAATCTTTTGCTAGGATACCTAGACTCAAAGTCAGGTTTCTAGCAGTGTGTTCTAAAATAGACATCCAAAGATTAAGTCAACATCTGATCTGAAGAAATAATAATCAGAAAGCATTATAGCTCTGATGACCAGGAAGTGTGGACAGTGTGTCATGAAATTTGCGCACCTTGGAAGTAAATTGTTGAAAATAATGATTTACTTCAATTTACAATAACTAAAATATAACTAAGTTATATTGTGAGGGTAACTAAACAGGAAAGATTACATTTTGCAGTGTAATTATTCCAACTGTTAAATTATTTCTATAGCTACAGGGCATCTCTGGCTTCATTACTCAGATGTATTTTATACTACAGACCAGCAGCTTGTAACATTCTGATGTTTTAAAAACATCAGTGTCTATCATATTTGAATGATGAGAAATCAGAGTTGTTGTTGTTTTTAATCCAACTATCACATGCACTTCTTTAGAGTCCTGTAGTGGTATGGCCAAGATCTTATTGAATTCAATTCTCCAAAAAAGCTCCCAGGGTTCTGAATATGACATATTGTGCTTTTGTATCCATGATAAATGTCAGGAAATGCAGAACAGCATACAAACGTGTAAGCTACTATGCTTCTGTGGCAGGCAAACAAGTCCAATCACTTACTCAATAGGAGTTGCACAAGTATATAGGATCATCTACTGTAACTATAACTTACATTAACTTTCCACACACTTCTAGCTGGGATTTTGTCTAAATAGGATTTCTTTCACCATGATGGAGGAGGAGGAGGAGGAAGAAGGAAGGAAGGAAGGGGAAGAAAAGGCTCAGCCAGTATCATGTTGGAATTGGGAGGTTTGTGAAGCTCTGAAACTGAAATCTCTAAACTACAAAGACTCATCCAAGAAATATTATGCGGGACTAGAAACTGCTGGGGCATTAACATAATGAATCCCCAGCTATGTTCATCCTGTATATATGTGTGAATCAAGGTTAGCAACCCTCTAGGACAGTGATGGTGAACCTATGATACGCGTGCCACAGCTGGCACGCAAAGCCCTTTCTTCTGGCATGCGGCAAACTTTTTGAAGTGGCTGCAGCTGGGATTCCCCCCTTCTCTTCCTGTTCTGGGTCCTTTAACTTCCTGTCTGTCCCCATGACTCCCCCTTTAATTTCCTATCCGTCCCCATGATTCCCCCTGAAACTGCCACTTCCTGTTCCGGTTCTGGTCTTCCAGGCGGCACAGCAGCCAGTGGTTCCTTTCCCACCCCCTCATTTTGGGCACAAGAGCCAAAAAAGGTTTGCCTCCACTGCTCGAGGACATCCTGCATCTAGTTCTGCAGCTCCCCACACCTTGGTGGGCTGCACTGCATTCCGCCTCTCTGAACATCCCCCCCCCCCAATGCCTTTTAAATGACACAACATGTCCTATAAGGGATGGTTTGCCAGTGGAGTCTAATTTTGCTACCTCCATCACTGGGTATTTATTCATTTCAGAAAATGTCTTTTTTAAGGAAAAGTAAATAAAAAAAAGAAAAAAAGGAAATTAGGCAATCACTCCCACTTTCTTAAAAAACTCTTTCTGGCCAAAAATACAGAAGCAGGAGGAAATTTGTATTTAAATGCCAAATCTACACAGTTTTTGTCATTTCAGACTTTTTTTCCCTCGGGTTGAAGAGGACCTGGGGCATATTGGTTTCCCATGAGCCACAAACAGCCTATTCATCATGTAGATAAAGTGCATAGTACAAGAGGTTACATATCCAGTGATTTTATATGAAGGAATCCAAATTATAAGTGGACATCTGTATTCTTTCAGGTTTTGGGAGCTTTGCAGTGTGACAGCATAACAATAAAATGAAGCAGGCTATTACAGATTTCAGTGGCATATGTCTGACCAGAGATTAAAAACGGGTTGCTCATCTCACTGTTTTGACTTATGTTCAGACAGCCTCATTCCATGCAGGTTTTCTTAGATCTGTTCAATGGGACACACGTACAAATAGGCAGGAATAAGACTGAAATTCCAGTCTACAATTCTGATGGATAGAACATATATTCAACCTGAACACAAAACCTTTAAAAGTAAGTGTGTGCATGTGGACTGTGGTGTCAAACATTTACTTACCTTTTACCTAAATTAGTTGGAATTTGTAATCAGTTTCTGGTGAGGCAACGACTGTGCATTTTATATCAGTAGCTTTTGTGCTAGGTAAGGATAAGATTTCTGAATTTTTTGGACCACATATACCATAATTTTCCTTTCTAGAATTTCTACCTATCTTATAAAAACTTAAATGTGGCTCACCTGTAATTGAAAGGCTTTGACGGTCTAGATTGAAAGGCTTTAAAGGCTTGAAAGAGCCTAGTGGCACAGTTTTTAAACTGCTGTACTGCAGCCAAAACTGTGCTCACGACCTGGGGTTCAATCCCAGGTAGCCGGCTCAAGGTTGACTCAACCTTCTATCCTTCAGAGGTCAGTAAAATGAGTACCCAGCTCGCTGGGGGGGGGGCAATGTGTAGCCTGCATAATTAACTTGTAAACTGCCCAGACACTGTTTGAAGCGCTATGGGGTGGTATATAAGCAGCACGCTTTAGATTGAAAGGCTTTAACAGTCAGCTAGGCTGAGCTCTACTCAAGCTTCCTATTCCTGTTTCAGTGCTAGCTGGGAGCTTTCTTTCTCAGCAGCAAGCTTGGGCAGAGCTCAGACTAAGCCCCAAAGCATGTCAGTTTAGGTCTTTCTCCAAGAACATCACATTTAAGTGACTATAAGGTAGTTAGAAATCCCAGATTGCAGAATTAGGGTACTTGTAGACCAGGAAAAAAAATTTAAAAATCCCATCCTTAGTGTTAGGTATCTTTTAAAGATGATTGGAAGAGAGAACTAATCTCCCCACTTCTGCCTTATCTTCCACAAACTGTAGCATGCTATAGTTTTTATTTTAAGGACACAGAGACATTTGAAACTGTACACCAATTTAGTTTTTATGAACATCAATGGCACAACACACCTAAATAAACGCCAAAGAATAAAAACACAGAAAGGTGGCCCAGAACCAGGTATGTATAGCTAGGATTGTAGAAGGAGACTTGCTTAGTGTCTTCTCCTTATAGCAGACCCTCCAGCATCTTGAAAATACTATCCAGAGGGTTATGAGGTCCTCCTGAATGGCCAAACTTGTTTGGGATCCCCAGTGGAGGGACCTTCCATGATTTCTCTTCATGCTAGATTCTGCACCCTACTGTGACATAGAGAGTATGTTATTACACAGAAATACAGAGATCTAAGCATATTGGGCATTGAATTTAGATCAAATGCCAACTAGAGATAACACAACAGAGTGTCACGTGGCCAGCGCGGCTATACACGGAATGCTGTCTACCTTCCCACCAAGGTGGTACCTATTTATCTACTCGTATTTGCATGCTTTCGAACTGCTAGGTTGGCGAGGAGCTAGGACAAAGCGATGGGAGCTCACTCCATCGCGTGGATTCGACTGCTGGTCTTCTGACCCTGCAGCACACAAAGGCTTCTGTGGTTTAGCCCACAGCGCCACCACGTCCCTTTCAAAGTGACATACAACAGCTTTAAAAATGCATACATTTAGAAGTCACAACATGTTAAAACATAGATGTCCACCTCGACTCCTTAACATCATCACGTCCTTTCATGAGGAAATGAATGGCACTGTAGTTTTTGATGGCTCAACATCAGATCCCTTTGACATCTGAACGGAGTGAAACAGGGCTGTGTTCTCGTGCCCACTCTGATTGGGATCTTTTTTGCTGTCATGCTGAAGCACGCCTTTGGAACTGCAACAGAAGGTGTCTATCTCCGGACTAGATCAGATGGAAAGCTCTTTAATCTCTCTTGATGGCTAACGGGTGTTGATATTTGATGCACTGTTCTATGATATTTCTTAAGATAAAGATTTCCTTGCTGCAGGACTTTACATAGCAGTATCTGGCTTGTTCATCTCTCAGGCATTGATCAAGGGCACTTCAGATTCGCATAACCTCCCAACCACCACTGAACTAGCCAGGGAAAATATTCCAAAAGATCTCCTGTATGGAGAAATATATAAAAAGGTAAAGATTCCCCTTGACAATTGTCCAGTCGTGTTGGACTCTAGGGCGTGGTGCTCATCCCCATTTCCAAGGCATAGAGCCAGTGTTTGTCCATGGACAGTTTCCATGGTCACGAGGCCAGTGCGACTAGACATGGAACACCATTACCTTCCCGCCGTAGTGGTACCTATTTATCTATTCGCATTTTTACATGCCTTCAAAGTGCTAGGTTCACAGGAGTAGGGGATATATAGTGACCTTTAAATCTCCCCTGTCTTGAAAAAGTCCATTACTACCTGTTTATGGCAGTGATGGGCTTTTTCAAGACAGGAGAGATTTCTGTGTGATCATCAAAAGTTTTTAAAAGCCACAAGCAATCCAGTGGTGCTTCGAGAGTGGAAGGATCAGCTGACAGATTGCTGTTGTGGCCCAAAGGGTACATAAATGTGCTCTTTAGTCCTCACATTCTTTGCAGAGGGTCCTTCTGTGTTTCCTGACCAAAATGAAACAGGGAAGGAAGGAAGGAAGGAAGGAAGGAAGGAAGGAAGGAAGGAAGGAAGGAAGGAAGGAAGGAAGGAAGGAAGGAAGGAAGGAAGGAAGGAAGGAAGGAAGGAAGGAAGGAAGGAAGGAAGGAATCCTTAGCACCTATTGAAAGTAGTGCTGTGCTAATTATTCTATATGAAGTTATGGCAGGAGCATTCATGAAGAGGGTTTCTGAAAGACACATTTTTTGAAGTGCATTTTCTGGACATTTTTTGAAGTGACTTTGGGAGCAAGAAGAGCAACATGTTTCAACACACCATCTTTTCTGGTGAGGACAGCAGTGTCCTTTCTTCAAAAGTAAAATTTGGAGCAAAAAATACCTCAGGACAATTCATATAATTAAGGTTAGTGGCTACACACTCCTCATTCTATTAAGCTTTCAGAGATAACATGTAGATACCATGTTCTAAGGAAATTTCAGAGAGGGTTTCAGCCCAGCACTCATTAAAATCCATGCTATAGTCTTTTGCTAAAGTATTTTTTATGTTATCTGATCGAATTTAAATCACTTATCACAATAAATAGTAACTCATGATCCAAAGGCTACTGAAACATTAAAGCATGGCCCATTAACTCGTATGAAAAGTATCTAAAAATTTATGTAGTATTTAAACAATAATATAAATTATATTAAGTATGTGCAACAACGGAGGCTAATGTCTGCTGAACAGAAAGAATTTTCCCTTAGAGAGCTGTGATTAGTTCATTTTTACTAATGAAACTTTCATTATGCCCAGAAGTTCCCCCACCCCTTCGTTATGAAGCTGTTTATGATTATTTTAGAAACTTGTGAGCTAATGGCCATTAAGTTTGGAAATCCATCTTTTGAATTGAGCAGAACTGTCACCTAGAAAACACAGTGTAGGCATAAGTAAGCAAAAACTGCTTGTTCCATTCACGAAAATCAATAGCACGTTTGTCTCTTTTGGACAACTGAGATGGAGACCCCTATTAAGAGGAGTAATTGGCTGACTGGGACAAGTTGTGAAAGGCCCAGGTGTCATTGTAAACTAGTTAGTGGCAACTTCTTCTCATGCATGACTAGTGGTAAAGAATACAAAATGTTTGAGTTCATTCCAAGAAGAGGACAATGAAGCAACGACTGAGATAAGGCACTATGATACATGGAAATCCTCATGCTATTTAGGACGCATTAGTTGAATGGGTCTGTGCTTGACTGGTTACCTGTTTTGATGGCGAGATGACTATCCAACCAGAACTCCCTATGTCTATATAAGGCTAATTATTTGATTGGCAGGCACATTTGTATCCACAATGAACTTAGGGAAATCAGAGATTGAAAACATTACATTGTGAAAGATTTCCTCCAAAACAATATTTTCCCCTCAGATTTCAGTATGACTTGTAAAAAGAAGAGTGAAGTGTATTATTCTTGTTCTCCACACATTCATCCAATACAGGCATGATGACTGTTCTCAACCCTACATCACCTTATCCAGACATCTGCAACTTTAGCACAGTCCTTCAAACGTGAGTTTACACATATGAAACCAGTATAGTATATATGTGTAGACTCTCTGTTATCTCTTCACTCTCAACTTTATGATAATGTGTTTTAACAACAAAAGACATTCTTCTTGTGTGGGGGATCTCAGAAAGAAAAATTCTAGTTGATCATTCAACTGTCTTGGATACTCCCTCATATACCCATCGAGTGCCTTAAGTGAAACTGAGGACCTGGTCACATGAGGGAAATGTTCTATAGTTATCTTCATAGTTTGTTGCTTTTTTTCCTGGTCACATGACACACAGTCAAGATCAAGACATTTTCCCAGCCAGCGGGTGTAACTGCGGAAAATTTCCCCATCATCAGGAGGGTTGTGTCATTTTGTACCTTTGTTGTACTGTTGCATTCCTTACTGGGATGGCCTGTGTGCACTTTTCAGAATCGAAGCCAGGAAGGTGGCTGCCATTATTGTGGCACGTACATGATATTTTCTACTTTTAGTGCTCAATATTGTACATCAATACATTGGTAAAAGTATGTCACCAAGGGACCGCCACCATTATATTACTGGTAAGTAATAATTTTTTAAAAATTTCAGTGGGAAGATACATTTAATCATTGTGAGAATAGGCAGGCACTGCAAACTCATTGTACTTGCAGTGATCCTAGTATTCATGTTCAAGCATTTGTTATTACAATCACCCTAGCCACATCTCCAAAGAAAGGCTCAAAAGGCTGATAATGTTGTTGATCCATATGAATAAATCAGTTTTGGCAATTGTCATTTCCACCAAAAGTGGACCTTTTGAAAAACTAATAGGTTTTGATCCACTATTGACATGGTATTTTCCCTCTGACAGTTGCAGAAGAAATGCAGGGAACAACAACAGCCACTCTTTGTGGCCTTCATAGATCTTACTTACAAAGGCCTTTGATCTGGTTAGCAGGGATGGCCTTTTTAAAATCCTTCCCAAGAGTAGATGTCCTCCTCTACTCCTTAACATCATCCGGTCCTTTCATGAGGAAATGAAGGGTCCTGTAGTTTTTGATGGCTCAACATCAATAAAAAAACTTTTGATAGTGTCCACCAAGAGTCCTTTTGGCAGATCCTTCATCTAAACAATGTACCAGCAATCTTCATTACCATTTTTAAGAACTCATGTCACAATCTAGCTGCTCTCTTAAGATCAAGAATAGCCATATGGAGTTCTTCGAGATTACAGTACCACCGGGGTCAAACAAGGCTGTCTCTTGTCCTCACTCCTCTTCCTTGTGGCCCTTGACCATGTCATGCAGTGAACTGGAGTATGCACTGGGACAGGCATCCACTGGACTGACCAAAGTTACCTTGGTGACTTGGATGTTGCTGATGACATTGCCTTGCTTGAGGAAAATGAATTGAAATGGCGGCATACCATGACTGTTCTAGAGGAAGAGGCAAACAAAGTTGGCCTCAGGATAAGTGTCAAGAAATCAAAGATCGAGCATGTGAACTCCACAGCCCCAACATGGGGGACTCTACTCAGGCAGCAACAGTTGGAGGAAGTGGAGAGATTCACTTCTCTGGGTAGTATGATTGCCCAGAATGGAGATGCAGAGGTGCATGTTAAGTGCCACATTGGGAAAGTGATAGCCATTTTTCAAAAGATGAACAAGTTCTGATCCTCGCTGTCCACGTAATTGAAGATTAAGTTCCGTCTGTTTCCCCAATAGCTATTTATGCCCTTGAGACTTGGAATGTGTCTGCAAGTGTCAACAAAAGGCTTGACATCTTCTAAAAGAGGTGCCTCCACCGAAGAACCCTAAAGATAGGCTATTTCAACAACATCACAAAGAGGTGCTGCAAAGGAGTGGGTCATATAAACTCCATAACATTGTTGCATGTAGAAAACTCCAACTGGCTGGTCATATCTTTCTTATAGAGAACAATTGGATCCCTAATGTAGCAATGAGTTGTATATCCCATGGAACCGAACAACAATGAGAACACTCTCGAATAACATGGAGAAGAACATTGATGCAAGACCTGAAGGCACTATATATTACATGGGAGGATGCTAAAACACTTGCACAAAATCAAATGAGCTGGAGAATTCTTACTTTCTGATATACTACATAGCATGTAAGTGGATCATCATCGTATTATACATATGCATAGCAGAAGTACACGAGGTCATACAAAACAACACTTTTTCTAGTTTGACCATAAGATCTGGTCCTCGTTAGAGTTTCCACTGCCACATATTGCATGACATAAAATGTTCAGACAGCCTTCAAGGATATACCATGCATCTTTCAAAATGATCTGGGAACTTCAGCTGGAGCAAATTATTGTTGTGACAGTTTAAACTGGAACCAAGCATTATGTCTGGATTGCACCTTTCATAATTTCAACACCATAAGAACATAAAAAGGCTATATTGTGAAGGTATTCTGGTCACATCACACTGTACCCAGCCAAACACTATGGAAAGCTCACAGACAGGGCTTAGAATACAATACTACCCTCCAGATAGGTTTCCCCAGCAACTTATTCTAGAAATAATATAATTTATTCAAAAGATGCATAATTTTACCCACCTCACTCATGTTTCTTTTAATGTAAGTAACTAGAAATGTTGTTATCTTTTCTGCATAGAGGAGTTTGATGCAGCTTCTCCACCTCTGCAATATCCTTTTTAAACTTAATGACTAAAAAGAGCAGAGATTATAATTTACCAGTATGTAACTTCCAGGTTCACCCCTTCCAACCAGTTTTTAAAAACTGCCATTTTATTGGCCACTCTTCAGTTTTCCAGCATACAGGCAGATCTTAAAGACATGTTACATATTCTTGTTACAAGGTCAACGATCTTGTATTTGAGTCTTTCATGAATTCTTGAATGGATACCCATTTGAACCTCGCAATTTGTCGAGAGCATTTATGTTTCTATTGCTTGTTATTACTGTTTGCTCAGCACTTCAGACTTTGTTCCTGAAAATCCGAAACCATTTAGACACAGATATGTATACTATGTCTACTCTAATAAAGAGAGCTGAAAATAATGTAGCCTCTGAATTTCCTTATCCTTTAGTAGTCTTTTTAAACTCCAGGGTCACCCAGTGGTCCAGCTGCATTGCTAGCCTGTTTCTTGATCTTTGTGTATTTTTTAAAAAAAAATCTTTGTTTTTAATAACACGTTCCTCTAAAACCTTTTGGCACTCTTTCTTGTGGTTTAAATTAAGTGTCCAGCATTTTAGAAAGATTTAACCCTCCAAACTTTCTCTGTCAATTTCCCTTGTAACCATTTTTCTCATTTTAAATACCATTTAGATACCATTTTTATTCTCTCATTATATCTTCTAAAGTCAGATGCAACTGTGTTAGAGTTCCTTGTAACTTACCCACTTACATACAGTATAAAGTAAATCAAAATGCTGACAGATCTGTGGCTACTGTTTCCAGTTGGTTCCATCACATTCACATCTTGCATTAATTTCTTTCCAGAACAAATTCAAATCTGGGCTGGTTTTTGGCCTTTTCAGATCTAAATGGTTTGAGACCCTGATAAACCCTCCATATATGCTTAAGACCATCAACAGAATATGCTTGAGACCATCAAAAGAAGCTTATATTTGAGCCCGCCCCCCTTCATCTGTGGAACAGAGAGTGGCAAGAAAAAAAAGAGAGCTTTTCAGTGGTGCCACTAAGGCTGGAATGCTGGGAAACTTGTCTGATTTCAATGTAGTTATACTGCCAGAGTCACTTCTGTTTTCTAAGGCATGCAATGAATTTAAGCACAATTAGAGTGCAATTCTGTGCATATGTACTCAGAAGTACCACTGGGTTCAACTATATTTAATTCTAAGTGTGCTAAATCTAGGGCAACCTGTATTGTATCTGTATTTTGTTCTGTTGTGACATTTCTGTTTAAATTTTATGTTCTGCTGAATGTTATTGATTTGTGACCTTACTGTACTATTATTAATTTTAAAGTAATTCATACTATGTCTGCATGGTATATTTTATGAGGGTTGGATTTAAACTTAGTCATGCTTAAAGTAAACCCACTGAACACACTGACTTAAAGTAAATCCACTGAACACATCAGTTAATCATGATGGGCTTGCCTTGCTGATGTCAATTAGTCTATTCTAAGGAGTTGCTGGATCTAGCCAGCTGTCTTTGATCAACATGTTTAATGTAATCTGCTACTGTCTCATGGATAAAATTCACAGGGAAATTTATCCAGACAGTCTCCATCAAAATAAGCTGCACAGGAGCATAGTATACTTCCTTCAAGGTCACGAACCAACCATCTGGAGAAGCAGGATAACTGTAAGACAACTGTGATTGTTCTATGAAGTACAGCTAATGCACATATAGGCAAATGTTCCTCTCCACCACTTTCAGCCATGTGGCTTGTGTCTGTCTTGCTAGAGGGCAGAACTCTCTAGATGCTGGCCATAAAGCTAAAGCATAAGGAATAATCACAGTACTGTGCAAAAGCACATTACTTCAAGAGCAGTTGCACTCTTGTGCAGCTATTGCTCAGTTTAAAGGCGCTTGCAGACTATCTGGTGGATTTTACATTTTTATTCCCAAATCCACTGGAACCTCAGAATAAATGAATTGGTTTTCAGCCACTCCAAAGCCATTACTGTATGCTAATAGCTAACCTGAAAGGCCAACATTGTCCTTGTAAGCCTTCCAGTTGGAGAGGCCACCTGTTTCAATTTCATTCACCTATTGTCCAATCCCTAATTTACATGGTAGCATTAAATTACAGAAAAAAGCAGAGGTGTATAAATACTGTACACTTTGGGGCTTGTTATCTCCTAAGCAAGCCCAGGGAAGGATTAACACAATTCTAAAGAGAGCCTAGTGCTCGGTGTTGACAAGGAAGAATTTCCGGATAGCAAGTTTCTTAATAGCAACCGGCACGTCTCGATGCATTTTACCTAGCCATATGCTGGTGCTTATGAAATCTGGAGCTCCTCACTTCACACAATATAGAATACCTAACTAATTTTGAAAATCCTTCCTTAAAAACCTAATTGAAGGGAAAACCCTCTCAACCATACAAAAGGCATTATTGCCGGAGATTAAACTGCTTGATGCTATGTATTGTTCTAGTGGTTCTCAGGAGGGAATATTAATTGAGATGTTCCATGGATTACAGTGTGTGTTCCAGAGTGGTTCACATGTTTCTTGGTGGTCTTTTTTTCCAACAGGAACGGCACAAATGAGGGGCATAAGATAGATCATTTGAAACCTGACTAGTTAAGGCATTGTTCTCCTTTACACAAAAAGGTAATGCTTGGTTGGTTTGCTTTATTTCTCCCTTGTTCTGGTTTGGGTTCCCCCCCCTCTTCCCCCCACCTTCCCCACTCTCCCTAATCTCTGCCATTTCCTCTGTGAGTCAGCAGCAGCTGGGCCCAGTAAGACCACAGGAATTGACTCTTGGTAAAGAGCTCTAATGGAGCTATTACTCAAGTTCAAATCTTTGTAAACCCTCTCAGACTCCTGAGCCACATGGATATTGAGCAGACAAGTCTGCATAGTTTTCTTAAGTTTTAAGCATGTCTTTATCCAATAGGTAGTTAATTAGATAGAGGCAAAGGCATATGTACCCTTCAAATTGATGGTGAGATGCTACTTGGATTTACACTGAATAAGAGTAATAACAAAAACATACATGGTAGCTTTAAGTATAACAAATTTATAATCCTATTTGCTTTCATGAGTGCACAACATACTTCTTCACTCGCGTGAAGTTTCACAATTCCAGTTATACAAACATAGAATCCTAAAAATGTGTTACACATGTGAATGTGTGCACATACACACATGCATTAGAGTACATAAGGCTGGGGACATGAACAGGACACATGCTTGGAAATGGGATACAAGGAGTGAGGTGAGGGCAAATTTACATGCAGAATTATTAACAGTGACAATTGCACTAAAAGAAACACCCTGACACTAAATCTTAAAGGTGACTCACAACTCTCTGTTGTTTTGATGTATTGGACTAATGTGGCTGCCTTGGTAATTGCTAATCCGAATAGCTGCAAGCTGACTTTCCAGCTTGGAAAATCCAGTGTGGTGTATGCTGTCTTCTGTTTTCCCAAGAGCCACTCAAAATGCTACCTATGGCAAAAGAAAAGATGTTGCCTCTCCTTCCCGTATCTATGGGTAGCTATGCACAGGTCTGCCTGTTGCTCACAGGACAGTTCCTTCCACATCCTTGTAGGGCAGGAGACTCATTTATGAAGTGTAATTATGTGGCACACACCATTCTGTCATCCAATAGAAAATAATGGCTTGTCGTTGCTGCTGCCTCCAAGGCAGTTGCCTCATTCTGCCTACTAGCAGGGCCAACACTAGTGTACACAGTTGAAATTTCCCATCTTGTCCTCTCCTCTCCAGCACCAGACACTGCCCCCAAATCTGCTGTAGACAGCCTAGTCAAACATGTAGAGCCAGTCTGGGGGGAATGCAGGGCCCTATAGTGTGCAGCAAAAATCCATTCAACTGGCCAATGTTATTCTTTAGGCAGACAGCAAAGTAGGATCACCATGACGGGTATTTTATTTGGAGCACCAAAAGGGTACAAAAATATGCTGCTCAAAAGACAAAATGTTGCTGTTGGTATTTGCCTTTGTAGGGCTGGAAATTCACTCAACTGAGTACATATATTTCTCTAGTCCCTCTTCTCCAAGTAAAAGACAAGACAGAAAATAGGTGGACTCAGTGTGGAATGCATTGAAAGTCAGGTGTCTCTTCCCATTCCTCCATGCTCATCTCATGTATACTAATCTTATGTGATTAAAGTTCGACCAACAGGCAGTGAATACCAGGTTCTCAAAATCACAAGTCCCAACTGTGCTGGACAGACATTTGGACACAACCCTGAATGGCAGGGGTATCAACATTGGGAGGGCTGGTCTTCATGAGTCCTGCAATTAAATATATACATAGGCTAGATATCATGGTGGTAAGAAATTTCTGAAAATTTCTGAAAACCTGACTGATTTTTTTACATGAGTAACAGCATACTCAAAGCATGTTCACAAATGTATAAGGTCCTTTCAGGTCACCCTGAATGCTATTTTCTTTAGTCCAAGATAGGACATAAGTCAAACTCTATGTTGCGTTCCATCATGTCGTGTCCAACTTATAACAGCCCGAATAGGGGTTTCAAATTAAGTTTTTCTTGTATTAGCACCAGCTAACGACACCCATCAATCACAGTGACAGATAATCTCTCCTCCTTATCACAACAATACACCCACAACAAGACACACTAATCACCCATCTACTGAAAAGGACAAAAGCCTATCTCACAGCCATAAATACTCCACTCCCAAGCAAACTACACCAGAGTACAGAGTGCTATCCTCTGAAGATGCCGGACACAGAGACTGGTAAAACATTAGGAAGAACAACCTTCAGAATACGGCCAAAGAGCCCGAAAAACCCACAACAACCATAAGTTTTTCTTCTTTAGTTTGGTGTTGTTTTCTCAGTTTGATAGCTCTTGTGATTTCATCAACATCAAAATGAAGAAGAAAAACAGCCACCCACAAATAAAGTATTTCTGCCTTACATCAAAGGGGTCATGGACCGCATCAGGAAACTTTTGAAAAAAAACACAACCTACAAACAGTATTCAAGGCCACCACAAAAATAAAACAAATATTACAGTCAGCAAAGGACAAAAGGGACCCCGTCACCATTGCAGGAGTATACCAGATACAGCACAATTGGCAGCTGGAAAGGTGTAGATCTTCCTGATATGAGGGTATATGCCTCTTCCAGTCCTTTTTTCCCCAGGCAGAAGGAAACACGATAAGGCAGGAAAAAATCAAGAAAGGACACTTGGTCGTGAAAAAAATACAAATATGATAAAGCAGGTGCAACACACAATAGGTATGGACATTGTACACACAGCCAAGTCACTCTTTCCCATTCTTCTGTCCCTGCATATGCCAATCCCATGTGACCCAGACTTAACCAGTAAAGCCACAGGGGCCAACATTGCTAGTTACAGTCCCCCCACTACTGCCAGTTCTCACAGTGTCCCGCACAAATGCTGTATCAGGGTAGATCTTTGACTACATGGTCTGTTGACATTTTCTCTTTAGACTTCCAAGAGTTGTGGTCCAGAAACATTTTCAAACAATGCATAAGGGCTTTATGTGAAATTGGAAAATAGTAGGCAACTGCCAATCACCCATGCCAGATGGGGATGCCAGGTAGGACCACTTATATTGTAGCACAACTTGGTGTCTTGCCAACACCTACTCAAACTAGAGCTGGCCTTGAATGGAAAATAACAGGAATGACCGATACTGCATTGATTCTAAGTATATCGAGATGTTTGTTTGTTTGTGAGCATTGCATAAGATTCACATCAAGCAGGTCTTTGTGGATTGATGTGAGACTCAATAGATGCCACGTCCTGCCTATATTCTTGTCTAAGGTCACCTTCTATTTGCAGAGCACTTAAAACATTATCATGAATATTTATTGTGGCATCAACAACAGAGCAGCTGCAAATTGTTCCAAACATTTCTTAAGAACAAGAAACATATTTCTGCTCTAAAACAAATAAATATCTTTGAACAGGGAGGGAAATGGAAGCCCTTTTGGTTGAACTCAGCATCTTCTGCGTCTGAAAGTTGGAAGATAGTCAGATGTCTTCCACTTCTGTAAGACTAATAAAGCATTATATGGATAAAAGCTTACTCATATGCGGAAAATACAAAGTTCACCAACTGAGAAATCATCCTAGAACAAAACAAAACAAAAACTAAACAAAAAACAAAAAAACAAAAAAGGGATTAGGTTTAACTGAAATGATGAAAGATTATACAGATGCAATCAAAATGTTATTTAGAAGACTTTGGTCTGTTTGCTCTTCCTGCTAGCATTCAGAACATTATTGTGTTGGGTGGTCTATAAAAATACAGTCACAAGCCGCCAGGTTGATTTGGGCATTCATAAAAAGCCGGCTGAAAGTTCCAAGGGTGTAGTTTACACTGAAATAAGTCTGTACATCTTTAAAATTATAATATCACAGAAAAGAATACATTCAATGTTCTCGATGCACAATGCATTCAATACATTCCACAATACACCCCTATTCATGCTGTATTTTAAATTGCACCATGCCAGCTTTCAAGGATTTGGCAAGAACCATATTTTGGCAGGTGGGGTGTGCCACAGTAATATTTCATGTTCCTCTTTATCTGTCCACTTCTATGCTGCACATTTCCATTTAGGCATTGTGGCCACATAAGAAAAATCCTGCTGGGTCAGACTGATGGTTAGTGGTCACATTTCTTCCGTTTGAAAAGACAACCTTCTATCTGAAAGGAGTCCTCCACTTGAAGGTCTATTCAGTCCAAGTCTGATAGAAAGCTATAAAGGTAAAGGTAAAGGTTCCCCTTGACAATTTTTGTCCAGTCGTGTTCGACTCTAGGGGGCGGTGCTCATCCCCGTTTCCAAGCCATAGAGCCAGCGTTTTGTCCGAAGACAATCTTCCGTGGTCACATGGCCAGTGCAACTTAGACACGGAATGCTATTACCTTCCCACCGAGGTGGTCCCTATTGATGTACTTGCATTTGCATGCTTTCGAACCGCTAGGTTAGCGGGAGCTGGGACAAGCGACGGGTGCTCCCTCCATCGCGTGGATTTGATCTTACGTCTGCTGGTCTTCTGACCCTGCAGCACAGGCTTCTGCGGTTTAGCCCACAGCGCCACCACGTCCCTCACTAGAAAGCTATAAAGAACCATAAAAAGGAGGATGATCAGAGACCTTGAAGTTATCTGTCTACACTAAGCCTTACCAGGTTAGCCAACTGTGCAACAGGCCTACAGGTCATGTGTTTACAACCCTCCCCACTTCACAAGATGCATTGTAATTCTATTTAAATAATCCCAATAACCTATAATGATGCATCTGTTGAATAAATATTAGTATTCACATTCCTCTAACAAACTCTTTACAATATCTGGGCAAGTGAAGGAAAGATAACAAGGACAAATTGTTTGGCTCATTAATTGCAACCAAACAAGAGCGATACCATTGGAACTTCCTCAAGAGGATCTTAAGGGCTCTTTCTTAAGCAAAGATCTTTCCTTATCCTTTTACTGAAATGCACGAAGAAGCTCACATGAAAATGGTATTAGAAGGACCCTATTAGAAGTGAAAACACATCTCTAATTGATCTTTGAAAATAAAGCTTTGGAGTTGCATTGTTAATTTGCCTCAGCTGTGCTTCAGATGTTTCTGGCAGCCGAGCACAGTAAGAATGAAATTATATCAACCTTTTAAAAACAAGAGTACATTTCCAAAACAGAAAAAAGGAGTCTCTCAGTTATTTCATTTCTCTTTGTGTGTTCGGACATGATCCATTTGTGTTTGAAATCTATCTCTTTGTAATATTTTGTCCCAAGGAAAGAAAATATTCAATGCCTGATTATAATACTATTAGCTGACCTAACACACAAAGTGTACTAAGTCATCACACAGGAGAACTCAACATGCTTTTGCTGAAATAGGTGCATTCTTTCCATTTGAAACCATTAGCACAAAGCAATGCCACTGAACAGCAAAAGGCAGGGCTATTTTAATGATAACACATCACACAGTGAGGCGCAGTTCCCCAGTGTTGTTTTAAGCTCTGCAGTTATTATCAAACTATGAAATATGCTGATATTTTGTCTTGGTAAAGCAACAGGAAACATTAAAAGAGAGGAATAATTAACAAACAAACAAACCAGCCCTTACTTTCCCCTTTGCAACGAAGAAGTCATTGCAACTGGACAAAGTTACTCTGCTGAAACTCCCCATAAAATTGCTGAGTCCATCTGAGAGTGCATTTCTGGAGCTCAGAATCTTTTCAATTCAAACCTGGAATTATGAGGGAATATTCCAACTGTATTTATGCTAATGCATGTGTGTGTGTGTGTGTGTTCGTTTTGTGTGTGTGTGTGTGCATGCGCATGTGTGCGTGTGTGTGTGTTCGTTTTGTGTGTGTGTGTGTGTGTACATGTATGTGCAACAGGATTGCTCAAGAAGCTTTTGCTGTCTGAAACAGAGCTGCAGATAACACCTCTCACTCACATGGGTCAAGAGACAGAGTACCTAAAGCTCATGAAGTCAAAGTCTAATAGAGTTTTTAAGGAATGTGAAATACTTAAGGGTAGGTGATGATGTTGCAATCCCTGCTACTCAGAATCTCTTGTGCTCAACTGATTCAAACCTGTTCTACCCCAGTCTGCACCAGGCATACTGTAAAACCAGGGTTGGCTAAGTGACCTGAGTGAGAGTAGTTTTGACTACCATAAAAAGTTGTTCAATCATTCATCTCTCCATCCGAATGTTATTTCCCAGAATTCTGCCTGGGGGGGAATTCTAAATGAATTCTGGGAATTGCAGTCCAAAAGAAACAACACTCTCATGCTTAGGAGAAAATACAGAGCTAGATGGACCATGGATCTGATATGGTATGAGATACTGCCCTAGATACTTTGAATAAGCTACTGAAAATTCAGTGGCTAAAGTCTTGCTCCTCTACTTTCTACCTGAAAAATATATTTGCATATGTAGCATTATGTATGCATCATAGCACTATATATGTAGTAACATTATACTTCAGGAACTGCTAAATCTTTTATTGTCTGTATTATTCTTCTAAAGTAATTTCCAGTAAGGCAAGTAAGATAAACTAGCAATATGTAGTTAGACAACAGATTGAGCTAGACAGGAAAAACATATGAGAGTAAACACAGCAGAAGCACCATATGTAGAGCTAGGTTAGTGCCAATGGAGCTTCTACACCAGATTTGTCAGCATTCACATCCATGTGCAGCCACCTGACCTGTTCAAGACAAGTCTACCATGTGTGCTCCTAATACGTTTGAGTGGCATCTCCAAATGTCATACTGTAGATCTTTTGGCTACAGTGAAAAGGCAGGTATCAGCTTGCTAGGGATAGCTTGGAATGTAGTAGAATAAAGATCAGAGGTAGAAATAGGTTTTATAGAGTAGAACACTTACTGGTAGAACACTTTAAAGAAAAAAAATCCCAGCATTAACTTTTTTTTTTTAGAAGTTTTTGGGTTCTTATTTATTTATTTTATTTATTTATTTGATTTTTACCCCGCCCCTCTAGACCATGTCTACTCTGATTTTGGCATAATTAGCACATGAAAGATAGCTGGAGGTGGCAATGCTTCTAAAGAAACTTATAAATGAATCCACACTTCACAGATATAGCAGTTTGGCATTGCAATAACTGCCTTGGTTCCATCTTCTGGATCCTGGGAATTCGGTGAGGTGCTTGAGTTTCTCTGCTGTGGTTTAAGGAAATGTAGTTTCATTCTAGCTGAAGTTTATAAATACCTCACCAAAGTGTAAACCCCAGGATTGCATAGGATAGAGCCATGGAATAAAACTGCTACTGTATAACTCTGTGGCATAGATAGATACCCATAGAATGTACCTATGTATAGTTAACTGCTATCCTGGGTTTTGATAGAAGCCCACTACAATTCTCTAGTACAATACTCTCAAACATAGAATCAGACAATCAAAGAATAATGAAGTTGGAAGGGGCCTTTAAGATCATTGAGTCCAACCCCCTGCTCAATGCAGGAATACAGTTCAAAGGATATCTACCAGATGATTGTCTAAATCTCTCTTGAACGCCTCCCATATTATAGCACTCACCAGCTATCAAGGTAATTGATTCCACTGCCATATTACTCTTAACAGTTAGGAAAATTTTCCCCGATATTCAACCAAAATCTGGCTGCCTGTAACTTGAACCCATTGTTGCATGCCTTGCACTCTGGGATGATCGAGAAGAGATCCTGCCCCTCCTCTGCATGAAAGCCTTTCAAGTATTTGAAAAGTGTTATTTGATAATTTCCCCTGAACTGTTACTCAGCAGTGAGAGCCAGGTATTTTCATCATATCTTCTCTATGAAGAATAGATGCAGGAACTGTTTCCACTTCTCCCTCTCATAGATGTGGAATTACTCCTATGTGGAATTATTGTATCACAAGTGGACAACCACATAACAAAGGACTTTTGAAACAATGGAGTCTCGGAAGCTCTTAAGAGGTGCACCTGACTTCACGTGGGAGGAAGTTCCAGAACTGAGGTATTGCTATTAAAAAAAACACCCTGTCTCAGGGACTTCTCAACTTCACAGGACGGTGGGACACACAACAGGGCCTCTTTTGAAGATAACGTATTCCGGAAAAGCACAAAAAAGAGGAGGCAGTGTTTTAGATATCTTGACCCCAGAATATTTTAGAGCTTCATAGACCAAAATCAGCACTTTCAATTTAAGTACTCCTCTGGTAAAGTCACCTATACTTTCAGAGCAGATAGTTAAAACATTGGGTTGGGTTCACCCAGTAGAAGACAACTTCATTGTATAAGTATTTGTTTTGGAAACAAAAAGTGACTTGTGTCTTGAAGAATAATTTTAATTAGAGATGTGTTTAATAGTAGTTTTTTAGGGACATGGTGGCGCTGTGGGCTAAACCGCAGAAGCCTGTGCTCCAGGGTCAGAAGACCAGCAGTCGTAAGATTGAATCCACGCAATGGAGTGAGCTCCCATCACTTTGTCCCAGCTCCTCGCCAACCTAGCAATTTGAAAGCATGCAAATGCGAGTAGATAAATAGGTACCATCTCCGTGGAAAGGTAAAATGGCATTCCCTAGTCACGCTGGCCACGTGACAACAGAAACTGTCTTCGGATAGGCGCTGGCTCTACGGCTTGAAAAGCGGGATGAGCGCCGCCCCTAGAGTTGGACACAACTGGACTAAAAATGTCAAGGGAACCTTTACCTTTACCTTTTAATAGTAGTTTTAGACACCACCACCCAGGATTCCTTACTATCTGAGTCATAATCCAAAAGGCAAATATGCACATCTCTAATGTTAATACAGCATGAGTTTTGGTCAACTATAAATCTCTTGGCCAAATGCATGAATGAAGTGAGAGAAATTACACAAAAGATTTTCATGATTTAAGAAATGTGCTATTCTTATACATAACTCTGTTGGTTTTTCTGCCACGGTCCAGCACAACATCCATTTTAGAAATATGTGGGGAAAAACTGTTTCTTTCATTTGCTTCTAATAGGAAACATGGCTATTTTGAAGATAGCACTGAAGGGAAACAAAGCCTTCACATTGCCCCCAGGCTGGATTGTATTATATTGTAAAACTTCTGTTATGTGGCATTATTTTGTCATGTTGGGAATAAAAATGGCCCAGTTGCAAAAGAGGGACAAATCCCCATTGGATATATTCAGATTATTCAAAATAATGAAGAGTATCAGTATCTGCATTCAAAAATCCAAATGGACATCCTCATCCACATTTAATCCCAGTAATGGGCTGGATGAGGGCCAATAAGTAGAAATTCAAAACAAAGGGCTATTGTTAGTGAATGGTTCATCTGCCCAGTAAATGGTATTCAACCTGTGGAGATGCACTGCCTTAGAAGGTTCTGATTTATAGTCTGGAAGTGCTTCTTAACCTACCTTTGTTACTAGAGATACAAATATCCTCTACGACCTGAAGTACCTGTTACCAGCTTTGACTGCCAATCAGCTACAAACCTATCATTGTCATCTGTTCATAGTCATCTGCTTATTGATATCTGTTTAAGCTGCCTCCACTTGAAGAAACATCACAATGAAGAATTTTCCAGGCCTTTGAGATTTCTTGTCTCCAGGTGAGAGCAAGACAAAGACTGCTAATTTTTTTTCTTCTCAAAGTCCCTGTAATTTGTGCATATTGTCTCTGTGCAAAACGAATGTCCTTTCCCCGTAAGAAGCAAATTGCACACATACCTGTCAAGCACAGAACAACTTGCTCTTTAAAAATGATGCAAAAAACCTCCCATATTTTTAATTTTTAGAATTCCGTGCAATGAAACAGCAACCATTATCACTGTATGCAATTAGTGTTATTTGCATTCAAGCATTATTTGCATTATGTGTACAATTTTGCTTGTAATGTCCACACAACACAATTCTCCTTTCATGCTCTTCTGTTGTCATGATATAAAGAAGAATTTTATGGCAAGCAATGATGTATATGGCTGTTGTGGGTTTTCCGGGCTGTTTGGCCATGTTATTAAGGTTTTTCATCCTAACGTTTCACCAGTCTCGGTGGCCGACATCTTCAGAGGACAGGAGTCAGAACTCTGTCTGACTCCTGTCCTCTGAAGATGCTGGCCACAGAGACTGGTGAAACGTTAGGAAGAAAAACCTTAAGAACACAGCCACACAGCCCCGAAAACCCACAACAACCATCAGACCCCAGCCATGAAAGCTTTCAAGAACACAATGATGTATACTCTAGGTCAGAAAGATAGTCCTGTTCCACTTATCCACAGTCTGGCAAATGTCCAGGTGGACTACTGCAATGAGTTGCATGTGATGTTGCCTTCAACTATGGTCCAGACATTTGAGTTAATTCAGAACATGACTGCAAGACTACTAAGTAGGATTCAATGATACAATCACTTAATAACATTTCTGGACTATTTTGAAATGCTGCTTTTGACACTGAAGGCCATTTATGGGTTGGGAAGTTCACAGGTACCTTCCTGGACACAAAGTTCACCTCCAGAAGCCTTTCTCCAGATGTCTCAGCTGTGTGATGCTGTCCTGTTGTGAGTGTTCAAATAAAATTCAATGTCCAATATACTTACTTTCTGTATACAGAACGGTGTGGTAGGACCATGTTGTCTTTCATTTCTGGCAGGAAAATATCCTGAGCCAGCCTACACCATATTAACACATGACAGCTGTCAGATCTCTCTCCCCCACCCCAAGCCTCGTGGTGCAATGGTTAAACTGCAGTACTACAGTCAAGACTCTGATCTCTACCTGAGTTTGATCCTGGGCTCAGGTAGCTGACTAAATTTTTCATTCTTTGGTAAAATTGAGTACCCCGATTGCCGGGGAGGCAATGTATAGCTTGCATATTTAAACTGTAATCCTGCCAGAGACAACTTTAAGCACTATGAGACAGTACATAAGCAGCACACTTTGCTTTAGTGGAGCCGTTTCTGGCACCTGAATACACTGTAGTAGTGATGGATTTTAAAAGATTTTAAAGATAAATATTCTTTAATGTTTAAGTCACCACTAATAATGTGTGCTGGCTGGCTGGCTGGATAGATCAGGAGTTTAGAGCCAGAGTTTTGCCTCCTGCGGGTAGAGCCAGCCTTTGTGACCTTTGGCTACATATTTCAGAGCATCCCCAGGAGACAAGAATGGTAAATCACTTCTGAGTATCCTCTACCTTGAAAACCCTGAAAAGGGTCACCATAAGTCAGAATTGATTCAACAGCACATGATTATTATTATATTAATAATGTGTGACAAACTTATCATCTACAATCTTTTTTGTTTTGGGTCCTCACTCTTTATAGAGATGTGTTATTATTATGTTCTACATTTAAGCTTCCTCATTTCTTATTTTTCATTGAGATCTGCATGAAAAGTTTGTATCTGTATTAAGATTCTAGCCCTTGAGTTTCTCTTTGAGTCTGGGATTTGAAAGAAACTTCAACATCCAATGCAAAAGTTGCATCATGGCCTCTCCCAATTTGAAGAGACCCTTGTCCAGCAGGCCAAGGCAAAGAGGAAATCACAAAAGCAGTAAAATCAGGGACCTGGACAGGGGACAGATTGGATTTGTTTCAGTGTGGAGGGGATTGTCACTCTCAAATTGGCCTCCTCAGCCACACCTAGACGCCGTTCCAAGTCCTCCACACAGAGCACGTTACCATAGTCTTTCAAGACTGAAGGATGCCTGACTAATTTTTTTTGTTTAAGGAAAAGCACTTGACTGTGAATTCTACCACTGTGGCTCACCAATCATAGACTGGAAATGCTCAATATACATTCCAGTTCCCAAGAAAGGAGATGCCAAGGAATGCAGTAACTACAGGACCATTTTTTAATTTCCCATGCAGGCAAAGTGATGCTCAAGGTGCTGTAAGAAAGGCTTTTACCTCATATGGCATGAGAAGTGCCTGATGTTCAAGCTGGATTCCTGAAAAAGAAGAGGCACTCAAGATCATATTTCAGATATCTGATGGTTACTGGAGTACACCAAAGAGTTTCAGAAGAAAAGCAATCTATGCTTTATAGACTACAGTAAAGCCTCTGATTCTGTAGAGACCATGAGGAATTGTAATTGTGTAGAAATTATGAGAAACAATGGGTTGTTCTGAAAGACACGGGTGTGCCTTAGCATTTGATTGTTCTGATGTGTAATCTGTATTGTGGCCGAGAAGTTTCTGTTAGGACAGAATATGGAAAGACAGAATGGTTTCCTACAGGCAAAGATTTCAGCCAAGAATTCATTTTATTCCCTTATCTGTTGACTCTGTATGTAGAACATATCGTACTGAAAGCTGGACTAGATTTAGATGAAGGAGGGATGAAAACTGGTGGTAAAAACATCAATAATTTATGATATGCAGACGATTCTATCTTATTGGCAGAAAGGAACAATGACTTGAAATAACTTTTAGAGAAATCTGATTTCAATATTCATTTAAAAACATAGCCCCACAGAAGCCATGCTCAACCATATTACACAGCATCCAACTGCAGTTTTAGCAAGGCTAGATATTGATGGGGATGGGCAGAATTCATCCATTTAAACTGTATCCATGTATTCATTTATTTTTGCATACTTTTAAATTAACTTAACTTAGATTAATTAACTTAAATGAGCTGGCTGGATAGCTCAGTGGTTTAGGTATCTGGTTATGGAGCCAGAGGTCAGGAGTTTCGTTCCCTACCGTGTCTCCCGAGATAAATCAACTCTGTGTGGCCTTTGGTAAGATGTACAGTCCTAGAAGAAGCCGCCAGAAGTAGGGAAGGCTAAATCATATCTGTGTATTCTTTCCTTGGAAAATCCTGAAAAGTCAGAATTGACTTGATAGCATGCAATTCTTCTTTTTATTATTATAAAACAGAGCCAATCAAGATTATAAAAACATTGACTGTTGTTGTCATTGTTGCTGCTGCTGTTGTTGTTCCTTGCTCTTTACCTTATTAATATGTGTACTGGAATTGGATCTAAGAAGGAGGTGGCTCCACTTGATGCTGAAACGAAATTACAAAGGAGAAGAAAAGGGCATCTACGGCCATTTAAAGAGTCTTCTTTAGTAGAAGCTTGTGTGGACTGCTTCCCATTCCATGAGAAGCAGCTTGACTCTCTTAAAGCCAGTTCCAATGTATAAAGGTTTGCACCAATAACACTTTAAGGAGCCACTATTCTCCTTCTGCCCAAAGGACTGGTTGTGCTTCTCTATGATCTCCCTGAACCCAGTTTGACATTGTTAATAAGTACTGAGTAATGGTAATAACAGTAGCGGCACCAAGCAACACTATCCATAGCAGCAAACTTTGCACCTTTTGTTGGGAATAGGGATATGCACTGTCTCCCTGCCCCCTGCCCTCATCAAAACGGCCTGTGTTTGGGAAAGGGCACACAGATTGATGGCTGACAGCCGCAATGAACAATGGCAGTGACACCAAAGCAGCAACAAGAAAAGACACGACAAAGATGATGGGGAGAGGGAGGAACCTAACATCTTACGTTCAGACTTAAACACAAAAATGCAGGCATTCATCTGCACATACATACATACAGGAAAGTAAAAAGAAAGGAAAAGAGGCAAAGCCAATACACCCCATTCATGAAAATCTCCAACTTCTCCAATTAAAAAAAAACAACAACAACTGTGGGGGGTTACAGTGGAAACAACTGCTATTGACTTCATTCAGAGACTCACCCAGCCCTTGGTAAGCAAAACATGGAGGAAAAGTCCTGGGCTGAACTGTGGGTGTGGGTGAAGTTACAAATCTCCTCTTTTGGTGCTGACCTAGAATCATCCCTGTAAAGTATTGATGGTTTTCATTTCATTGTATCTTTTTATTTGAAACATTTTAAGACCTACAAATACTGAATTTAACACAAAGCAGTAGTGGAAAGATGCTCTCTGCCCTCTGTATGCCATTTTGGCTCTTGGCTTTCCCTGCCCCCCCCCCGTTTTCTCAAAAAGGGAAAAACAGCCTACAGTAGATGCAGTTTGTGTTTTTGCTTTCAGACAAACATGGTACAAACTCCCAGCAAAGTGTCCACCACTAGTAAAAGGACCACCATGGCTTTCACACACAACCCATGATCATTAATACTAAGGAAATGTTCTAAACTCAAATCATCAGAAGAACAGTCATTACTTAATTTCTAGCCAAGGTTTGTGTCAAAATCAATATGGCTGGGCCACGCTATTTAATGATTATCTGATTATTCTTTTCAAGAAGAAGAAGAAATTTGGTGATAAAAGAAAAAAAATCCCTTCCCATGCCCCAATGTGTGTGTGTGTGTGTGTGTGTATACACATTCTCTCTCTCTCTCTCTCTCTCTCTCTCTCTCTCTCTCTCTCTCACACACACACACACACACACACACACACACACACACACACACACACACACACACACACACACACACACACACGCAAGAAAAAGGCCATGGGTTGCATTTTACAGTGTATAGGTTCTGGTTGAATGAGATCTGGGCTATGTGCCAAATGAATGAGGGGGATCCCCTCCCTTTCTTCCCCTCCAATAGCTACAATGTTCATTATTAAGAAAAGCATATGAACGGCAGGATTTGATTTTAATAACACCAATGTCTTCATTAATCTGTACTTTCCATTTAGCCTCATTATGGAGAAAATGCTGAGTTAATGCAGCACCTATTATTGTTAGATTTTCCCCGGGGGTGGGAAGGGTAATGAGTTGGGGGCCCAACTCTTCCCCCCCCCTCTCACACACACACGATCTGCTTTTATCAAGCATTCAAGAGCTATCAGGTGTCTGTGTCATATTTCTCAAACGGGGGGGGGGGGCGTCAGTGGTCAAAGGTGGCGTCCTTACCTTGGATCTACTTGAGTAGCCCATCGTCTTTGAGACGGATGTGGGGATCAAAGGGAAGCGACAGGGCTTGAGTTGAACACCGCATTTATTTCAGTTGTGTGTTTTGGATGCTTGTCATGTCAAGGATCCTCTCTCCGTCACCTGCAAGTGAGCTGATCTTTTCCATCCCAACCCTCTCCTGGGCTCCCTCTCTAAATCAAGAGCCTCTGATAGATGCAGCCGCTTTGTATCTGCCCAGCAAATAGTGGCCTTTTGTCCCACACAAGCTCCTAAACAAACTTAATCTCTCTAACCCAGTGACAGATGACATTTCGATGTCCTTGTCCTCCCCCCCTTAAAATGAGTTTTATTGACAATCAGGGAACAAAAAGAAGGCCTAGAGAAAGACCAATGTTTTATAGGCCTCAACAGCATCTTCGTTCTCCCTACTGAGGGTGTGGAGAAAACTTGAAGTTGTGCTCACCCCCCACTTTTCCCCCTGCTTTGCAATATCACCATGACAACAGATATAGAAATCACTTAGTGACTCCGAGAAAGAAAACACACTGACACAGTCCCGCTTGTATAGCGAATCAAACTAAAGCCTTCATTCAAATGGCTATTGAGCTTGGGCATTCATGTAGAGGATGGGGTGGATTTGACACAGGTAACTACAAGAGAAAGGCCAGCCTGAACTCCAGCCACAGCATATGGTAAAGTCTCTGCTTAATTCATGCATCCTCATAGACTTTTCTTCATTTAAAATTTGTTTTCTTTTACCTAAAACTTCATTAATGCAAAGGGCAACATTAATCAACAAGCTTGCAACTGAAAGGGCATTAAAGAGTGATGTTTTCTTTTTTCTTTTCCTCTCCCTCTTTCTCGCTCATTCTCTCTCCCCCCCCACTTGCATCCGCACTTGTGCAACAGAGTCTTTTCAAGTAGTTAAGCAAACAGCATATGATTTTCAGGTCCAGTCCAAAGGTCCTTAGTCGTAAGGCACATCTGAAGAGGCCTCTACTGGCCACACTCCCTAGCTGCAGCAAAATTCTTATCTTAATTGATTTGAACTGGGAAATGCAAACAGAAAGAAATGACTTCAACTTTGTAGTGCAAAGCCGTACACAGAATGGATTCCCCATCAATGTATTGTTCAAGTAGGAAGCGTCTCTTGATTTCTCTCTTTTTCTTTTTCTCTCAAATGAAGCTGTCATGTATGTTTAGAACTTTACTTCTAAAGACAAACACAAAGAAAGAAGAAGTCAGAGCTCAGAAAGGTTACTCTTCTTCTTCTTTTTGGATGGCTATCTCAGGCTGACTGGGGATTCTGGGAGTTGTAGTCCAAAGAAGGTAATGTTCCCAACTATGACAAAATTAATAAGCCAGGCAGATTTTGTCTATATGGCGTTTTGCGTTATTGTCAGATTCTATGAATAAAGTTAGTGGCAATCGCTTTGTGTATCAGGGTGAAAATAGGTGGATGTGTTTGCACAGGATTTCTCTGTAATTTGGACATGGAAATGCTACTTAGGAAAACTTTTAGTAATGGTGTAACATTTTGTTTATATATTTCTAATGGAAAAAAATCATAAGCTTAGCATAAAAAAAGAATGCTTTTAAAAAAAGGAGTTTGGGAATTATAGTGGAGGCCTGCTTCTACTTTTTTTTTCTTTTTTACTCTTGCAGGAGACAAAATGACTTTAAAACTCTGCACTGTTTCCTGTAAGTAGCCTTTAACACCACAAATCACATTAATCCATTCTCTCTGTTTCTGAAATGGTAAATAGCTGTTCCCTTTCTTCTTTTAGCTTCCCATGACTGTTTTTTTTTTTTGCACCAGAATTTAAATGTTAATTGAGTTTCCATTGGCATGTCTGTTTTCAATTAAAAATGATCCTGCATTCAAATACTTAAGATTAGTATGTCCCACCTGATTAACAATATGTAATAGTGGCATAGGAATTTAGAGACCACCCTGTTGTCTTGTCTTGTATATTCTTAAAAATATTTTGCTATGCAGACATAAAACATTGTTTTTTATCCTGTTTTTTAAATTTCAGATGAACAGTGTATATTGATTATGGATATAAAAAAATTAAATGGGTCTAACACAAAAGATAGAACTTGCAGTTAGCAAAAGAAAATGTTTTAAATGTTTGAATAAAATTACTATTCAGAGTACAAAACTAACTTTTCCAGTTCTTCCTCCTACTCCTTTACTTCCTCTGTCTTGCAAAGGATTTGCGAACTGACAAATTTCCTGTTTTAATTATTTCTCACAGTATTATCTATGATTATACATATTTTTATATAAATTGTCATCCCTTTTATCCTTGATTATCTTAATGGTTGTCACCTCTTTCAGAGTCTATAGAGATGCATATGGTAGAGAATGAGCATGTAGGAATGTGTCCAGTTTAATATGACATTGCTAGAAAATCCTTTAAAAATAGGTCCTTAAAATTGCCACCTCACAGTCACAACAGTGACACCTACCGGGCAGAGTAGCAATCAGAATTGTTGAAGATGGAACCTTTCTTCTCTCTCTTTTATTTTTTTTTTCAAAGTTACCAAAAAAACCCACACAAAAACCCAAAAAACCTAAAGGGACTTCAAAATAAGTTTTCCTTTCCCTGAAGCTATAAAGTGATACACATGCTAGGTAAAGCCTTTCATTTTCTTTAGGGATTTGTCTCTCAGTGCGAAAGTATTGCTAGTGCCAAGCAAGGAGAGAAACTTGCACAGCAGAAGCTGTTAATCATAAGAGTGGAAGCCATAATACTTTATTATTGCTGTCATAGAAGGAAAGATGGCATAAAATGACAGACTACCAAGATCAGTCTATTATCTCCATATATGGAAGTAATGCCAAGTACCTAGTATTTCTTTAGTAATTCTTAATCTACTGAAATGTTGTAAACTGGACTGTTGATATACAGATACAAAGTATAACTTCAGATTTAAAAAAAAATTAAAATATCCTGGTAGACACTGATGCATATAACCACTATTTTTAAATTAAAGCATATTCCTATAAGGAGATTGTGAGAGTACCTGTTAACAAAATTAACAAAGTGCTGCTTAAAACAAAACTGGTACAAGAATTAAAAGAAATTGTTTATAACTATGCCACCATCTAATTGATGGTGAATCAACTTGATTGCTTGTGAATCATTTCTGCCCAAATACACCCAGGCCAAGGTCTCATTTCCTCTTGATACGTGACTAGATATTGCATGAATCTGCCCAATCACTTTGTTAAGGAAAGACCAAGTGAGGAAGGATCAGTAGCATCAGGTCTCCAAGTGTTTTTAAATAAAAGAACAAGGGTATGTGAAACAGAACATTTGGAGAAAAATAGGAATTAAGGACAACTTTTAAAAAAAAAATGTTATGGCACTGAAGATAGTAATCTTGTATGCCTCCTGAGCATCGATGAGGATAAATGTCTTAGGAAGAATAATGTCTATCTCTACTCTTCTCCTGAATGTTTGTCACGGCCAATAGAATATATGAAAAGATCTGGACAGCAGTTCCACCCCACCCCGGAAATTAAAGGAGTTTAGAAACATGAAATGAGGTCATTATTGAATGGCAGTGATAATACTCTGTGTGTGTGTGTGTGTGTGTGTGTGTGTGTGTGTGTGTGTGTGTGTGTGTGTGTGTGTGTGTGTGTGTGTGTGTGTGTGTGTGTGTGAGAGAGAGAGAGAGAGAGAGAGAGAGAGAGAGAGAGAGAGATGTGTGTGTGTGTGTGTGTGTGTGTGTGTGTGTGAGAGAGAGAGAGAGAGAGAGAGAGAGAGAGAGATACTTTGAAGGAGATTTCAGTTCTGGATGGTGGGGGGGGAGCTGATGTGCATGTGTACATGTTTAACAACAACTTCGTTAGCGCCACTTTGGAACTGCAGCAGTAATCAAGTATGCATTACTGTTTCAATTCAGAATAGGATGGGAGACATGGAGTTATTTCTGTCAAAGAAATCTCATTAAGCGACTTTAGACATTCCTAGGATTTGTTAGATTGGAAACTGGGTTCAATAACCTCAAAGGGCGACCCAAAATAAAGGATCCAGAGGTTTATTTTGTAGGTATAGCTGTGATCATGTTGACTACATTTCTGTTAGAAGAATCACCATGCCATTTACTTATTGCTTTTTTTTTTGTTCCAATGATCAAATAATTCTGGAGTTAAACTTCCACCTAAAGAAAATTCATTCTACTTTATCTGAAAACAACCTATTTATATATGACAGTGTTTTGTAGGAAATGATGAAGAATACAGAAGCCAAAAGAAACAACTATTTGTAAAGAATGCATGTATTTTGTTTCTTTGTTTTTAAAAATGGATGAGATTTCTAACAATTTGGAAAGGGAAATGAATTTGTTTAAATAATTGCTCCTGCAATTAAAAATATTAAAGTAGAAAAACAGAACTACTGTATAGCACCTGAACAGGTACAGTTTAATTGTGGAACAAATACTGTGTTCAAGTTGACACACCAGTTTCTTCCATAGACAAATGTGACAGAAGAGAGTTATATATGTGTATATTTAGAAATAAAAGGTGATGGAAATAATGTTGTCCGCAAACATAGTGATTTTAAAATTTTAAATTATTGTCCAACATAAATAATAAGCTATTTCACTAAATTGAAATCTTTTCAAGCACTTTGAAAAAAAACAACAACAGTGATAGAGGATGGAACCATAAAAAGGGATCAGATTCCTAACTTTGTACTTTAAAAAAATGAAACAAAATGTTTCCAGTTGTTAACATTTTTATTTATTGTATTATACAACAATTCATTTATTTAAAACACACACACACACAAAACAAATCATTGAATTATACAATATTCATTTAATAAATCTTCCATATTCTGATACATTTATAAGGCTGTTGTGAGTTGTCAGCATATATCTAAGATACAGCTTATTTTATCCTTTGCATTTTGTGTGTGTGTATGTGTGTGCAGTAGTGGCAGCATATTATTTTTTTGTACTGGTGGCATTCACTGAATCTTTATTGTTTCCATAGACAAGGGCAGGCACAGTGGGATGAACACACTAAATTTGGCTAACTGGGAAAACCAAGGCATATAAGGTTAATTCTCACTTTTAGAGTAACTGCATATCTGGGCAAACAATTACTCTGCCAATCTCGTCAAGAAAAAATGGTTCCACTATTGCTTTTGTGTGCCAGTGCTCCAATTTTCAGTGAAGCTGGGAGGAAGCAAGGCCTATGAGCTAAAAGGCTTGCTCTTTCTCAGATTCTGAACATGCACCTTGCCTGCATCATTGTGGTACACAAGGGAGGACTACGGACAACTGAATGCTTCCTGTAAAACACACACACACACACACCTCCAATTAGGAAGCTAGGTAGCAGAAATGACACTTTGCTAGCATGCTCCTGTCTGACATGTACTTTCTGGAGGGATTTTTTTTTCCTGTATGGAGGACCATTCAATCATGCGACCCCTCCCTTGACTTACCTGCTGCTTTAAATGGTGTAGGTTGCATGCAGGATTACCACCAGAGAGAAGACGGTATGAACAGCACAAAGAAGCAGAAGCTACCAATCAAAAGAAAACCAGTATTAGTGGGCAAGGGGAAAAAAAACACATCACAAAGCCAACACATCTGCTCACAGTATCTGCCAAATTGCTAGGCGGTGCTTGTAGAGAAACCTCACTTACCTACTCAAGCATCTGGGTCCCCATGATTATTATCCAAAGAGAGAGAGAGAGACAGACAGACAGATTGGCAAAGCTTGGCTTAAATAAACAGCACGTCACCTTCACACCTAGTCCACCAAATGGCTCACCAATGTTTATTCCATCGTGCCTCTTTGTAAGGAGGCATCTCCCATTTCATTTTGGAATTGAAAATATGCACATTACATAGCATAAAAATGTTTAACCAGATTATTGTAGAGTTCTTTATACTGGTCTATAAGAGCATGATGGTAAATAAACTCAGTTATTGGGGTGAACAGAAAACCTGCACCCATTCCCATACTGAAATTACATATGTGATCACCAACCTAAATATGGGTGAACACTAAAAATGAGCATTAATACCATCGTTTTGTGATCCCTAGCATAAAGGAACCAGTCTGTTGATAAAGTCCAATATTAAATACAGTCAGGGTTAAGAGACATTTTAAAATCATTTTAGTACAGTATGTACTAAAATGTATTTTAGTACATACTGTAGAAATATGTCAATGCTACAAAGGGGTGTTCCCCTGTTTGTTAAGATTGGTTTCCCAACTACACCCCAACGTAATCATCCCCGTTTATTTCTTTAAAAGGATTATGTACAGCTTCCAGCACAATATTTAGGCATAGTGGTAAAATATGAAAGTAAAATACATGAAATCACAATGTAGATGGATGACAAAGCTTGGGTTGGAAGGTCAGGGAGATATTCTGTCAGTGGATATCACAACTACTTTAGTCCATGTCCAAGATTGTTGCTCTATCTAGTTCAATATTTTTCTACAGTCAAAGGCAGTGGCTGCGCATGATTTCAGACTAAATCTTTCCTGAGCCATACTCAAGGACAGCAAGGGTTGAAAAATTTTCTGCATGTGAAATATGGACCCTCCCACTGAACTACTGTGCTTTCCAAATCCAAGCCCTTCCCTTGATTGAAAAGACCCCCTTTCTGGTCACGGATCACCTACCTTCAAATTGTGAGCCAGTGGGAAGAGGGCAAGAGGATTCAGAAGGAGAGCTTCAGATGAATGTAGTGGTAGGGCAGGCTAGTTGTTTTGTCTGCTGTAAAAAGGCTGTAAGTCTTTTCAGTAGGGAATTTGCTTTGCTTTGCTTTCTGGCAGGGCCTGGACTTCTTGATTTATAGATGTAGATTTACCACCTGCCCTATCCCGTGGACTGAGACACTTCTGGTGCAAACATGATAAACAATATGTTTGCATTGCATTAAGGAGAAAAAGAGTAAAAAGCTGCAGTTCTTTGCATCAGTCTCCCAAGAGATGCAAATCCAACTCTCTCACATACCTTTTACTAAAATGCCTGAAAGTTCTTACTAGTGGTCTATGCTTAAAGAATATAAAAGGTTCCAAATTTCTTGTTTTCAAGTAAATCTTTATATGCAATAATGTGCAACACTTTCTCACCCTCACCGCACAAGGGGAGATATTACATAAGGGCAGAAAGAGAATTTATAGATAATCAGCTATAGAAGGAGGAACTCTTTTAACTCTACATGTGTTTTGAGGGCACAGCAGGAGCTTTTCTCAATTCATCTGCCAATGAGCTTGCATTTTTTCCTCATTGGTTATCAAGATTTAAACATGTGATTCCTTGGAGTCTGATTTCTCCAGCCTAAAATCTCCCTGATCACCTCTCTCCTACACTAATGTGCTTTCAGCAAAACCATGGGCTACTTATAACATATTTTTCTTCTTCAGTGGACTATATCATATAACAAGTTGATCTAAGTGTAATTCCTTCCTTTTTTAATTAATTAATTAATCAATTAATCAATTAGATTTCTATCCTGCCCTTTTAGACAAAGTCTACTCTGGGTGGGTTCCATTAAACATTGTAAACTAAAACAGTTAAAAAAAAAAACAAGCACTCCTCTACAACAAACTGTTGTAGTGCAGAGTGTTCCTGTTCAGAATTCCAGCTAGTAAACCATACCTTTCTTTTGGATACTCCATTAGATTCCTTCCTGGTTTTCAGTGACGATACAATTTTGTGGCTACTAAATACATGCTCTTTCAGTCATCTTGATCCCACATGCAAATCAGTGGATTCCTCATTTTGTACTTCTGCTAACCATGGAGTTTCCTCAAGTCTGGTTGTGCCTCTGTCTCGTGCATAGGTTATATAATTTTGGGGAACTTAATTATAGACAGAGAATTAAGAATATTTACTTTTGGTGAATATGACCACTTTAATACAGAGTTAATAAAAGTAAGCGATGAAGATGGCAAGTATAATCTTTGAGGCTTGTAGTAAGAAAAATGGCAATATTAACTATCGGAGTCCAACACTAAGGAAATACGTTGAGAAATGTTTCCATTGAACAATATATGTGTAAGCCATTAGGTTCAAGCTTAGTTATGCTTAGAATAGGCCCATTGAAATCAATGTAACATTGACTATGGGGAAGTCTTCATCTAATCCATTCTGCGTAAAAATAAAATACAGTGGACCCTCTACTTAAGGAATTAATCCGTATTGGAATGGTGGCTGCAAGTCGAAAAGTCTGTAAGTCGAATCTCCATTGACCTACAATGCACTGAAAACCGATTAATCCCATAACCAGTGGTTTTTATTCTATTTTTATTCCATTTTGGTTTTTTTCTGGTCTGTAAGTCGATTCTCTGGCTGCAAGTCGAATCTAAATTTTGCAGCCAGAGAAGTCTGTAACTCGAAAAGTCTGTAAGTCGAGCCGTCTGTAAGTCGAGGGTCCACTGTAGTGTTAAACAAGGTTGTTCTACATATATTGTGAATGGGGTAAATGTACTTTGCAGCCTGCTCTAAGCAAAAAAAAGGCATGGAGATGGTCATGAGGAATTTGTCATTAAAATTTCCATGTTGGTCTTGGAGACAGGATAAATGAAGTAAGACCAGGATTACAGAGATAAAGCTGTAGTATTATTCCACCCACTGTCTCCCTAATTGAGGCTATCATTATATACTTTTTACATGGGAATATGCTTTATTAAACTGTGGATTTTATTTCTCACTACATGTGGATAGGATTGTACTATAATGGAGCATAGTTATCACTAATACATCAAAATGTTTCCAAAGAATTATAGCAATCTTTCCAAGCTGAGGGTGCAACTACACTGACATATAATACAAGAAATGTTCCAATACTGGGAGAGTCTGATTCACATCCAGTCTGCTGGAGGGGAAAAAAGATATCAAATGTATTTGCATCAGTTCAGGCAATGTGATTGCTTCAGCCAATGTCGAAGGGTTTGCAGCTGTTGTATTTAAACCCATTATTTAAACTGCAGTAGCAGTGAGAGATGCAGGAAACTGGCTGACATTTGAACCTACTTGCCTGCACCTTCTTCCCTTCACCTTCCATTTCTTGCTTGCTTGCTTGCTTTTTTAAGGCTTACTGTCCTAGTGCTAGGGCAGCTGATCCCCTATGAGGAGAAAAGTGGCATATAAATAATTGAAATAAATAAACCAGAGGGCTGGGGGGAAAGGAATGAGATAATGTTGAAGAAATTTTAAGGTAGTTGTACTCTATCTGTCTAGATTTGCAGAAAGCAAGGTTACAGCAGAGTTATTTACCTCAAAACTTCCTCTGTCTCTCTGACAACTTCTTGCTTTCTATTTTTTTTTGAGGGGGGGGGGGTTTGACCAGCTGCCCTAGTGGTAAGAGAGCAAACTGAAGTGAGAAAGAGAGAGATTGAGAGAGAGGAAGGCAGGTAAAAGAAGGGAAAGGAAGATGAAAGTAGACCCAAGCACCAGGTGTGGGGAGGAGATTATTCAAATGATTAACAAGGTGCAAATAAGGCTGATTTCCTCCCCTCTCTCTGTTGATTCCTATGTGGTTGGTTGGATGAAATGAATTAACCTGGAGAAATATGACTTCCACAGCAGATCCATTCTCATTTTCCCTGATGTATAGTTGTACCTAGAGTTTGCTTCTGTTTGAGAAATTAGTAGGAAATAAATTCAAAGCAATACTAGTTTGCTCCAAAAAAATCAGATATTGGGGCTGAAGGTACATTTTGCATAGAAGGTGCCCTTTTGCTAATGGATGAAAGGGCATCTCTCAGTGAAAGGGCATCTTTGGCATTAACCTTTTCTTCTGACTCTAGCCCTTCTGAATGGGTTAGCCCCTCATTTTTCCATACATTATTTAAATATTTGTGACTGGTTAAACGTCCACTGAGCAGAGTTTGATGCATACCTATGGGCATGCAAATTTCAGGAGAATAAATATGGCTAAAGCGAACATACATGAGCACTGGATTGTAGTCTTTCCATTTAAGCGATTGTGGCCCATGTGACACATATTTTGTAACTGGCAGATCATGGTGCTGCTACGGAAACCAAATGAGGTCTTTTAAAACCAACCAATAAGTTGGCTGTTTTCACTGCCATAAAATAATTTTTGCATCATGGAGGAGTAAAGGAGTTTTGGTAATCAAAGCAAAACCTATGGGAGTTTGTGGCCTGGGCAGTGACCACTCCTAAGAGAAGAACTAAAATACAGTATCTAGGAATGAATAACCAATAATATAAGAGAAATAATGGAGACCTGCTCTAATAAAGCGAGCAATACAGATCTAGCACCACATAAGCTTTTTTCCCCTTTCTTTCCTTAAATTAATCCATATGGTTTAGATATCACTTTGATGCTTTGATGCAGAAAAAGCCATTTGATTGAATGGTGCTGAAGGATATTATTTCTCTTATTGCACAAACAAATTCATCCCAGGCCATATTTAAATATGTAGTTTAATTAATGCCAATTATTCTTACAGAGTGTACCAGTAATTTTCTTTTTAACGGGTAGGTCCAAATCAGAAGTCTCTCAATCTAAATCACATCAAGTTTTGTCCTGAAAGAAAGCAACAGCTGCAGACAAACCTCAACAGGAAGATACGGTCAAGTAAAATATGCTTTGGCTTGTTTTTTAAGGGGAAAAACTAGCTTTCACAATCAATATGATCTATCTAATTAAGGCAATTCCCCTTTTCATCAATAGAATATGGAGCCTTACATAATACAATGGAATTATAACATGGAATAAATAATGATGATGATGACAATGATGCTGGAATTTGTGCTATAGAATACACAGACTTAAACAAATGGCTGTAACTAAAAATAGCAGATGAAAATTCATTTTCCATTAAATTATAAAGCAAGGAGCCAAATAAAATGTATTCAGAAAGGGGGAAGGTCAAAATAGACTGATGACTGGGTAAACTCTAATTATGTGCAATTATGCCATTTTTAAAGAACATCTTTACAGTAATCAAAAAGCGATACCTTAAAGTCCTCTGCTTAATGGATAACAAGCATTTCCCATCACCTTTTAACTTTTCTACAGTTTTATTTCACTGAATTATAGTGCTGCAAATGCCGTGCCAGCACTTCATCATGATTCATTTGCTTATTAGGCTGTTGTTCATTTTTAAAGTTTTTGGAGATACACTTTAATGACAAATTCTACTTTTTTAAAGAAAGGAATTTTTTTTTTTAAGGAATGCATGGAAGGTTTGTTCCAAGGAGTGCTGCCAAAATACTGAATTTCAGCAGAAAGAGTTATTTGAACTGGATAAAAATAATTAATAATCATTAATAAGCATGATGAATGCTTAACCCTTTCAATAAATTCTACATATGTCTATGTAGAAGGACTGCTATGCATTGAGAGTGGCAGATAATTCTTTCCCCTTTTCAATCAGGCCAAGCTAAAACTACAGAAGTCTAGTTAGCTGCAGATCAGGCATTCTTCAGGAGAACTGTCCAAAATAGATTAGGGTTTGCTTATAATGATGTTATATGGTATTGTGGTTGCTATACCTGAATATGCAGAGAATTTAATATTGATTTACTGTACCTGTTTGCCTATCCTTGAGCACCATAGATAGCCATTACAGCTGTTGGTGGTATCTATTTTATCTTTTCATAATTGTCATTTCTGGTTCTATTTAAGATTAAAATATGAAAATTGCATCACGTGGACACAAACAGTGCATTAGCCAGGTTATCAGCAATTTCATGGCACGGCCATCATTTTCCTCCCTCTTCACTCCCATTTTATTTATGAAAACTGCATACCATATTAAGAAATCTCCTTTCTTAGTTAAGTTACAACATGAAATAAGCTCCTGTTACATTAGGTCTTCCGTAGATGAATTATACTCTTCCATCTTCACATTTTTTAGACAGCATCTATACAATTGTCTCTCATATTGTGGAACAGTTTTCTCAATGTGTGGAATGTATGAATTTTAAAGATTTGTTAAATTCTGTATTCCTTTTACACTGCATTACATGCATGTTTTCATAGAAATGAATCCCATGAGTTCAATTAAACTTAGTCCCAGGTAAGTTTATAACTACAGCTTTAACAGATAGCTGACTGGCATTTACAAAATAGCTAAGATTATGTTCAAATACCTTGCATGTTTACTGTTAGCAAAAGAGCTCAATAAGGAACTCAGAATCTGCAAGGTGCGGGACTCATTCTTATGGATCAGAAACCATATGCATAGATAATACAGGCAAATATTTCCTGCATGTGCAGGAACCGGCACTACATATGTTTTTACAACTGTTCTGACGTTGTCTTCATTCATTTATTGCTACAAAGGAGCCAGTCGACAAGACAAAAAGAAGTCCTTGTCAAGGGTCAGTATTCCAGTTTTCTCTTTATAGTCTGTTTATGCACTAGTTGCAGCTGAGAAAACACAGAGCAAATATTGGTTGAGAAGATTGTCCCTAAAAGCAGTTTTTTCCCCTGATCTACCAGTTTTTCTGAACAGCATTTCTTTTTAATTGCCAGTGAAATGATTGTTTAAAAAAAAAGCCAGGGGGGTGGAGGGAGAACTTTTTAAAAAAAATTGAACTAGAGTGGACAAAGTTGAAGAACTTTTTATTCTGATTAGTATTCAATCAATTGCTTACAGACAATATTTGGATAATTATGACTATTAACATCTAGTAATTAATGGCAACACGCTATGCATAGAACACATTTTTCTTATTAAAGTTGAGAGAGGCTTCTTTTTTGGGGGAGGGGGTTGTTGTTGCCATCTAGCTAATAAAAGCTCCTCTTTCCTACCTCCCTCCCTCTCTGCCTCCTTTCCTCTCTCCCTCTCTTTTTTACACAACAGAATTTTTGACAGGGTTGACTCCAGACGGCTTTCCAGCTGGGGTCTGGGGCCTGGGTGAACCTTCAAAATTTTCCCATTTGAGCCGCATCAAAGTGAAGGAAATTCAAGGATCACTAACGTCTCAGATGGTAGCACTTGCCCTAACAACCAAGGTTCAGGAATTCTTTGGAGCAGGCTGAGGTCATTTTTCTCCCCTTTTCTCCTAATGCTTTTCTCTATTAATCAGAGCTCACCGCTCAGATTGGTCTTCAACTTCCTCCCAATCCTTGCTAAGCCTGTCATTTCTAGCTATTATTTACTTTAATGGACTTTGGCTGATCCCTTATGAAGCTTTGGATCTGAGAATAATACGGCTGGAGAGTAACGGGTGCAGGCCTGGGTGTGGGTTTGCCTGCAGATTAACCATGGCAGATGGGCTTTATTGCCGCTTCCTGTGTGCCGAGTGTTGATTGAGAGGGTATAATGAGAGAGGTGGTGTCGACACAATGGCTGCAGCCACTTCATTGCACCTTGCGTCTAAACAACCCTTTTTTTCTAAATCTTTGGGTTGTGAAATTTTTAGGAAGTCAGAGCACAAGAACAAGCACAAAAACAACTGTAAATAACCATGAATGTTAATCCAATGCTAATTGGTCCCTTCGTTCATTATAGGTACATTTTGCTCAGTTTTTTTTAAAAAAAGGAAATTAATGATATGGACGGTTATACATAATTGGACTTTTATATCAGCTTAAATGCTAATGCAACCATGTAGCAAACTTAATTATTATTATCTCATTAATTTCCAGGATGAATGTTTCTGACAAAAGCTTACTTCCCAATCATCTTGTTCTCTTCTACGTGTTTCTGATACCTAAGGGATATATTTTTAAGGGAGGGAGAATCAATTATCTGTTATGCAAGTTTTAAAAAAATGACAGAGGGAAAATTGCTTTCATTTCTGGCCCAACACATCACAATAAACTCCAGTTTGTAAAGACAAGAAGACAAATGCAGTCATTTGCTAGTATAATTGTAAAAGATATAACCTGTATTTGGCTGCTAGTCTCAGAATACCTTTTCTACGCAATCCTTACTTTAAAGATTTCACTTAATTCCTCCTTTTCATTGATGGATTAAAATCACAACTATTGATTCCTTTATTCCTTTGGGCTTCACCCATCTGTCTTATCTCTTTCATCCCAGCACCCCTTGGTCCAAGAGAAGTGTTGTACAAATGAACTGAGGAAAATCTGGAGAAGATTCTAGGTCAAGTTTGTGTACAAGAGTTGAAATTTTTAGTGACAGTCTTCCCTCACGGCCAAGCAAAAGTTTCCACACAGTGTTGAACAAGCTAGCCCAATTATCCTCCTCCTTTGAAAACCATTATCAAGTTTTTCAAAACTTCTTTCATTTCACTGTTGTCATTCAATGAAAAGGAAACTAACCACCATGTCAAGACAACTCTGCTGCCTAGCAACCAAGGGCCACGTTTTAATTCCAACTTGCTTCTGGTCTTGACTAATGGAAAGTGACTATGTTAAGCCAGTCAGGAGAGTTGTTTGTCACTTGTGAAATGCAAACAAAACAATATTGTTTTCTAAAGCACTGGCTTGTGATTGATGTAAAGATTTACAGTAACCTCATTCATTTCTCCTTGTGTTTCGATGAGATGGATGTCATATCTTTTCATGCTTCATTAAATTCATTATTAGACCAAATAAACATGGTGATTTTTTTGTTCCCCAAAGTCTCTAATGAGTTTTTGTTTTGTTTTGTTTATGGTGGTGGTGGTGGGGGTTGTCTTCTGGTGAACTAGAACTTTTGCATTGTAATGTTTTTTTTTTTAATTTTAGTATGACATTGCTATAACAGTAAATAATATAAAAATGAAATAAGACCTTGGCCAGGAAAGGGGAGAACAACTAAACAAGCTGAGGTTAGAGCAGACTAAAATTATCATCAAAGAAGAGAGGAAAATATGTTAAGCTGTTAGGAGTAAGATGTCAACTATGACCAAACTTTCCCACACTTGGTCAATTGTATATTTCTGAGATAAAAGAGTGAAATGGACCCAGAGGGGGGAAGAGAGAGAGGCATGGTTCCCTATGAAGAGCTGTGATTATACAGAACTTAACAGTAAATCAGAAGCACTTTGCCCATTGCAACTTAACAGCAACTGCTACTGCTACTGGTATTGTGCTTAATACTTTAAAGCAATTACATGTTCGCTGCTAAAAATATCACATTTACGTTAATTACTTAGATGACATACCATAGATCATCAGGTTTATCAAACTAGTCAAAACTGACTGGAATGTTACTGCCTCTCCAAAAAATAAAATAAAATAAAATCTGAAATCTGGATGCATTTGGGAACATTTGACTAGTCCTAGTGGATCAAAACAAAGGCCTGTCTTGTCCAGCACCCTATTTCCCATAGTGGTCAACTAGAGCAGTGGCCCCCAACCTTGGGCCTACAGATGTTCTTGGACTTCAACTCCCAGAAATCCTGGCCAGCAGAGGTGGTAGTGAAGGCTTCTGGGAGTTGTAGTCCAAGAACACCTGAAGGTCTACGGTTGGGAACCACTGAACTAGAGTACTCTGAGAAACTCTGAGGAGATGGAAGCAAGAGCAGTTTCCTCCTGCTCTAGTGGAATAATGCCTCTGAACCAGGAGAGAGGGTATAGCAATCATGACATGTCCTCAGTCCTGTTCCTGAGTGGACGGAGTCTCAGCATTAAGGAACTGTACCACAAACAGATGAGCCAGGCAGGGAAAACAGAGAGAACAAAGTCAATGTTAAGCCTATCTGCTATGTTGCCATGGGCTGTGAGGAGGTCCAGCAGACCTGCCTCTGAGGTTTCAGCTCTTGTAGCCCTGAGGATCCAAGATCTGCAGAAATAGTTTGCTCTTCACCATCTTCTGGTCATAGGGGTTCCAACTCATCATTGCTAAAGGAGGGGGGCATGACATTTCTCCTACTTGAATGGATTTTAAACACGGAAGTGCTTTTGCACACTTTAGGGTCGTCTGTCAAATATATACTTTCCCCCTTGATTTGTTCCTGGAAGCTGTTATACAGAAGTATATTTTCTCTATTAAAAATTGCAGTCCCATTCTTGAAAAAAAAAAGTCATTGAATTTGATTATTTGAATGAAAGCAGCCATCCTAATGTGTTGTGAGAAAAAATATACTTCACCGAAGAACATAGACATCTGCAAGGCTACCAGGGCATTTTGGAGAAATAAAATGTGCACAGAATAATGTGTGAATGGCTAAGATGTGCAAATTTAAAAAAAAAATACTTTAATCAATGGGACAATGTGTACATCATATAAAATGCATAGATATAAACATGTTTGGAAAAATACAGAAATAAAATGCTCACAAATTGAACTCCCCCCCCCAAAAAAAAAAATCCATAGAAAACAATGATGGGAAGAAAGTGAAGAAAGGATCCAGAGGCTGAAATCCTGTTCAAACACCTATGCAGAATAAAGCTGATGATGTAACCAGCCGCAGTGATTTAAAAATAATAATAAAATCTTCCTCCTGATGGCTGCTGTGGAATACTTTTCTTTGTGGGAAGCTGTTGGAGGTCATCAATAAAGTCATTGCAGTGCCACCATTTGTTGGAAAGTAAAGACCCTCTCATGTCCTGCAGCCCCCTATGTACTCCCCATAATGAAATGGTTTCTTTGGACCTTTTGGGGTAGGATCAGAAATTTCTCATTTCTTAAAAAATTATTGTGGCTTATGTGGTGTAACTACAGGAACAGGATTTCAGCTGTTGAAGCACAGTGAAATCAAGACGGAAATATTTTTGTATTCCCAGTCCCACTCTAGAATCCCTGCTTGCATGGGCTATCAAAGCAGTGAGGTCTATCAACAAATTCCACTCATTTCAGTTTATAGTCCACACTATCAATTTTATACAAGCATAAGCATTCTATATAGCATGTTGATTGTAATATATGTATAAGAGAGATGCATAGTTGACACAGTGACAAAAAAATACTTTGAAATTTACTTACTCCTAGAATATATTGACAGAGATAGATATCTCTAGGCTGAAATCCTCTTGTACAACTATACCCAAGTATTTAGATTTTTCTGTTGGGCCCCTGACTGCAGGGTCTGGGGGGGTCGGGGGTCGGGCTTTAAATGTGGGCTGGCAGAAGCTTTAGGCCCTTTTCCTGAAGAGGAGCTGAGGTAGTAGGTGAGCTGTGTTTGGGAGGACATTTTATTTGGTAAGTATTTTCTTCTAAGCTGACCTTTGTTCTCCCTGACCACATAATCTGAGGGGCTGGGGATTTGGCTTTAAATGTGGGGCTGGCAGATATACGAAATTCTCTGATTCTATTTTTTACTCTAATCCGGTAAATAGGAAAGTCAAATAGCATTACATGCACCTGGCATGAATGTTTTAGGGTATTTATTTTATTTGTTGGTTTTCTATCCCACCCATCTAGACCAAAGGTCTACTCTGGGCGGATCCTAAGGGTAGAATCAGACTTCCTAGAACAAGCTGGAATGTTTAGCATGCATACATTACTGAAACAGCGACGTCTATGTTGGCTTAGGCATGTCGTGAGAATGGCTGACTGTCAGATTTCAAAAGATCTCCTGTATGGACAATTAATGCAGGGAAATCACCCCAGAGAGAATGCACAAACTTTAGGAACAGAGTGCTGTCCTCTGAAGATGCCGGCCACAGAGACTGGCGAAACGTTAGGAAGAACAACCTTCAGAACACGGCTAAAGAGCCCGAAAAACCCACAACAACCTACTTTGGGACCTCTTGGTAAGGATGCAGAGTATGAGCTTTGACTATTCAAAAATTCAAGACATATCAGAAACAGAATGTATGTGAACCACAGAAATAAACTACATATTAACACCTTGGACGGATGGAGGTCTACAAATAAATAAATTAATCACACATAACCAGTAATGTAGTTGCAAATTCAGATGCGCACATGCCTTTTACACACACAACCTTTCTTCCTGAGCATGTGTGCATACACATGCTCCAAATTATGACTTAGTTGCAGTTGTGGGTGGGGGAGAAATCCATGGGGAAGGAAAGGAGAACCTGCCATCTAGAGACGTTTTCCCCCCCTCTCTTGTGGGGCTTGTCAAATGCAGGGGCAACACAGCTGCTGCTGCTGTTTTTGTCTTACTCTTCCCACATTCTTCCACCCTGCTTCATTCTTCTTCCCATGGACTCAGCAACAGGGCACAGCAAAACACAAAACACCCGCATGAAGTTGGTTGGGATTGAAGGTGAGAAGGGAATGTATCCAAGCAGACCAATGAGTAGGTTGCAGGATGGCTTATTTTCTGGATTTTAATTGACACCTTATGTGCTGACAAAGATTGGGGTTCATAAAGCCGATTAGGCAGGCAGTAAGGAAAGGGCAGGCTGACTCACTGTGCCATGAACAGAGTCTGTTCCTCTTTTACCCAAAGGGTAAGCAGTCTGAAGTGAGAGAATATATATTTGTGGCAGGATAACCCCAGCATGCTCTAGTTAGAGTTCAGTCTTGATAGAGCATCCACTTTTCTGCCTTTCTAGCTGTCTGTGGTAACAGTAAGGTTCTCCTCCAACATCACAATTCAAATGAGTTAATTTTTGTTGGGCAACCTTAATGTTGACAGCACCAACAGCAGTAGTCAAGATGGTCTACAAGATACCCTCTTCTGCTCATTACCATTTGCACTTGTCAAAAAACTGCCCTGCCAGGTGCTTTCTGTTTGAGTGAAAAGTGGTTAATTGATGAAAAAAAGGAAGCAGTTTCTGGGATTTTCCCTTGTTTCCCTTGAATGGTAGTGAAATCACTTGGAGTGTATGTGTCTGACTGGGTGTATGCACAGCTAGCTATGTGGCTTTTTGCACAAAGCATGGTTCCAGAGTGCCACCAGAAAAAGGGACTGGTAAACCACTTTTAAGTATTTTACATCTAGAAAATCCTGGGAGAAATGCCATAAGTTGGGATCAACTTGACAGCACATAATTATTGTTAATTGTTATATATATGAACAAAACACAGAAAGACAGGAGACAGACAGGCATATTTGGGGTCTATTTGTCTATGTTGGTGTGTGTTTTTTCTCCTTTACAAAGTGTGCATGTTGTTTTCCCATTCCTATTTTTATAATTGCTTGAAGATTTTGCTGCAAATTAATAACATTATAGCGAACAATGGAGAAGGGGAAAGCCTGGAAAGACAATGGCTGCAAGGGGGTGAAAAGTAAATTCAATTTTATCTTCCACCATGAAAGCCTCACCAAGACTGGCTTTATCTAGTAATCCACTTTTAAACTTTAATCTGTTGGAGAGCTCTTTGTGTTAGTTAACGTAAATATAAAAGGAGCCAGAACACTAATCAGATTAATCATATTTTGTGAAACCTAAAAGTGTCGTTAAAAGGACCTCGCTTCCAAGCTATTCATTTATACAGAAAGAAAAGTTTGTTCCGAAGTAAAGTAACATATAAATATACAGAGAAGCAAATCCAATCCATATGGGATCTCTCTAAACTGATTTTTAAATAAATAAATTAAAATACCACATCACTTCTTTTAAAGTCCTACAAAGCAGAGATAGAATGTGAAAATCTATTCTTACTTGCTTTAGAATTGACAGGTGTCCATTTGTAATTTTTTCCTCAAATGCTATGTTCATTTTAATTCTATTAACATCAGTTAACAACAATTGTTGCATTGTCCATAATATTACATTTAAATATGACTTTATTTTTGAAAATATAATGTCATGTACACACCAAAGCTAAACACTGTTAGCCATTATTGTTTGGCATTCCACCAATAAACGTTGGCAACTCTCCAGAAAAAAAAACCAAATTGCTAATCCAGATAAAATCTGTCCATAATAAACTTAGATCATCTTGCTCAATAATAGAGTGATTTAAATTTGCTTATACCAGTGTAAGGAAAGTCCTAAGTAATTTCCACCATCTCCAGGCTGAGGGCATTTCGGATTCAGCACTGTTTTGGCTGGTTTCATGTCCCCTAAGCTGACCCTTAGCGCTATTGGCCCATTACAATTGCACTGTTGAATGATGGTCAGAATCCTATTGGTATTCAAGTAAGGTGGCATAACTTGCCATGGCTAATTGCTGCTAACTGATGAGATGCTGGGGCACATCATAATCACATGCCCAGTCCCATGCTCAGGTGGGCAACTGAGAAGCACCTGGCACCTTGTCAATTAGCTGCAATTAGCTAGAGCAAGCTACACAAACCTTATTGAAACACTAAAAGGCTTCCAGCAAGTAACTATCCCTAACCACGTATAATTAATGTTGAGAAGCCATACTGCATGAAAAATGGAGGGTGGTCAGGACATTGTCCCCCATTTCACATAAAGAAACAAACTGGACTGGGAGCTGACTGGCCCTCACGATGGAGCATGATCTAAGCATGCCATGCACTTTCTAGTGACATATGTGTATTATCATTGGTGCCAGTTTTCAGGAAATAGTGCAATTAATTATAGCCAGAAATCGGAGAAAATGAAACATTTCCCCCCAATACTTGAAATCAGGGAAAAGGAAGCATCTGCTTCACTAATACCTAATAAGTGTACAGTACAACATTGTTTTCTATAAGAGAAGTTACCAAGCAGGAAAAGCCATTAAATCATTTTTGAAAGCAGTGAATCAGATGTGTAGAAGTTTGTCAGTGGTTGCTAGCCATGAAGATACCAAAACAGAACATCCTTCTGTAGGAGCCATATGCCTCTGTGTAGCATATGTTGGGGATAATGAAAGATGGGTTAGCTCCTTTGCAGACTTCTTTTAAGCTTTGAGCATTTTGGGACAAGAATGCCTGGCCAGCTGTCACATATACTTCTCTTCTTAACTCTGTTGCTCCAAAGACGTGATAACAAAATTATCAGCATCACCTCACTTTCCCAGCAGTTGCTGCTGTGAAAAGAGGTACATTCCTAAAACTTGGTATTTCTCCCCTCAGGTAGGTTCAACTATAAATTGGAATGAACCAGTACTATTTTCACTCTTATTGCTGATCCTTGTGTTAAATTCTGACAGTTCCACAGGAAGTAGGTTAGCCGAGCTGGACACAAGGGGAGAAATATCCAGAATCTATATGGTGGTAATAACTGTTCTAGACAAACCAAAAATATGCAAGCCTTCAAAACCATCAGATTTCTTTGTCAGGCTTAAGCAGCTGGGGACAAGGGAGAACTGATTTTGTCTGCATGCCATTTTAGTACAATCCACAAAGCATAGGGCATAGAGACGATATTTTCCTTTGCTCTTCATGTAACAAAGTGGTTTCTTTTACACTCTCAGTATATAAATATTTCCAGATCAGGCCCTGGTCTTCCTCTGGGCAACAGACTGCAGCCTTTGTCTTTGCAGGCTCTCAAAATTCAAGCATGTCTCTATTAGTTTGCTTGCTCCTCAACTGTTTCCCTTTCATTTTGCCAATTTTCCTTTATATTTACTGATATCCCTACTGCCATTATTAATCCTGATGTTAGCATTCAACTCACTTGTTCAAACCTGACTTCAGATTGAACCTCATATAGATTTATCCCATAGATTTGAAGCTACTAGTTACAAATAATGTACCCATCTGTAATTAGTTACTTTTGGAGAATAAAGAGTAACTAAATTATTTTTCACTTGTGTAAAAAAATTATTTTGCTTAGCAAAACTGAAAGTCAGTGGAACAAGCAATGATGCTGGGAAAATTTGGAGGCATCAGGAAAAGTGGAAGACCAAATAGGAGACCAATGGCCTCTAACAAGGAAAGCACAGCCTTGAGTGTACAAGAGCTGAACATGGCTATTGGGGGCGGGATATTTTGAGGATTGTTCATTCATAGGGTCGCCATAAGGCGGAGGCAACTTGATGGCACATAACAACAAAATATAACAAAATCCAGAGCACAAAATGCTGTCCTCTGAAGATGCCGGCCACAGAGACTGGCGAAACATTAGGAAGAACAACCTTCAGAACACAGCCAAAGAGCCCGAAAACCCCACAACATCCATTAGATCCCAGCTGTGAAAGTCTTCGCGAATACATAACAAAGTTGCTTTGGGATAATTCTTGAAAGTTCAAGAAATTTACTTTCAAATGTCGTATTTAAAGGGCATTTTGGTAAAAAAAAAAACCTCAAGGTTGCACCATTCCTTTTTCATTCCAAACAAGGAAAGTATGGTGCTGTTTTTTTCTTTTGTCTTTTTGTAACTATGTTCAATATTAGACTATATATGACCCACTATATAAGGAACGAGTGAATATTTCCCTGTATTTTGCTTCCACGTTGCCAAAAGCAACCCAAGACAGGCAATGCATTGGATTGCTTTCTCAGCGGAAGCAAAAACGGCAATAACCTAGTTGCTGCAAAGTAATGAGTAATTCAAGGAATTTAGAAGAAATACTTCTAAATGCTGGTCCCTTCATCAAGCTCCCCTCCAATTCCCTGTAGGTTGTGTCTACTGCAGGCCATAGTTGTGGGGTGGGGTGTTGCAGTTTATTATTTTGTTTGTCATAGAATCTATGACCAGGGATGTGACAATCTGCTAGGCTCCTTTTCACCCATCTCTCAAAATCCCACTGGCATACTCCAGGTTGAGCTTTGAGATGTTTCTCTTTCTCCCCGAATGGAAATTCAGATCCATATTTTTGTGCATATATTTTCCACATATGTTTTTAGTATGTATTTCTGCATTGGCTAACATATGTTTTTGTCTTTTGAAAGTGCACATTTTAAACATGCATATTTTTCCCCAAATTAGGCATACAGTTTCGAGTGCCTTCATTTGCCAAGATGCATCACAAGCCTCAGTAATGTATCAGTTTTGAGCTTCATCCCATTGTTAACGGGGCTGGTGCAAAATGGACATTTTCAACCAACAAATTTCTTTCCCATCTCTGTCTAGGGCCTCTGCATATGCTACAGCAAATATTTTATCTCTGGTTAATCAACCCCCTTGGGTTGAACAATGGCAGGGGACTGCTGCCTTTGTGCCCTGTTGATAGAGTTTCTAGAAGCAACCTATTGGTCATAGTCAGACACAGCATGTTGCACTAAATGGGCCTTTGATTGGCTCCTATGTTCTTCTGAGGATCATGGTTGGACACATGGTAGACTCAATGGGTAGCAGGATTTATCTTATCTTGTTCTGCTGACCATGACTGGTAGATCTTTGGTGAGATATTAGAAGGCTTTTCTTATTTTTGTTCTCTTCTTTTCTACCTTATTTTTGCCACATTTGCATCTAGGCTGATTGCTGAATTTAATGACTGTATTTTCTAAAAAGCTGACATGGTAAATAAGACTTAATCCAGACTCTCATGGAAGTGTGAAATGTTAAAATTAGATGAGTGTAATTAGCTTATTGATGGGGATATTTTATCCAATCTGCATGTTTGGAAACATTACTAAATGAGCAGTTTTGTCTATATAATATAGCAACATTAAATTGGAACATTATATGCTCAGACATTGACCGTACAAAATCATTGATCCAGGAAAGATGGCAGTAGAAAAAGAATAGAAAGCAAAAAAAAAAAGCAGTAGCACAGAATTATTTCATGAAATTAACATTGACATCGTTGGGACAGAAGCTACCATTTTCAAGGCATTTTTTTGTTCTCCCCCCCCCCAGCTTGCAGAAATGCTGGAAGAAGAAGAAAAAATCCCAATGAACACTACCAAGCAACATTGTCCAGATTCCACTCCCTCATTAATCTTGGCTAAAGAAAATAACTCTAGATAATCAATGTATGAAACTAAGTGGTAATGAACACGATGACACTTACTTCCAAGGAACTATGCTTTGGAGTGTAGTGGAATTATGTTAACACTGGTGGCATGCAACCCTGCTCTGAAAAATGTCATGATTCCTATTCAGGTGGTATGGTTTCTCATATTTCACCATGTTTTCTAAAAGCAAGGTCTGCAAAATTCTGATTTTTCTGTAGTGAAAATGCCTTAAGAATAGCAACTTAAAATGTAAAGGAAGCTATGCAGGACTGTGACTGAACATTAAGAAGAATTTTTAAAAAATCACTATAGAAGTACTATATAACCTTAATGCTGACAAGGAAGAAACTGATATTGTGAAAATCTTATCTGCCTCCGTTCAGTCATCATGCCCAATGAAGCTTGCAGCCAAGAAATCAGAAAAAGACTGAGACTTGGAAGGGCAGCTATGAAGAAATTAGCATAAGGATGTGTCACTAGAGATCAAGGTCAAGATCATCAGCACAATTGTATTTCAAGGTACTACCTACAGCTGTGAAAGGTATAAATCCAATGGTAAAAAGATCAAGTCATTTAAAACAGTGCTGGAGGAGAGCTTTGTGAATGCCCTGGACTTCCAGAAAAATAAACAAGATCAAATCAAGCCTGATTGCTCTAGAGGCAAAAATGGCTAAACTGAAGTTGTCGTACTTTAAGCATATCATGAGAAAACTAGATTCATTGGTAGAGACAATAAGACCGCGAAAATTTGAAAGCCACAGGAAAAGAGTAAGACCAGATATGAGTTGGATAAACTCCATACAGAAAGCAAAAAGTTTGAGTTGGCAAGAACATGGCTGTGAATGATAGGACATTTTGCAGAACAGTCACAAATCAGAGGTGACTTGATGGCACATAACAGCATACCACTAGAAAAAATGCACAAAAGATTATGCTTATTTTCAAGATTTTTCAGTTTGTTCATCTTGCATGGGTACCCATTGTGTAACTAATCAACAGTCTTGGATACAAAAAAATAAAAAATAAAAAAATAAAACCTGAGCTTTGGTAGCTTTGAACAAACAAGAAACATGGTATTTTTTCATAAGAGGATTATGGATGGTAAACAGCATGGTCAGGACATAGCCTGCCATTAAGTGTACTGAGGTGGTTGCCTCAAATAACAGAGCGTAGTGGTGGTAAACATGTTGGCCCTTCTCCTTCCCTTGATGATACAGAAGCACCACCAAATATTTCACCACATGCTTCTGCCACAACATAAAAGGAAGAAGCAAGGGCCACAGCAATTGACTGTTTGTTTTTATACCTGACATACTGTGTGTGCAGTTTTGGGAGTGCAGCAAGGGGGTAGCTGCTCTTTGTCTTGCACCTCAAGATTCAAGGTTCTCATGATCAAAGCCCTTCATGGTCTGGGACTATGCTACTTGTCAAAATATCTTTTTCCAATGTCATCTACTTGCAACAGTAGGTCTTCCCAGGCAATGCTCCTCCAGGTGGCCATTCTGAAAGAGGTCCAGGAATCATCTACCAAAGGTGACACCAACACTCTGGAACCAATGGAGCCTCTCATGGAGCTGCACCTGGCCTCCTCTCTCCCAGCTTTCAAAGGATGCCTGAAAATATTGGTTTTCAGAAAGACCATTCTCTGTAACCTTGCCTGATTTTTCAATATGCCTCACATTGCCCCCTTACCCCAGAATAATAATACAATTGTGCAATAAACATGGGCCACACTTTACTGAATAATCAATATTTCGTCGTTTAGTCGTTTAGTCGTGTCTGACTCTTCGTGACCCCATGGACCAGACCACGCCAGGACCTCCTATCTTCCACTGCCTCCCGGAGTTGTCTCAAATTCATGTTGGTTGCTTCGCAGACACTGTCCAGCCATCTCATCAGTATTGCCCACCATAAAGGGGGGGGGGGGTCCTGCCGTAGTGCAGAATCAGGTTTTGCACAGAGGTATCAACAGACCCCTTACCAAACAAATGGGCAAGTCCCTAGCCCCAAGTTCTCATGGTTGTTAAGACAGCGAGAACCTGGCCAGCCCAAATACACTATAAACTGTTTAAGGTATTCCACCAGAGAGGACCATATAAGCTCCAAATCATTAGATTTCTGAACTACAGTGGTGCCCCGCATAGCGACATTAATCCGTTCCGGATTAATCGTCACTATACGGAAACATCGCAATGCAGGAGGGAAACCCCATACAAACGCATTAAACTTTGTTTAATGCGTTTCTATGGGGTGAAACCTCACCGCTATGTGAGGTTTCCTCCATAGGGCTGCCATTTTCGCCACCTCGGTAAGCGAGGGCAGCGCGGGTGGCCATTTTGGAACCGCCGATCAGCTGTGTGAAAATGGGCCCCCGGAATGACGGCGGGGGAAACCTTTCCCTGTGGCTGCTCCAAAGGGCCCGCCGAAAAAATGCCGGCCGGTGCTTTGGAGCGGCTGTGGGGGAAGACTCCCCCACCGCCGTTCCGAAGCACCGGCCAGCTGGAGCGCTTCGGAACGACGGCGGGGGAACCTTTCCCCTGTGGCCGCTCCGAAGGGTCTGCCGGCCAGTGACTCCAAGCAGTGGTGGCAGCGGTAGGGGGTGTGTGGGGGTCCAGATGCCTTCCAGTGCTTCACCTGGAAGGCATCTGGACCCCCCCCCACCCTGCCTCCACCACTGGGAGCCGCCCCGCGCCCGCCTATCCCAGCCATGCTCGGACTCCCGGGAGTCCGAGCATGGCTGGGATAGGCGGCGTGGGGCGGCTTCAAGCGGCAGCGGCGGCTGGGTAGGGGGGTCCAGAAGGCTTCCAGGCAAAGCACTGGAAGCCTTCCAGACCCCCCTACCCTGCCCCCACCGCCGGGTGCTCGTTAAGCAAGGCACCACTGTACTGGAATTCTATACTCACTGCCAAGTACCTTTTCGCATCCTCAGGATGCGAAACCTATTGCTTGTTCCTCGTCATTATGTAATTTGCCAAACCTCTGGGGGAAGAGTAGGAATTCGTTGTCTCTTGGTGCTAATTCCCTGAACCAGTCCAGGGGACTCGCAAGAGTCTCCTCCAGCACCACAGTTCGAAAGCATAAATTCGTCGGCGGTCATCCTTCATTATGGTCCAGCTCTCACTTCCATACATCGCTACTGGGAAAAAACATAGCTTTGACTATGTGGACCTTTGTTGGCAAGGTGATGTCTCTCCTTTTTAAAATGATGTCTAGGTTTCTCATTGCTTTTCTTCCAAGAAGCAGGCGTCTTTTAATTTCATGGCTGCTGTCACCATCTGCAGTGATCATGGAGACCAAGAAGGTAAAATCTGTCACTACCTCCACATCTTCCCCTTCTATTTCCCAGGAGGTGATGGGACCAGTGGCCATGATCTTAGTTTTTTTGATGTTGAGCTTCAGACCATTTTTGTGCTCTCTTTCACCCTCATTAAGAGGTTCTTTAATTCCTCCTCACTTTCTGCCATCAGTGTGGTATCATCTACATATCTGAGGTTGTTGATATTTCTTCCGGCAATCTTAATTCTGACTTGAGATTCATCCAGTCCTGCCTTTTGCATGATGTATTCTGCATATAAGTTAAGGGAGACAATATATCCCTTCATGGATTGCTGCCTTGTCGTGGCGAAGTGGCTTGAGTAATTCAGAGAAGATATGGGCTATGCCATGCAGGGAGACCCAAGATGGAGAGGTCATAGTGGAGAGTTCTAACTAAACATGGTCCACCTGGAGGAGGAACTGGCAAGCCACTCTAGTATCTTTGCCAAGAAAACCCCATGAACAAAAACAAATGCCTCTTCCTTTATTATCTATTTAATATACTTCCTTTCACTATTGCAAGAATTATCACCTTGTATTATTTATTAATAATTTTAATTAGTTTATACTGTAATGTTATTTTATTTTTATTTATTTATTTACTTATTTATTTTTATTCATCTGTTATTATTGTTTTATTTTTATTTCCTTATTTGTTTGTTTGTTTGTTTATATTTTTAAAAAATAGATCAATGCTCTCTGAGCTAAATCGCCCCAGCCTCAATAGGTGGAACCAACTCCAACTTGCCCCCACCCCTGATATTAGGCCAATTAATCATTGAGAAAACCTAAAATTTAGAAAACATTGACTGATTAATGAATGGAAATGTATTTATTTATTTATTTATTTATTTATTTATTTATTTATTTATTTATTTATTTATTTATTTATTTATTTATTTATTTATTTATTTATTAAAAAAAACAATTCCCAGGTGCAGGTTAATCCCACTTGAATTGGCTGTCCCGGGGGGCTGCACGAACACTCGCTGAGCAGATGTCCTGCTTCCCACCCATGACCCCCTGACTTTTAGTAGTAATAATCAACAGTTGATTTTTTATTATATATATAAAAGAGCAGTGGTTGCAATCCCTAACCATATATACAGTGGTGCCCCGCATAGCGACGATAATCCATGCAGGCAAAATCATCACTATACGGATTTGTCACTATGTGAAATAAAAAAGCCATAGAAATGCATTAAAACCCGTTTAATTTGTTCCTATGGGCAAAAAAATCACCTTTATGCGAAAATCCTCCATACGGCCATCATTTTCGCTGCCCGGTAAGCGAGGAATCCGGGCGAAAACACAGTGCGTGGCCATTTTTTTACCTGGTGGCTATTTTGGAACCGCCAATCAGCTGTTGGGAAATCATCGTTATGCGAAAATCGGTAAGCGAAACAGCTTACCAATCATCGCAAAGCGATTTTTTTCCTATTAGAAACATCGCAATGCAATCACAAAAACATTGTCAGTATGCGGTTTCGTCACTAAACGGAGCACCTGTTAAGCGAGGCACCACTGTATATGGTTAGGGATTGCAATCACCACTCTCTCCAGAGGCTTAGGGGGCACCCAGGCCCCTGCCGGGCTGAGCCCAATCAGCCGCGCCTCCCTGCTTAATACAATCTCCCCTCCCTGCCTGTTAAAATTAAAACAGAAATTCAAAGAAATCAAAATTCTCTGTCATGAATGACTCCTAACTGAAGAGCTGAAACTGGTAATCAAACCATGCGGGGTGCTGATGCAACCCTCCCCTTCCAATATCGAGATCACCCAAGCCACAAAACAGAGCTACACAGTTAAAAATAGCATGGCCAGTGGAGCTCTGTCCTCATCTGTTGCCAGCAAGGAAGAGGATGGAGGGAGGGGGGAAATACCACTTAAATACATCACTTCTTCCCCTCTACCTTTCTGGGTCGCTCTCACGAGACTCCCAGCAATTCACGATATCCTGGGAAGGAGGCAATGGCAACTCGTGCTGCGTTTAAAGTTGCAGATGATATCTCTTTAAGCTCATAACTATTTTCTGTGTTTTTTAAATTTTAATATGACTGATTGTTGTGTCTTTATCATTGTGAACCAACCAGACTAGTGCATTGCACTAATGGGATGATAAATAAATAAATAAATAAATAAATAAATAAATAAATAAATAAATAAATAAATAAATAAATAAATAAATAAATAAATAAATAAATAAATAACAAGAAAGCTTCACCTTGGACACAGGTCAGGATTAAATAGAATAAGATAGGCTCTATTTTAAAAAGTGGCAATAAAACATTATGATCCATGAATGCCACTAAAACCAAGCTTTGAATCAAACTTTAAACATGTAGATTTTTAAAAGGTCCATCAGTTAGTATAGATACACCAATAAGTGCATCTGGATAGTGTCAAAACACGTTTCAATAAAAGAATGTAGCAAAGTAAAATGGCTTGTAAATATAAGTTAAAACTATCTTGCTCAGATATGACAAGAACATAAATCAGTATTCAATCATTACCTACATTGTTCTCTTGAACACATGAAATGGGGAGTCTAGGTCTTCTCTCCATCATTGCTTTCTGCACATGAAGAGTCGCATGAGTTCCTCCTCATATCTTTTTCCTCACATGGAAGCTCACACACAAACAGGATCCTTTCATCTGCAGATGTATTGCTCTCCATGTGAAGCAAATGCTGATGGAGAAGGAAGGGTTCTAGTTTGTCATTAAAGTACGAGTTATCCAGGTCAGTAAAGGCTGAATACTAGCTCTTAAGTCTGATCAGACACACTTCAGTACATTGCTTATTCAGTGGCCACCAAGTCTCAGTGATGACTTAAATTCTCTCACTCCCTGAGGTGGCAGGAGAAGTACCCCCACTGCTCCTACCTCCTGCTGGGCCTCTGCTCCCTAACATTCCCACAATCCATGACCCCCACTGACCCTACATATGAACACAAAGAGCGGAGCCGGGGAGAAGAGGTTGGTGGCAGAATGTTTTGAATCACTGCTAGCTGCCTTCCTTGCCCCAAAAGTAAAGAGAGTGCCAGGGGTGATTCAAAACGTCTGCTGCCACCATTGTTGCTCGTTTGTCCTGCCTTTCCTTCCCCATGACATGATGGCTGTGGGGGTGATAAGGGTAGGGGACACGAGTAGCACAGATATGGACTGGGGCTGTGCCCCCCCAAGAATAATTCTCCTTTCAGAGGTGATCACATGACTCAGGCTAATGGCCTGCCCTGCCCAGCCGCTCTGTCCTGTACAAAAACTCTACAGCTTCTGTTTGATAAAGTCTACCAGTCCTTAGGACTTGAAGAAGAAAGTTCAACATATAATTGCCAGCTGTATCAACAGTAGCTCTGTTACTGTATCTTTTTCCAGGCATACCGCTGGCAAATTAAAAATGCCTCCCACTCCTACCATATAAAAACAGTGCTGAGAATTTTAAGCTATATTCTTTCCTGCATAATTGGTTTTATAATGAATTTCACTAAGGTATGCTTTATTACTTTTTAGAACATGTAATTGCTGGACCCAGTCCTACAGAATGGGTGTGCAGGAACATCAGGGTAAGTGGCTGGATAAATAAGTAAAGAAAAAGATTGGTACAATTAGCATGACAAGGTGTTCCATAGTCTCTGATGAGATTGTGTTATATTGTGTTATTCATATAACCCTATACCTTCTGTACTAAGAGTTGAATGAGATTATTATGATTACTAGTTAAGAACCAAGTAAGCAGACTATCATTTTTATGTCTTCCTTCCTGTTAGTGTATAAATAAGTGCTTCAAATGTCTAAATTGCTCCCAGAGAAATGGGAATTATGTTAAAAGTATCCCAGCGCTGTTGTGTGGTTCCTCCTGCTATTCCTCCTGCTGTTTTATCTGGCCCACAGAAATAAAGTCCTGCTTCTGAACTTTTATTTCAAATAGTCAATCTAGGGGGAAAATAGTTTCTGCATTCAGGCCTTTTGTGTAAAGATAATAAATACTGGAAGTGGTAAGGAGAAATTAAAAGCAACCTTTTCTGTATTTCTGTGCCAGCAGTATAGAAATTGCCAGTATGGTGCATCGGTCACAGTGTTCAACAAGGGCTGATGAGGTTCAAATTCAGATCTTGATTCGTCTGTGAAGCTTTTTATGTAACTTCAGGCCCATCATTCTCCCTCTAACCTAAACAAGGTCACAGGGACAGATAAAATGGGGGGCTGAACATGCTTACCAAAACATATATGAAATCCTGCAGGGCATGGTCAAAACATTTCTCTCAACCCCTCCTTTTTTATTTCATAATTGCTGCCTTTTGCACCTTGTCATTTGCAACTTTAAACCCCCTAATATTCCCTCTATTTCAATCATAGTTTCCTTCCCAGTTTCTGGTAACCCATAGGTTACTTCCTTGATTGCTATCATTGGAATAAATGTACCCTGATGTGTATCTTTTATGCATCCTCAAAGCATGGGACAACACTGTAAAATGTGACAACATACTAACCCTATTACTATCATCATTATTGCTCCCAGTAGTCAGCTAGTCAGCCAGGAAAGTGGATTCCACCCTTCTTCCATATGGGGTACTTCGGCTACTTCCTCCATATGATTTATATGTTCCTCAGTTTGTTTCCCGTAATCGGGGATATACACACAACACTCCTTTCCAATAAGTTTACACATTCCTCCTTGTGCAGCCAGTATTATGTCCAATGCCTCCCTGTTCTGCAAGGATAACTGTCTCAGGTCACTTAATTCTATTTTTATTAGCTCCAAGGTTCACCCTGTCTAATTTGCTAATATTTTCACTACCATTTGTATGCAGTATATGGCATGATTGAGGGACCTTAGACTGCCAAAATTAGTCAATGGACTGTAATCCTTGACATACTAATGTGAGTGGGCAAGATCTCTTTTATTTCTTGCACATACTTCTGGTAAGTTTAGCAGAATTCAGAGGGCAGGCATGACTATAGCTACATAACAATTTCCACTCCAATTACCCAGCAGTATTGTGTATACTCTCTTTCCACAAATAAAGTAATGCCCCCACAATGTGGGAAACACCTTGCTGCACTGTTGTCTCATAATACATTGTAAATAGTATCCTGTAATATTTACTGCCATTATATCGTGGCCTGTGGCCCAAATTCCATTTGACATTCTTGCACCATTTATTTTGATATCTATCCTGCAACTACTATATCCTATTGCTGGACCAGTTCCATTACACACCCAACACCGGGTAACAATACCAGGTTTTACCACTTTAAGAAAGCCTCTTTCTGAGGGTTCTTTTATATCCCAGGTGGCATCATCTGTTCTATATGTTTTAGTTAATCCCGTTGAATTTAGGTGTTGAACATAAAATGGCTAGCCTGTCTGAGAATCCTTTGGCAGGTGGTGGCATATGTAACCATTGGAGAGGTTCAATGAGCCTACTAACAACTGTGTAGCTTCAATTAGTACATTAGTGGAAGGGCCCCTTGGTGATAACTGTCCTTCTGTCAAGCTAATAATCCAACAAAATATTACCAACATGGTCATATGGGTCCCTGGGGCAGTATGCACATCTTCATCCTGCCACCACCACCACCACCACTTCCATGTCTTGTCAGGGGGGTCTGAAGGAGGGGTGGAGGGAAGAATGGAAAGGGAGGGGGAGGAGAGCAAGGGATGGGGGTTGTAGGGCATGGGTTCAGTTAGCTGAAAGGAAGACAGGTGGATGAGCAATGAGGTGCAACTGGGTGGGTAAAGGACAACCAGGTGAGTGAAACTACTTTTTTCTTTTTCTAACATCCTACTGTCTGGAAAATTGACTGAAGCAGGCTTTGGTCTTGCTTTTTGACCTCTCAGGACAGATATAGATGGCTGTGAAACCAGGGACTCGCTACCTGAGAGCTTATTGCATGTGCAATATGTAACATGACTCATTTTCTCTGACATCTCCTGTGGAGGGGCATGAAGAACCATGAGCAAGTGACCAATGAAGCCTTCTGATATCTCATTGTTAGTGGGCAACTTCAAGGCCTTGCGTCTCTCTCTTTTTATGGTTCTTTATCAGATTGGCGAGTCCTTCAGAGAGTGAATGCCTTCAAATAAAGGATCCTCCTCTGCAAATTAGGGGACCCAAGCTGTAATACTGTGGCTACCTAGAGAGGAGAGAGATTTTGCTCCACACAAGAGCTTTATGAATCCAGGTGTTTGCCTTAAAGGCCCAGGAAAAGGCACTGCTGTCTTCTCTGAATTGTTGTTAGCTGTAGGGTTCAAGGAGAGCTGACAGTGAAAGTGGAACTGCCTTGATGAAAACCAAGACTTTTTGTGAGAATGCCTGATTCTTTGCAAACAACCTAAATCATGGATTTCAAGATCATGAATTCTGTTTCTTGTGAGTCTCCCAAAACCATGGGTTCTATACACATGGTTGTCTGTATTCCTCCTTGATGGCAGAAGTGGCATCTTCGTCAAGACAAGGCAAGAACTTAGCATGTATGGTGCTAAGAAAAATACAAGAGAGGGCACCCATTGATCCTAGGAGAAGTGTCCTAAGGATGTGGACAATCAGCCCCCTCAAGATGCCTGGAGAATCACAGTATCTCTTTTAACTTGAACACAATATAAAAATCAAAAGCAGCCTCAATGCTTGTATAACCAGTTTGCTTGCTTACAATTCCTTTGTGAGGTCACTGATGGAAAGCTCAAATTCTGATGTCCCATTCTCAGTGAATCCTATCACATACAGACTCAGCATTGTTTTGTGACAGTAAACTTCCCATCTGCAAGAATCTTCCTTAAGTTTGCATATTGCAAAGTTCTTTTAAGAAGCCATAAAAAAAAGAAAAGAAAACCAAAGTTTCTTCCTTTGTCATTAGTCATCTTACCTGCTTTGATGCAGTAGCCTTTGAAATAAGGAAATTTATGCAAACACAATTCACTTATTTTTCTTCATATTTACTGGGTTGTCAGCAGAACTTTCTTTAATATTAAGAGTAGAGGAAAGAAGAGGGGAAAACTTTTGGATATAAACCTGCACCATATAGTTAAAGACTGATAATACTATGAATAGTCTTCTAGAGTGTTTTTCTCCAACTTCAGTACTATTTTATTGATGCTTTCCTTCTCCTTCTTCACTGCCAGCACCACCAGTTATTTTTGTAAAGTCCTTTTTTAAATTGAGCATTTGAATGAAGAAGAAAAAGCTCACAATTGTCCTTGCTCTGAATCTTGACAAATAGTATAAAGTTCACTATCCTGGACACATACATCATTTATCTATATACAGTACTTTGGAAGAGAAGGTTTTTATGTGGATCAAATTCCCCCAATGTTTCATTGGCACGTTGATACTGGATGAAGCCAAATAAATCCAATTATTGCAAAACAACACAATGGTATGCTCTTTTGGATTCGTAAAGGTCTTATGATTTCCCCCTATTCTTGTCACTATTTGGCTGTAACTCAAATCAAACTATAGCTCATATATCAAGATGTAACTCAATTGTTGTGGAGCTTTTTCTAAGTGCATTGTAAAAATCTCAGCTGTGAGTTTGATAAATTTTATTTGTGATGTTCCCATCCTCAAGACAACCAGAACATTCATTGTTTCCATCAACAACTGGGGGGAAAGGGATGACTTGCATATCATCCACTGGAGCACTGTCACATTTTGAGGGAAAAGGTAAGAAAAATATACCAACACATAAGTATGCATGTCCATATACATATATGAAATCCTGCAGGGCATGGTCAAAAACCATAGAGGATCCAAGCATGATAGATCCAGCTGAATGGTAGCTCTCTCTAGGTAAAGGTAAAGGTTCCCCTTGACATTTTGAGTCCAATCGTGTCCGACTCTAGGGGGCGGTGCTCATCCCGTTTTCAAGCCGTAGATCCAGTTCGAACACAATCCGAAGACAGTTTCCATTGCCACATGGCCAGCATGACTAGGGAACACCATTTTACCTTCCCACCGAGGTGGTACCTGTTTATCTACTCACATTTGCATGCTTTCGAAATGCTAAGTTGGCTAGGAGCTGGGACAAAGCAACGGGAGCTCACTCTGTTGCGTGGATTCGATCTTACGACTGCTGGTCTTCTGACCCTGCAGCACAGGCTTCTGCGGTTTAGCCCACAGCACCACCACGTCCCTTCAGCTCTCTCTAGGGGCAATCATATCTGAAGATTTCTGTGGTCCAGATTCACCTTGCTCACACAACAGAGTACAACTGAAGGCAGGTTAGGACTTTACCAAACTACAAACCCTAGAATTGCTTAGGATGGAGCCATGACAACTAAAGTATCATCCAAGTGCTGTAAATTGTGTAGTGTGGATATATTCTTATTTCAGAATAACTGATGAGATGGTGTATTCCACTGTGCCTGGAATGCAAACAAGTTGCTCTGTCCTCCAACAGATGAGAATGGCTGAGAGGCTCAGAAAAAAAATCAGTCTAGGGGACAACACTATTCCCTCTAGCATCTGCTACCATGGCCGATCATTTTACTGGAAGGGCTGGATCTAGAGAGCATCATGGGGCAGCAGCACCCACATGGTTCAGTGTAGATAAGTACGTATGAGATTCCTTTTCAAATGTGTTGCTCATGCTGGTTCTTGAAAGCATCACAGCCGCGAAGACAGTAAGTAAGTTTCTGACATTGGAAGCTTAGAGGAATAATATGCAGAAACTAGATAGATCCAGTTCCTTCCTTCCTAGGGAGATGCGGCTGGAATGCTCTTGTTTCTTCAAACAGGGAGCATCCTCAACAACATAAAAATATTCACGTTTTCAAACATCGTGAAATTTTTCTAATCTCAACATCCTTTTTTAAAACAACAACAAAAAGAGAGAGAGAGAGAGGTAAAAATCAATAAGTGGCATGGAAAAAAACTTCAAAGCAGGACCTCCTGTCAATGACAGAGGTTCTTCAGCAGTGTAAAGTCTTTGAAGAAAGGCTCCCAGTGCTGGGAAGCCTTTGAAGTGACAGAAAGCAAGCATTTATAATTACAGAAAGGTGTGGTGTCCAGCAGAGATAGTAAAAAGATATAACTGGGGTATGCATGGGGGGAAGGTTGAGAAGTGACATGGGCAGCACATGACCCTGCTCACCAGTAGCCTAAAAAGCTGAGAGGGGGAATCCTGCAAGGTCAACTTTGTATCCATATGAAAGAGGCAATTTGCAAAAAGAGGGAACTTGTAAGAAGCTGTAGAACCAAACTGTATTCTCAGTACAAGTTTATAAAGCAGGTCGTCTTACTTTCCACAAACATTCCAAACTTTTACACAAAGAAGGAGCTGCTCACCCCACCCCTACTCTGCAACTTTAATCTTCTGGAAGCTTTGCATAAAACTAATTTCAGAAAATAAAAGAAATCTTTGCACATTATCAGTAGCAGCTGCATCTTATTTGCTTAGCTTATTTCCAATAGGGAGTCTCTATCAGAGGTGGGGAGAGAAAACCTGATTTAGGTCAGAGCTTAGAAAACTAAATTTCTAGACTAAACTTTCCAGAATCTCGTAGCAAGCAGGCAACGTGGGCGGGTAGAAAGGTGTCAGAAAGTTATAGGCCAAAAAAACTAATTCTTCAAAGTTCTGCTTTAGATGCCAGTAATGTTCAAAGTATACATCCAAGGAACACCAACCTTGCCACAATATATCTGCTGAGGATATCTGTGAAAACGTACTGTGCACCCAACACATTGGTGGAGATTGCGAGCAGAGCAGGGCTAAAAAGCAAGAGGGCTTTTTCAGCTGTGTTCTGAGGCAATCCCATTGTTTCTTGCCCGAAACGCATCTGGATGAGTGCTTATCAGTTCAGCAACAGACTGAGGCCCAAACACAAACACCAGTCCTTCTGCTTACTCAAGATCCATCTAACCTACACCTTATCACATTGGAGAAAGGGACTTTTAAAGACAAGATTATTTGGCTAAATTCACCTGGACTATAACCAGTAGATGCTTCAGTTGAGCTATCATTCACACATGATGATGTCAAATAAATCTTGTCAACCTTTAAGGTGCCACAAGACTGTTGCTTTTGCCCCTCCCCCCAGGAAGTTGGTATATGTTGGCAAATTTTAAAAAGGAGAAAATTGTATTTTATAAAAATCCCAAAACTCTGGGACAGAAATCAGGGACATAACATAATGCTGACAGATATTAAAACTGTGGATGCAGAAAGGTGTAAAGAAAGCAGAAAGCAGAGAGATGGTATGAGTTCACCAACCATGGCTGTGGCTGACAGCAATTTAAGATACTGAATATCTGTTCAAAACCAAAAAAGGAAATGGAGGCCAGAGGAAAAGAGGGACCTGATTGGCTGAAGCCCCCTAGCAACTTAGGCTAAACATCCTGAATGCAATAATTTTGGTTGGAAGGCTGCTTGTACCATCTATATAATTGTTTAACCCTTCTTCATCTCTCCCCAACAAACCATCCCATCCTAAAACGAACCCTCTCCAAGGAAACAGTAATGGCTTTACAATTAGTTGGCAGCACTGCAATATCGTATTCTGTTATATATTTTAGGCAGTGGAAGACGGGAGGGCCTGGTGTGCTCTGGTCCATGGGGTCATGAAGAGTCAAACACGACTAAATGACTAAATAACAGCAGTAGGTTGTGGCACCTGGCTGTGGAACCATAAGTCAGGAGTTTGCATCCAGATGAGGGACCAACCAAAATCACCTATAGCAGTGGTTCCCAACCTTGGATCCTCAGATATTCTTGGACTGAAGCTCCCAGAAGTCTTCACTATTAGTTGTGCTGGCTAGGATTTCTGGGAGTTGTAGTAGAAGAACATCCAGGGAGCCAAGGTTGGGAACCACTGACCCAGAGTCTTTAGGCCTAATGAAGTTATGTGTGCTGCCACCTGTGCAGTCTTTGGGTACAGCTACAGGGTAGCGGAATGTCGCCAGAACAAGGGGATGGTAAACCACTTCTGAGTTCTTTGTGCCTAGAAAACTCTGGAAGAGTGACCATAAGTCGGAATCAACTTGACGGCATTTATAATCATTATTTTTCTGACCACATATGTGTTACATGAGAAAATGATGATTACAATCCTATGCACGCTTACATAAGAGTAAGCTTATTTGAATATTATGGGTCTTAGTTCTTTGTAGACATGCATCCTCCTTCTCTGTAGGTGCATATCCACCTGTCATGATGTTATTATACTTCAAGAATACTTAGTATTTTGTAAGCTTTGAATAACAAGTCTGAAAAATAAACAAGCCTGTCATATCTATGTATAACAATATGTGTTAAGTGTCAGCCAATTATGAGAATGGAGCTTATCACCTTTTGAAGTACTGTTTCTATTTTGAAAGTGTTGAAGCACTGTGGATTTTGGTATTAGTATATCATCAAACACTCAAATTTCCCTGTCCTAGACAATATTTCGCCATTTAAAACACGATAAAAACTCTTCGGAACTTCATTTGTTTAAATAAGACAGGCAACTCTGCCTAAACACATTATATACCAGTAGCTCACATAGACACTGGCCACAATTCAAAAGGTGATTTACACTTGCATAAATGAAATGATCCACATTGTAGCAGTGAATCTAACAAGGTGTGGATTGTATTTCTGGCTAAAGAACTTATGAAGCACATGCCCAGGAATGCAACCAGCACCTTGCTAATCTGCACCAATTTTCTGCCAAGACTTATGCCATTTCTATTTTACAAGCACAAACTGGCTGTAGGATTGTAGTCATTTTGCCTTTTCCAGACAACTAAGAATGTTGTAGAAGGTTTGAAGCCACAGAAGTGAGGCAAAAAAAAAAAAAAAAAACTGGAAGATTCTTTCAGGTGGAAACAATATTCTGGAGGGATTGGAGAACAAACTATAGCATAATAGCCTTTTCTTGGAACTGAACACAGAGTCCTCTGAGATTGTTATTAAATGAGATAGAGAAACAAAATGTATCTACAGTTACCCTTGAGCATGGCATTTGGGCAGCATGGGAAAGTGCTGCATCCTGAGGCACGATAAAGTGTCCAAAATTTCTGAGAAGAAATTTTATGAGAAACATTCTGAGATTCTTTTTATTACTCCTCTAGAAGTAAAAAAGGGAAGTTGCGGTAGTGGTGGATAGACAACCATCTTACCATTTTCTGAAAAGGCACTCTGCCCACTACCATTGTGCCATAGAAGGACTCTTGGTACAGGGTTTTGGTCAGGAAGCAAAATGGTGGACAGGCTGCCAGCACAGTTGCTGTCATTTGCAGTGGCATAATGAAAAACCAGAACCAAGAGGGGGGGAGAAAGAGTTGCACTATTATCACTGATAACGATGAGTTCTACCTCAGAAATCATTGGAACATTCCTCCATATTAGGTGAAATTGTCCACCACTTCTCATTTCTCTTCCTAGAAACATAGTTGGGAATTTTGAAATTGTGTTTTTGCATCCTTTAAATCATTTTGATGGAGTTTGAGACACATATTTGTCCCCATCTTTGCTGTCTTTCTGCCAACGGGCGGACCTTTCTCTTCAGGCAGGCTTCTCCTCAGTGCTTGGTTGTCTAAGATGGGGTTTTGAATGCGTTATTGTGCTGTGTTTTAAGTTTTGATTTTAATTACAGTTTTTAATATACTACTTGTTTAATTATTTGTAAATATTTGTATATTTACTGTTTTTGGCTTTTAAATATTGTCTTCTTAATGATTTAAGTGGGGTAAAATATTTTAATAAATAATTAAATAATAAACAAACAAACAAAGCCAATCAATGTTCATGAACTCGGATTGTTTCATAAACTTTCACTGAATGAGGGCTCTACTGAGGGCTAGAGTTAGTGATTTTTATCCTAATGTGTTAATTGGTTGGAACACAAATGTGCATCAATGGCAAAATGCAAGAGATTTCTAGGATATTCATTTATTTATTTGCCCTGGAGAGTATTTGTTTGTTTCCTTGTTCTTGAAAATCTATACATGGAAAGTGGTTGAAGTCTGAGAAGTTATTTAAACCTCTCCCAGTGATACTGCTGCTGAATGCCTGTTTTATGGGGCTTTTTTGAGGGAGAGGACCCTTTGGGACTATGACATCCCATTCTAAGAGATTAACTGTTTTTATGCATCATAAATCCCTAACCCCATCCCCCAGAAATTTCCTGCAAAGTGGCCCTTGTATTGTTGTTGGGTGTCATCATGACTTTTCCAGTTTATGGCAACCTTATGGATTAGTGGCCTCCAAATGGGCTTTCCATGAGCAGCTCTGTCCATCTCTTGTGAACTTAAGGCCATGGTTCCATTTATTATTGAGTCAATCTCTTTCAAATCTGCTCTTCCTCCTTTCCTGCTGCTATCTACTTTTCCCAGCACCTCTGTGTCATCTGCCAATTAAGCATTGTCATCCTCCCATTAAGCATTGCCTTCCTACAATTCTATGCTTAATCATTGGAGAATTTGCAAATTTCTTAACTAGAGGCTACACTTTTCTGCTGTTTTTAACTGTGTTTTCATATACAAAACAACAAAACACTGCACACAGACTGTGTTGGAAATGGGCAAGCTTAGTCCTCACAGAAATATGAAACTTGGTGTGTCTCTTCTAAAGTAAAATATATCGACTACAACAGTACCTCAGTTTATGATTTTAATGTGTTCTCCAGGACATTACGTAATGCGAAAAATGCGTAAACTGAAATGCAGTTTGCCTAGGAACGGGTGCAGTGTTATAAACCTTCAGGCACAATGCATCCTGGAAAATTTTCCTTCATAATGCAGAAAAAAATTGTAAACTGAGGCATTATTTTCTATGGATTTCCATTTGTAAGCCGAAAATTATGTTAACTGAGGCATTTGCAAACTGAGGTACTACTGTATTCTATTTATTCTAAGAAGCTGTATCTACATGTATGAAATTTGTCAGCTGTGCCTCCATATTGAGGGTCTACTACACCTATAGTGTCACTCAAAATGTTTTGTAAATGGTATCCCTTTATTAATGACTTCTGATAGAAAATGGGAGGAAAGAAGTTATGTATTTTCAAATTCATATTCAGATTTGTACCTGGGTCAGAACAGGTAGTCTCTGATTCATTCCAAGACA